>NC_059500.1:51184279-51499939 GCF_018139145.2 Gymnogyps californianus | reverse complement strand
GACTTTTTGATCTCAGGCTGCAAGAGCTAGTGGGTGGTCACCATGGGTGACCACACTAGCAGGAGGGATCTTTAAAAGATCTCAGGTCTTCCATCCTTGTGAAAGCCCCTTGTACCCACAGTGGGCTATGTTTGGTTTGACAGACAACATACAGAATAGGCAGCACATATGGAAACAGTCCAGGACAGGCTTGTCACCTGGCTCATCACGTGCTGTTACTCACAATCTCTTTGTCCATGAGAAGAATGAGAACTGATAGCATAAGATTATGCTATAGCTTTTAGGAAGATCACCATGAATGGAGAGCTTTAACATGGGAAAGGAAATTTTCTGAGGGTTCTGTGCAGAGCTCATCTCGTATTTCACGTTAGATGATCAACATGAGAGCCACCAAGTACTGAGCAGAAGACTGCCCTCATCATTTGCAAATTGCAACTCGGTCGTTCACCTTTCCACTTCTACTGCATCTAGGATTAGAAAGACCTTCTGTAAGATTTAAGAAATAGCCAGTATGCATAAAATTCTCAGCTCATGGTATGCTAGGTGGTTGGTACACAACTGATAGTTAAGGGGTTTCCTTGCATCAGAGTTCTCAGTATTACTCTTACTGCCTTGACAAGGAATGATTCTTCATTAAGGCATAAACACAGTCTTCTGATGCATTGCTGTGGTGGATTTGACTTTGGCTGTCTGCCAGACCCCTACCCAGCACTCCTTCACTCCCCCTCCTCAACAGGACAAGGGAGAAAATAAGGTGGAAAAGCTCATGGGTCGACAGGGAGATCACTCACCAATTACCATCACAGGCAAAATAGACTCAACTTGTGGAAGATAAATTTAATTTATTGCCAATTAAAAATAGAGTAGGATGGTGAGAAGCAAAGACAAAACTAAAACACTTCCCCCCACCTTCTTCCCAGGCTTAATGTCACTCCAGACTTTTCTACCTCCTCCTCACCCCAAGCAGCACAGGGGGGATAGGGAATAGGGCTTGCAGTCCGTTCACAATGCTTTGTCTCTGCCACTCCTTCCTAACACTCCCCTGCTCTAGTGTGGGGTCCCTACCACAGGCTGCAGTTCTTCAAGAACTGCTCCAGCATGGGTCCTTTCCACAGGGTACAGCCCCTCAGGAACAGACTGCTACAGCATGTGTCCCCGACAGGCCTCTGTTCCTGCAGGAAAACCTGCTCCTGCCTGGGCTCTCCGTGGACTGCAGCTTCCTTCAGGGCACGTTCGCCTTCTGTGGTGTGGGGTCCTCCATGGGCTGCATAAGAACAACCTGCTTCACTATGGTCTTCCCCACAGGCTGCAGGGGAATCTCTGCTCTGGCACCTGGAGCACCTCCTCCCCCTCCTTCTTCTCTGGCCTTGGTGTCTGCAGGGCTGTTTCTCTTACATTTTTCTCACTCCTCTCTCTCACAGCTGCTGCACAGCTTTTTTTACCCTTTATTAAGTAGGTTTTCCTAGAGGTCCCAGCAGCTTGGCTGAGGGGCTCAGCCGTGCCCTGCGGTGGGTCTGCTGGAGCTGGCTGGAACCGTCTGTGTCTGACACAGGGCAGACCCCAGCCTCTCCTCACAGAGGCCACCCCTGCAGCCCCCTCCTCCACTACCAACACCTTGCCACATAAACCAAATACATTTACAAACCCACAGTGTGTGACACCAGCTTTTACAAAGTAGGCTAATGCCTTATAAGCTGACCAACTACTATTTTGTACCTCAATCACTAGGACCAATGAAATCATTAGGATCACAATTCATCATCTGCATCCATGGTTCTTCTACCTTTTATGAAGCATCATTTTTTTGTCATATCTTCTTCAGTTATTGAATTAGCAGCATAACTTCGGAATATATCTCTGGATAACTGAAGGGTGGAAGTCCCTCATCTCAGGCTAGTGGCCTATCGTTAAGATACTTCCTTGTTAAGATACTGTTTGCCTGTTGCATCCTCTGCAATGTTTGCAGGAGCAGATGGGAATAGGATGGCAGTGTGACTCTCAAACTATACCAGTGGCAGCAGCATCAGCTGGAGTTTGCTCAGATGCCTGCAAGAGCTGAGAGTGCCAAATCATGAGAGGTGCTCTGGCAATGTACTTTACACAACCTTTTGATATTGGCTTCTGTAACTTGCTGTAGTCTGCATATGGAAAGCAAGAATAAACCACATCATTTTACTACTCTTAGCGTTTTCTGTGCTTGCCCATGGCAGACCAGCACTTGATCAAGTGCAGGGTAGCTGTCAGGGGGTTTCCCTGCTACTGAGGTAAGTCCAGAATCTTTGCTTATCTGTTTTCCATAATGGTGCATGAAACCAGTGGAATATCTGTTGCACAAAAGATGCTGAGATAGACTTACATGCACGAAGCTTTACTCAGATGGATCATCATTGATGACACACATCAATCCTAAGTGTGAAAGTTACTTCTGGAGAAAAATAAAAAAAAAAAAACCCAAAAACAAAAGGAAACTGAAAGGAATAAGTTTCCCAATGACAAGTCAGGAAAAGCACTGATGTAATCTCTTCCCTGTGCATCCCCTCCAGCGTAGCAGGTGGTGAAGCTGAAGGTGATGAGAATGTTGGCTTTTACCACACTTTTTCCTAGTACTGTATGATTTTCATTGGGACCCACTCAATTGAGTTGTTCCTGCTTTATGATGATATTAGTGTGGATTACAGTATGCTTAATCAGTCATGAGCATTATGTGCTGATTGACTGCTAAGCTCTCTTGCATACATATTATTAGGTACTGCTTACTGCATATTTAAATGACTACTATGTTGTTATTCACTAAGTTTTGAGTTTCTCTAATATTAACTAAACCCCGCAAAATAGGCCATAGGAAAAGAGAAGGAACAAAGGGGTGATTCTCACATCAGTGACATTTACTTTGCATGAGAACCCAACAGTGAGAGAATTGGGGTTTGCAGGTGTGAGAAAAACAGCACGAGAACAACATGGGAGAAGAATTGCACAGGAGCTCTGGAAAACACTGTCGCAGCAGCTTGGGTAAAAAGTTACAGAGCTGCAGAGGAAAGGCAGGCTGAAGATTTGCAAATGGAAAGGCCCTTACTGCTACACGTTAAAGTACTTAAGGTTCTGTGCAGCATTGGTAAAGTACACATGGGCCCAGGTATGGATGCGGACAGGTACGTCTAGGTCTGAGAAAAAAGCTCTTTGCAAGGCAGGAAGTTCAAGGCAAAAGTCTATGGGTCGGAAATGCTAACTGGCAAGTACTGAAAAGTGAATAGTAGTAGTAGTAGTAGTACAGAGCTTCTATACTTAAAGGCGAGCAATGACAGACTTGGCAGTGAACTAAGAGAATAATAGATAGGAATGGATCAAATTGGTATGAAAAAATCCCCTGACTTCTTAATGATGTGAGATCTAAAAAAAGTCCAACTTTTACATGTGATAGGACAATCAGCATATAGTCTGCTCAGACTGTTTTCATAAGGACAAAGGGGCCTTCTCCTTTCAGAAAACTACCTCGTATATGTGCACCAATAGTTGCAGACTACATAGTTTTTCCTTAAAAAATCTTAGTATATTGGTTCTTTTAAGTTCTCTTCATTGTCTGAATAGATGTTTCTTATGATCTTTCTGTATATTAAGTTACTCTAGTAGTCCTTCTGGACTGTTTTCTGAATCTTTACATGATGCTTTACTCTTTCTAAACTGTACAAACAAAAGTGCACTGTTACCGTTATTACATATATTTAGGACAGATCCTGTAGTCTCTAAGTATAAATGAACTGTGCCACAAATGAGTATCATAGTGGCAGGCCCTAGTCTATTGAATGGTAATTTAGGATACTTAAAAGTTTTTCAGCGCACAGCCACCATTAAAGCATAGCGTTGTTATAGGAGATGTATTACACAAGCAGGTTTTGCTGAGATAAAATATTTTTTGTTTCCTCAGGAAGCATACCTTTTAAATTCCTTTCCTGTGGATCATTCCAGTCTGCAGATCCAGCAATGCAGTGCATGAAAATGTGCTGCTCTGCCTGCCTGAACCCCTGCTGACTACACTGAGACTCTATTTAGGAGTACAGATCTTTTTGCATGTGTCTTTTTTGAAGGTCAAAGGTGAAACAAGGCACAAACAGTACAGACAAACACTGACGGGATTTTTATGGCATATTATGGCAGGAAGGACATCAGGCAGTGCAATAAAATACTAAGCTGGCTTGTGGTGTTGACTCATTTCTCCTGAGAGTGAAAATATTTTTGTTGTTCTTAACAATTATTTTCTTCACTTTCACCTTCACTGCACCAAAGCAAGTATGTGGGTAAGCACACAGAAACTGTAGAAGATGCAAAACTTCTCCCAACATATGGTGAAGCTGGGAAACTGCTGTTTGTATTGCACTGTTCACATAACAAGCTAGAGTTTTAGAGATGGAAGCAAGAAAGGGAAAAACTGATCATCTGTGATCATTGTTGGCATCATTCCTGAAATCACATCAGATTTCTGCAGGGTAAGAAAACTGGTCAAAGGAGATTAATTCCTTAGAGATGACTTTGAAGCTTCTTCTGAGCATCCACAGAAGAGCTCAGTTAAGAGCAGACTGCTCTTGTCAGGAGAGAGAAGCAAAAAGAAGACACGAAGTCACATTTCAACACCGGTTTTCTGCTGCCATGGAGCCAGAAGTATCTTCCTGAGATGTGAAACTTATAATTAATTCCTCTCATTCCTGAATGCTGCAAAACCTTTTGTCTTTTGTCTCATTGATCTTGTCTTTACATTTACCCCAATTAGCTTGAAATGTTTCATATTTGACTTGAGTATCTAAATCAACCTCAGCTCTTTTTAACATATTTGTATGTTCACACATTATTTTTGGTTTATTTTCACATATGAAATATCTTCAGCTAACCTGATATCTTCAAATATTTCTTCAGAAAATATTTCAAATTAAAACTTGGTCATATCTGTAAGTGATCAAACAATAAAGGAAAAAATGTTGTGGCAGGAAAATACAAAACATTGCCATCCTTTCAAAGTCTCCCAACACAGTTTGGATGGCAAGCCACATGCCACAGCATAAGAAATAACAGATACGCATTTTTCTAATCAGGAACTATAGAGAATAAACCAAATAAACAAATTCCTATTGCAATACCAGTGTGGAAAAGAAAAAAGCAGTGTTACTCCAAAACTTGGGAAAACAAAATATTCACATCACAAAGTTCAGTCAATATAAATATGATCTTGCAAATTGAGAAAAAAAAAAACCAACATGAACTGCAAGAAAACATAGTCAGAGGTTATGAGAAAGCATACTAGTATTATTCACTTACAGTGTCATATTTGTAAGGTTCCATCTTTTTTTATTCAGAATTAATGCAAAGGGGTTAAGAATATCTTTCCCTATATCCATAGCCCCACAGGATCTTTCCAGACAGATTCAGTAATTTAGCTGATAACATTACTTGTCAGAACACTAATCTTGAGAACAATGATCTAAAAAAGGAGTATTTTACATCCTCTGGTCAGATTTTCCTTTAAAATACAAATAGGCAGGAAGATTCTGCTCATCAAGCGAAGAAAATATCAAACTCAGCATACATTTCGGCCATAAGAGCTGATAAATGGGTGTCAGCACAGGGTTACTCACAGGATGGCAAACCTGAAGAAGGATTATTTTTATTGTAAAGATATCATGGAGGCGTTGATCAGATTCAGTTGTGTGTGCTGAGATCTGCTTACGGGTGAAAAGTGTTTGGTAAATTGAATAACGCAATACAGAGTCTTCCATTACTACTAGGTCAATGGCTCTGATCTTGCTTTGGCTGGTAATGACTGAAAATGTTTTAATAAGGGTGCTGCACAGTAATTTATGTGAAAAAAGCTGATACTGTCAGTCCTGCTCCTTGAAGACAGAAATCTGTGTTAAAGCAAAGCCACCTTCACAATTCGTCTTAGCTGTCATCCTTGTTAATGGTGTCAGCAGTGAAACAGAGGTCTGCGTGGACATAGGGACTGAACTATCTCAGAACTAGTATCTTTGGATCCTGGTTTGTGCACATTGGTGAGGGAGACCCATGGTGGTAACTTGCAGATTAATCCATCTCATTGTCAAAACAGTAGCTAGTGCAAAACACTGATGCTCTTTTATGAAAGGGAAGAAGGGAAAATATCACTAATTTACAAGCATACATTCATGTGTAATTTTTTCATTCACTTAACTATTAAAGCTGTGTATGACCATGGCACCTGGAAACAGATTTGAGAAAACTTTAGGACTTTTCGTCACAGAAGCCATCAATAAGCAACTGCACTTAGTACAGAGGAGGTCATAATTACATATATGCCAAATGATGAGTTTCTAAAGACAATTTGAGGTGCTGGAATTTAATATTAAATAGCATTTGAGATACATAAGAATCTTTGTTACTAGTCCCTGAGGACTGAAAACAAGTATGTATGTACTAATAGTTTTCAATAGCAACAGCATTTGGTAAACTGTCAGGATGTCTTTGGTATTAGCACTGTTACTTACGTTCAAGATAGTGATGGTGCTTCTGCTTTGGCCTTCTGCCTCAGGGAACCATTCTGTCTTGGAATTACTGTTCCACGTCTACAAGACCTTCAGGGTGGAAGCGATGGCTGTAGCCTTCCTGTTAACGCAGTCAATCTTACTTCATAACCTCATGGCTTTATCTGATTTGTCGGTTGAGAACCAGGGTGTCATTAAACATTGTCTCCCTTTGGTGTCTTCTCACTCTAGATGTGCAAAAATTATTCCTTTCAAACTTCTGCAAAGCACTGTTGCCTGAAGTGTTAAAACCTGCATGCCACATAATAAATTGTGGCGTATAGTTGTGTCACCTCAGGTCAGTAACCCACTGAATTTCATACACTAAGTAGACTTGCAGTGTGCTAGGACTTCAAGTATGAAGCTTCCAGCAAAAAGTCTAAGAACGTTGTTGTTGACACTCCTCTGAGTCAGAAGTGAACTGAGGTTTTACAGGACATTGTGGTAGCAAAGAGGCTGTCTTTTTGAACAGCATATAAAACTGACTTTTTGCTTATCCATGACAAGGAAGAATTCCTTGGAGCTCTTCACCAAATAATGACATCAATCATGTTGTCCCAACCAAACATAGAATGGGGGTTTCCTCTCTGCTTTCCTGAGCTATGACTGAACTACCCAACACAATACTTTGTACTGCATGGTATTCTGCTCTGAACACAATTAAACAGTTGCTTTGTTTCAGTCTACAGGTATCTGGTAATAAATTCCTGCTTTTGTATACAATTAAGAAGAGATAATTACCTGCATCCCCTTTGCTTAATTTTAAAAAAATAAATCAGTAGTTGCTAAATAGATTTTAGGTATTTAGAAGGTGACACTTACATGAAATAAACTATTTCTTAAAGTGGAATATAATGCTACAGAAAACTACTCACTCGATGGACTTGACACTTATGCAAGGACAGGCTTTTCAACAGGAAGAGAATTGAGAAGCAAGGCAGTGGTGAGAGAAATATAAGTATTAATAATAGTGTGATACTCAGTTTCAGCACACACAGATTGCTTGATGGCAGTCCTTTAATTAGAAATTCCATTTCCTTTTTGCACTATTACATCACAAAGTTAATCTCTGTTTCAGAAAGCAGTGATGATGGGGATGATGTCTTCCCTCTTAGCCCTTTCCAGTTATCCAATATAAATATATAGAAAAGCAGGTTGCTTTGTGTAATTTTCAAAGAAGACCTTATACTGCATTTCTAGCTGTCATTGGCATTACTTGATCTCTCTTAAATGACCTCACCTGTTAGATGAAACAGCTTCTAAGCCGGTCACATGCATTATCAGTTTTTCTATTTTTCCAAAGATCGTGATGTTTCATTTAATATGGTCACCTTAAACAAATAAATCCTTTAGAAGCAGTTCTCTATCGAGTCAAAGGGCCTCAATACATGGACTACTGGTCAGATAAAAAAATCCACATCCCTACTAATCCATTCTCAGCTTGGTATTGGAGCCATCTGAGACTGGGGAGAGGGCTTGTCTGTGTGTCACTTACAAAAGCTGCACAAAACATTTTAAGAAAAAAGAAAACAAACCAGAAATCTAACCAAAGTCCCTTTTCACCTTTTCTTGTCCTGACTATATCTTATGCCTATGCTTTTTTACAATTTATTTTACAAAGTAATCTCATTTTCTTAAGACAAAGCTCAAATCTTGAACCAGAAGCCTCCTTAACTGTTACCTTTACTTCAGGGAGAACATGAAGCTACTGCTGTTTCCCATTTTATAAATGTCAAGCATTTTAAGATTCACCTAACTCACTGAAGACTTTGCAAAGCCTTTTTTTTTTGGTACTTTTTTCTCCATTAAGTGATTCACTTAGCAATGCAATCTGGTTTCCTAGGCAAAAGAAATGCAGCATGATTTTACATTAGGTATAAAAGCATCTAGTTTCCTTATTTATCAAATATACATGGAAAACGAAGCAGTATTCACAGCAGTGAATAACACTTTTATCTATAAAAATGAACACAAATAAACAGGTGCTAAGTTCTAAACAAATAATTTTGTATCTCTTTTTGCAAAATGGACTCATAGGTGGTAGGCAATTCTTCATATCACATCAAACTGTAATTCAGCAGTGTTGTTCTTAAGGGTTTTTTTTTTAGTGCTGCGTAGTGAACTAAGGAGAAATGCAAAAGAAAAAGAAAAAAAAAAGGAAATGTGCAATTCACTCAATGTGTCATCATATGTATATCCCATGCAGATATTTTCATTGCCACTTTTTTTGTCGTGCTTGTACATATTTCTTCTGTGTTATTTTTCTTTTGGAACTCTTCATTCGTATAATTTTTATTATTATACTACAAATGATTAGTCAACAGAATTCTCTTACAAGATCCATATTTACATTAATATCCATGTAGCAAACTTAATTGAGCAACAGAAGAGCTGTTATTGATTTGATTATTGATGTCTTTGCTGCATCATGAAGGCAGCAATTTAGCACTAAGCTATAAATAGAAAAATACAGTGGATGGAACTGGCTGGTCTTGTGTTTTTAATATTCCCTTCAGGGTAAAGTATGACATAACCTAATTACAGTGGTAGAGATTTCACTGCAGGGAAAACTGTTGTTATTCCATTTGACAATCAAGTAATTATCTTCTCTACTGGATGTTTTACTGGATGATACTAATTAAGTCATCCACAAGAATTTATTTAAAATTTAGGAGATTGTGGTACTCTTATGAAAAGTTGGCCTTCAATAATGCCAATTAGTTTTACAAAACCATTTTTGTGGGCAGTTTTTTAACAGTTACCTGTCAGAGTGCTTACTTAAGCAGAAAGCAGGTGTTCTTTCTGACTACAACCCTGCTCCTTATTTCAGGACATGGACTCAGCCTGCATTCCCTTCATTCTCCTTGGGGCTGTAGGGCTTCTGCTGAGTGCTGGCAGCAAGTTCTAAAAAACAGTAACAAAGTGATGACAGAGCTATATAAGTAGCAGGGTTAGTGGGGACATAACAGGACTCAAAATTTCATTTAATTGTCCAAGTGTTTCAGGAAAGAGGAAGGGAGGTAGCACAGTATCTCTCCTTATGAGAGAATCTGCAAGCAACCCTAATCTGCATCTCTCCTTATGGGAGAATCTGCAAGCAAACGTGTCCTAACTCTGGGTTAGGAGTTCATACTGTGTAATTACATACTCTATCCTCAGCTATTTTATTTTTATTTTTTTTTCTTTTCAGTTTTCCCTTATATTCATACAGGATTTGTACATTCTTTCTTGATTATATAATCTGTAAGAAAAGCCAACTATCTGATCGTATGAAAAGGTAGAGTAGGCCAAATCTCTCAGTCTTCTTCATGAAATGCAGAACTTCCTACTTGTGAATTTCATTCTATTTGGACTGCTTATTATGAGTTAATAATTAAAAACAGTGGATTATAATTTTCATTTAGGTTATCAATGCTGTCCTCACCCATAGTGTCCTATTGTCCCCAAGAATGGAGTTACCTTGCAGACAGTACTTTTTAAAAGATTACATTGAGTTCCATATTAACAGTAATAGAATTTGCCATTTATTTTCCTGTACTGGTATCCTGAATCTCTACTGGTACAAAATTAGGAAAAATCTTTATAAAAACATCAGCACTATCTTAACAAAAAATATTTCCATATTTAAACATATTTTAACACACATTTCTTAATTTTATTTTCCCTTAAAAGTATTTTCTTATCTTTAAACTACCTTCTCTCTGATCACATTGATGGAAATATAAATCACCAAACTCTTCATTGTATAGAATTAAAGAAAAAATGAAAAGGTTAAAGAGAAACATTCTAATATTTGAAAACTAAGGTGCCTGAAACATTTCTGCACCTATTTTCTCAGTGTCAGAGAGCTAAAGAAAGGAAACATGATTCCCTGAAAGTAAACACTGGAAAGGGTTCTGCTAAAGTCCTGAGATGTGTCCACCAAAGTTATACATTATTTCTCATCTATACGTGCTACGTATACACGGCATATAGATGCATTTTGTTGTACAAATATAAACCACTTTAAGCTGTATGAAAAAACATAATCATATATTCACACTTTAGGCATTTCCCATTATTGTAGCAAAATCCACGTTACAGCTTGTAGAAAGTTGTCTAATGATAGGTGTATTTAACGTTGTAGGTAATGACTATTTCTGTTTTTATCACTGTTCTTCTGTTTAAATCTAGTCAACACAAATTATACCCGGGCTGAGTTTACAGTATTTGGAGCACCTGAGTGTACCATTCCTTTGATAGTTAGATTACACTTGTCTTGCTACTTCAGTGTAAATGTAATTTGAGGGTCTTGTTGCTTGTTTCTGGTAAGTGTTGTGACTTGAAGATGAAAATATGCCATACTGGCTTGTTGGTTCTACTTGAAAAAGACATAGAACTGTCACTTCCGAGAAAGAAGAAAATGTTTCTTCATCCCCATTAAACTCCAAGGGTTTAGGAGATCTGCTGTGTTTACAAAGTTTCAAGTACTTTTTGTTCAGCAACTAAGTACAACTTCAAAGCAAAGATAATACTGGATCCTATTTAAAAAGAAATAATATAGCATTGGAGAATCTTTGTATCAAACCACAGTGATTTTTCTCAGACACAATAGAATCTTTTTTAATCTCATATTAACAAGAAAAAGCTAAATATACCACCTGTAAAAGAAGTGGTGAAAAGAAATGCATTATGATTCAATTTCTTCTTCCTACAAATAAACAAGCTTTACCTTCCTACACTTTTTAAAAGATAACTTTGAACTTTGTACACAGGAGAGAATCTAGGAAGGTACTAGAAAGAAAGCATCCACTCAAAGGCCTATCAAGTTAAACCAGAGATGCTCATGTCAGACGGCTGCTGCTGCTACTGAATCTGTAGCTAGTGAATCTATTTCTTTCATGCATGTGTTATGTTCTTTCATCAAAAATAATATAAAAGCAACACAAAAAACTCTGTGCTCATCTATGCTGTATTGCCTAATTCACTAATAAAGGGAAGTTCAGCAGCTTCCATTAGTATCACTTTATTTAAGATCTGTCCTATTTCTATTCAAAACCATAAATATCACAGTATGTGGAGTAGTTTAATAACTAGTTGAATCTCATTTTTATTCCCCCACTAACATGTTTGTGGATATAAAAATGACACCAATTAACTTTAGTAGTAGGCTGGAATACAAATCCTCCACTACAGACCTGGTAGACGGAGCCCTCATTATGCAAGTTAACAGACCCTGGAAAAAAATTCTAAGGTAAAAATTCATTTAACTTTGTGGGAAAATTAAAGTTGGTTTAACCCTTGCATTAGGATTCCAAGTACTCTTTGTTCTTATAAGAAAGCTAAACTAGTACCAAATAATAGCTAGAATGTGCCTATTTGTGCTGGAATGGTGAGAGGTGATTTCAATGTGAGTATCAGGATGGAAAAGCCAACTCGTCCCTTACTGCCTTAAAGAAGTACTTTTCACATGGAACACGTTGTGATCATCCAGGGTGAGGACTTGATGTAGCAGTGGTAACCACCCCAAGTGCAACAAATCCAGGTCCCTAATCCATTGTGTACTAACTCCTGTAAGGCAGCTGCCATTTCAGACACTGCTTGGAACTGAACCTTCAACTCAAAAGCTGAAAGCAGAAGCCTTTCCTGCTAAACTAGAAAAGGCAGCTGAGAACAGTAACAAAATTATTTGCTCAGTGGTAAATTACTTTATGGATAAGATTAATGGCTCACAAACGATGTTCGTTGTAATCACGCATTCAGCAGAAATGAACATTTGGGGTGGTGATAGGGGAACAGAAACAGAAGATAGTGAGTTGTTCCAACCCTTTCTCTACCATACCATGATACTGTCAGGCAATATTATAGTACCAATGTTCATATTTCTAGTTCATTCTTGAAACTGATAGACATTAAGGTCTTTTTTATCAATGAAATTCCACTAAAATGAGCTACATCATCTTGATATTATTTGTAATTAAATAATATAACAAAATAATCTGGAATTCAGTGGAATTCTCTATTTATTTATCTATTTATCTTCCAATATATAAAATGGACAACACTGAATTTAGTGACAACCATGCTCAGGCAAACAAATCTTTAAGGGGAGGCTTAATATTAATTACTTCTACTTCTAACGCATTCATTTATTGCTCATGTAACATTTTTGTAGTGATAGCTATTGTACTAAATTTGTATGATAAAGCACCTTCTATCAAATATAAGATGTGTATTATATGTCAAAGGTATGCTAGCACTGTTCTGCCTTATTTTGCAGCAGTAAGTAGTTTTTAGATAAAAAGAGATTAAGTGTTTCCCACTGCTTCAGTTGCATAAATTCATGTGGTCAATATTACCCTTTCTTGATAGTATACATTTTACACACATTTTCTGGGTCTTTGCAAGCTTATTCTCTGATTGTGGAACATGGATAAATGATAGTGTCCCAGTCATTTCATTTCAGCCACTGAATGGCTTTGGAATATAACACAAAAGGCTCTGCCTACTTATTTCTGACCCATCTATTTCAACATTTTGAAAAATTAAGTAAAAGTGTTGTTTAAGGTATCCCTCCGCTCTCAAACATGACAGGATCAGAAATATCTGCTGAGGTCATCAGAGTAAATTGAGTAGTAAATAATACAGAAATATATGGTGCTTTATTTGAAATCCAGTTGGTTTTTTTTCTTTTTTTAAAAATTATAGTTTTAAGCATGTACTTCTAAAAGTGGTATTAAAACACGAGAAAAGAATTTGGTAAGAATTCAGAGAGAATTCACAGAGAATTCAGAGGGAATTTTTTTCCCCCTCTCAGGGCTTTCAAACTTTTTCACTCCATCATTAGCTAGCAACTCTTGCAAGCAAGCCCTAATTAGATTTTAGGTACTCATCATTTCTGCATGCTTCATAACAAGAGTCTGATGAAACTAGAGACAAAATCCTGAAAAAATCTAAGCAAACAACTAGTATATTACCTAGGTGGCCTGTTTTGCCTGTTCTCATTGTTGCTTTTTTGGTCATACCTTAATTCTTCTGTAGGGACTACTGAAGATGAATGACATAGGATCTTTTAAATTATGTGATATGAAAAGAAAAATATATAAAATATATATTTTATATATACTTTTAAGCATGAAGAATGTTGTAAAAAAAAAAAAAATCTCTTAAGCAAACAGATCTCCTTAGAGAAAATGAGTTATAAATATGCTGTACTTTGAGGAAAAGACGATCACGTGTCATCCATTGACATTGTCTAGGAGCAACTTTAGAACAAACAAGAAGCCTTGCTTTTCCACAAATAGTGAAATTAGAGAGTGGAATACACTGCCAAAAAATCGTGTGGAAGCTAAAAGAGCTTTGACCAAAAAACTGAACAATATAGTCACGTTCATCCTATTGAGATATACAAGCATGGCTGTCATCATGAAACCTCCAGCTTAAAAAGTACTTAAACTGTTCATTGCTATAAACTATACCATGGAAAGATTAGCTCTTTCCTTCAGTATCTGCTTTCTGATTGCCATCAGTGATAATATACCAGGCTGCTCTGCATTACAGTGCTAGGTTTCTTTTCTTAACCTGCTGTTAGGGAGGATCAAAGTCTGGCTGCTCCCCATGGCAGGGGAGCCAGGAGCTGAGAGTAAATGCAAGGCAGGCAGGGTGATGCCCTCCCCTGATGAGGAGCCAGGGCACTGAGGCAACAACTCAGGATCAGGATCAGGCCCAGAGACAGGGGCCAGGGCCAGCATCGGTGCAGTGATAGCCTGGTAGGTCCACCGGGGCAAGGCAAGTCCAAGGCCAAGCTGGCAAGCCACATGCATGGGTCCAGGTTGGGTCAGGATTGAGGCGGTATGAGCCTGGGCACAGACACAGCTGCTGAGCAGCCGCAACACAAGCTCAGGCAGCGGCAGCAGGGACAGCCTCTGCTGAAAAGCAGCTCCCCAGGGAAGGAGGGCAGCCCAAGCTTCTGGCTTCTCATCAGCAATGGAGGTAACCTTTGGCTCATCCCATTAAGCCCCTTAACTTATCCCACTGAGCCCCTTAAGTCAACCCACTGAAGTCATAGAGGAGTAAAAAGGACTCAGTGTGTTGACACCTCCTCTAAAAATTGAGACAGGCCTTTTTCCTTTTTTTTCCCTACCTGAAGCAGCTATTAACCAAGTCATGTTTTGTCAGTGAGTGACTTTTCATAGATTTATATTTATAAAGGGGATGTGAAAACAGGCAGTCAAGTTAATCATTATTTTAATGACCTGAAGAGGTTACCTAACTTTTTCATCAAGCAGGTGGCCTTTCTTTTCCATCAAGGTATCATTACAGCTGAACATATTTGAGTTCAGGGGATTTACTGCAATCTTCCTTATAGTGCATAATAAAACTATCACTCATAATTAAAATCAGTGAATAATATTTAATTAGAAAAAAACTGTCAAATCTCACATAAAAAAAGAAAAGGAAAAGAGTTGATAAAATATGATTAAGTTTTGTGCATATGAAGAGAGAAAGACTTCTTAAGCCCATTGGGAAAGTTAGAAGAGCTTAGACAATATTTATTAAGAGTTTGCATTTTAGAACACCAGCCTTTCTGAACTAAGTAAATTTTTATATAAACTACATAAAAATAATAATCTGGTATTTTAAAGTTTTTCCTCATTTTTAGGGGCTTATGCATCAGGAAGGACCATACATGTTATGTAAGGATACCAATTCTTTAACAAATCAGCTCTTTAATTTGCTATAACTTTTTTTTTTTTAATTCTTGCTTTTTGTTATCCGCATGTCAGCCAGAGCTCTCTTGGAGACATCCTGAATAAAGGTCAAAAGCTTGCAACCTTTAAAAGGAAAATGTTTTTTGTCTGTTGATAATTATAGTATTTGATGACACCAGGCTGAGCGGTGTGGCTGACGTGCCTGAGGGATGGGATGCCATTCAGAGGGACCTGGACAAGCTTGAGAAGTGGGCCCATGTGAACTTCATGAAGTTCAACAAGGCCAAGTGCAAGGTCCTGCACCTGAGTCAAGGCAACCCCCAGTATCAATACAGGCTGGGGGATGAAGGGATTGAGAGCAGCCAGGCAGAGAAGGACTTGGGGGTACTGGTGGATGAAAAGCTGGACATGAGCAGACAATGTGCGCTCACAGCCCAGAAAGCCAACCGTATGCTGGGCTGCATGAAAAGAAGCATGGGCAGTGGGTCAAGGGAAGTAATTCTGCCCCTCTACTCCGCTCTCATGAGACCCCACCTGGAGTACTGTGTCCAGCTCTGGAGTCCTCAGTAGAGGAAAGACAAGGACCTGTTGGAGCAGGTCCAGAGGAGCGCCACAAAAATGATCAGAGGGATGGAGTACCTCTCTGATAAAGACAGGCTGAGAGAGTTGGGGTTGTTCAGCCTGGAGAAGAGAAGGCTCCAGGGAGACCTTATTGTGGTCTTTCAGTACTTAAAGGAGGCTTATAAGAAAGGTGGGGACAGACCTTTTAGTTGGGCCTGTGGCAGTAGGACAAGGGGTAATGGTTTTAAACTAAAAGAGGGTACACTCAGACTAGATATAAGGACGAAATTTTTTATGATGAGAGTGGTGAGGCACTGGAACAGGTTGCCCAGAGAGGTGGTAGATGCCCCATCCCTGGAAACATTCAAGGTCAGGTTAGTCGGGGCTCTGAGCAACCTGATCTAGTTGAAGATGTCCCTGCTCATTGCAGGGGGTTTGGACTAGATGACCTTTAAAGGTCCCTTCCACTCCAAACCATTCTATGATTCTATCATAGAACAGGACAAGCTACTCAATGAAACTTATGCAAGGCTACAATCTAGAGATATTTTCCTGCCACAGTTAGAGAATCCACATAATTTTTGGCTTAATGGAACAAAACCACAATGGTTAAATATTAGTTTTGTGTAAGTACAAATAAGTCAATGAGAAGCCAAGCCTGAAAGTGTTCTACATGCAGGAATCTTGTTTCAGTAATATTTTTGTTGCTAGTGTGTTTCTCAAAATTCCCAGGAAGGTATGTCTTGTGCCTTTTTCTGCCTTTTTTTTTTTTTAAATAACAAAATAAATTAAGCTAATAACAAACTGCCTTAAGGTTGGGCTAGTGATCACTGTCTTCTTTGATGTTCTTTTCATGGGGTGTGGCCAAACTACCTTTGCACCATCATCTGTAGTTGTTGGAAAGATTTAGATGAGCCAGTCTTCCTCTCTGTCTTCTTCAAATAAATGTCATGCATATTTAATACAACCAGATCTCCAACCTAATGTTTGGGAAGCTACTTCTATACACGAGTTTAAAGGCATTAATGTAGGAATAAAATACATACCATTTCAAAATTCACCACTGTACTTCTTCAGTGATTAAATTTTTTACTCCCTGTGACTGCAGTTTTCTTAGAGCATTATAGTATTTCAACATGATGGAGCTATTTCACTTCCAAATCCTTAAAATTATTTTAATTTTTGCTTCAGTATTAAGAAAAAGAAGCTGTTTCTTTAAAAAAAAAAAATCAATCAAGTACCCTCTGTTGGGGTTGGAAACTAATTTTGATAAATCTTAGAACATTTGTCACACAATAATAGAAAAGTAATTATACTTTTCTGTAATGGGCTCAGTTAACAGTGTAAATGATATCCATTAAGGTCCATAAGGATACTTTCACTCTGATCTGATCTGATACAGTTTATATAATTGTGTCACTTTTATTTATCTTTTGTGCTTCCAACCTATAGTTATATTTGAAGAAGATACTGCTGTAGATTATTAAAAATTAGTGAAGCAAACATGAAGGGATGAAATATTTCTGACTGGTATTAAGCAATAATCTAGTACTTCAAGGTCAGACATGACAAGAGTCAGTGACACCGTATGATTATCTTTATTATTGATCTACTAATACAAAAGCAACCCTGACCTTAGATCTCTCTCTGAAAACCAAGACACACTTTTTTTCCAAAGATGGATTGAAGTTTAGACATTTCACTCTGATGTGAGATTAAAGATACCTCGATGGCTTAGGTATACTGAAAACTTCGCTAAAAGAAACAGATTCTAGATGCTAGTGAAGTGGCAGGTGCTGCTCTAGTCTATTAGTGAAAAATGACCTGTGATGAAAGCAGGAACTAGTTAGTCCTTTTTTAAAGCTATTCAGGCTATAATTTTAATACTGATTCCTAGAGTTGCTACTGTATACTGCCCCAAGTCTATTACTACAGATGACAGGTGACCTTCACAAATTACTCTTATTTTTCACTCCATTTCTTTGTGAAAAAAATTTCAATGCCATTCCTTCCTGCTGAGACTGTAAGGTTTTTAAGTAGTGCTAAAGAAGCACATTTGTAAATGAATGCAGTCTGTAGATATAGGGAAAAAGCCTAAAAAATAAAGTCTCTTTCTCAAAACCAAAAATATTTACCTGTAAAAAAGTCCCTTGCCTGATCTGAAAATCCCTCAAAAAGCCATGGAGTTTATCTTCACTCTGATTTTAAACATACAAAAATCTTCAACAGCTTCAAAAATAGAAGATAATAAAAAAGAAGATATATTATTGAATAAAATCTTATCCTTCTTGTATTTTTGTTTTTCAAAGATAGACATAACTTTCAGCCCTATGAGTAAGTGCCACTAGGTTCAGTGCAGCACTGTCTCTGGTGCACCTAATGATGTATGGAGGCAACCTGGATTCAGTGGCCTCCTCTGCTGCAAATATCGCACTATCTTATGAAAGCAAATGAGGAACAGACTATCTCCTGATGCCAAAGACTGCCAAACTCCAGATCCAGGGTGGACCCTGGGGAACCATTTACAGGTTATGAGGGTTGTCCCACACCAGTCCCAGTCTTGGTGATTCTTAGAGAGGCTAAGGACTAGCACTAATACAGAGTCCCAGCCTCATTTACATAAGGCCCTTAATCTTTTTCAGTTTAAAATGTGTGCATTCTTAAACTGAACCGTAGTACCTTCTCCCTTTATCTGCCATGTCTACTTATCCCCATGTATTTCGACATCGCTGTACAGTGCTTCACACAACAGGATTCCTAATTGGTTTCAATGGGGATACAGAGACATAGTGCAGTGGAGTGGCACAGAAATACACAAGCTATCAAGAAAAATCTGCCTCCCCATAGCCCCAGATCTTGGTCCTGTATATGGGTGAAAGTCAGAACGCTGCTTTCTGGGCCTGCTATCAAATTAACAAGACCTAAATAAAGGCAGAGTCTATTAGCTTGGGCTGGGAGCTGAATTAACAGGGCCACATTTCTAGTTTGAATAATGGGCAGAAACCAGCTACTTCAGTATTAGGTGGCCAAGAACTTCAGAAAATTCTGCACTGCATGAAGCAGACATAGCCTGAACACTTCCATAACAGAAGTGCTAAAAGCATTACATAATCATGTAAGCTTAAAAATATACTTTTTACTCACAACACCATGATAACACTTTCCCCTGGATAGTTTTTTTTTCATTGTTTCATTTTATTTCTGGGAAGAAGATAAGTCATCTTGTCAAAATCACTAGGTTTTTTTTTTTTGAAAGGTTAGTCCGTCTGCTTATCTGAGAAGTGTAACTTTTCTGGTATCACTTCAAGAAAGGTAAGTGTTGTACCAAATCCCGTATCAGCGTTAATGTAATATTTTTAAATGTGCATTTCTTTCTACCTACATGTTTTTTAGTGAGACAAAGTTCTGTTCAGAAGTTAAAGCCACTTTAAAATCAATATTTTTTTAAGTGTTCTTCTGCCACTTATTGTGGGATCTTCTTTTACCAGAGAATTTGTTTGCCCTGGTATGTAAGAATTCATGGAAGCCTATTTTAAACTATTTAAACCGTTTGGCTAACATTAGCATGTTTTGTTTTGTTTTTTGTTTTGTTTTGACAAGGGACTTAATCCCTTTAAGCCTCAAATGACTTTGCTTATTGTTTGGTTCTTTCTCCCACTTTCATGTAAAAAACAAGTAATGCTCTATTTTTTTTATTAAATTTTAAAATAAGGAATGAAACAGAAAACCTGGTATTTTGAAGAGAACAAAAAACGATGAGAATGACTAGACGGATTTTATTCTTTTAAACATTTTCATTATTTGATTGAATTTTTCCTTTTTTCATACACGTGCAAGCTCTCTTCCCTACACATGTTTTTCATAATGAACTCTTATTTATGTGGCTAAGTTATAAGAAACAGAGGAACTGTTACAACAGGAAAGGTTACAACAAATAGAATAGAAGACTTTCAGAGGCTTACTGAAAACAGAAGCTTGTTTTCTTTCTACTATCTGTGAAAGTATGTAAAACCGTAGGGAAACATGTACAGTAAATTTGAGTAGAACCTCTTTTATAGTGACCTTACATCAGTGCAACTCATTTTTTCCAGTGGGATTTTTTTCCTACCTATTTACCAGGAGGATATCAAGAATGTGTTCTAGTTTTGGGGTTTCATTATATAAGACAAAATTTGCATCTTCTGAACATTTATGTTAATAAAAATTGTCTAATTCAGCACAGTAGGAATAATAGAAATTTATGTTATAAATAGAACTGTCTGCTGTTTTTTAAAAGATATGTTTCTAGCAAAAATTGGTGACTGACCTAATTGCCATGTTTATATCCATTTTTACCCTTATTTTTACCCTTTACTTATTCTTTTATGTAAGTGAAACTAGCACAAAAAGGATGGATTACTTTGAACGTCTCAAGCCTCAAAGATCAAGTGCAATGTTTCTAGGAGTTAGTCAAAGAGACCACCCTTCGAAGTTTAAAAATGTTTCTCAAAACAGAATTTCAGTTTTCCAGACAGCTATGAGTTTTAGTTTTTCTGCAGATAGCAATAGCTGAGGCAAACTAGGTGTAATTTCTTCCATTTTTGAAAGCATTTTGTTTTCTCAGTCCCAAACTTGTGCAAGATCTTTCTTGTGATCTGATGTTTATAAAAGTTTTGCTATAGCCTTTCCCCATGGAAGAATTCCAACCTTACTCCCACCCCCCTTTCACCTCTCATAGTGTACTAAAACATTGCTACGGTTAGTAAGTACACACAAATGGTGCTAGATGCTTGGAGCTGACCAAATAGAATATTGACTTTTTTTTTCCCTCCAGCTGTAACATACTGGACAGTGGTCTGACATTTCTAATGAATCAGCTGATGGAAAAAAACTTTCTATACCAACAAATTTCATGGGCAAGTCTGATTAGAAAAACAGTTTTACCAAATTTTGCACGATTAAGTTTTGTTATATGAGAACAGTATTAGTGTTTCTAAATGGTTAAAATGAATTCCATAAAGCTTAAGATACTTCAATGTTTTTTTTAAATTAAGCCCCTTAACTGACTAAAGGAAAAGTTCCCAAACAGGTCAATAAGTAAGGAATACATCATACTCAGAACTTGTTAAATTATTCATGTAAGTAAGTTAAGAGCAAAAACTATGCCTTGTTTTTAAAGATCCTGGTGGATTACCAGCAGAAAGGCTGGTGTAGCTGTATAGATTGTCAGTGAATGAGCAGTACCACAAAGCTGAAGTTTTTAGTAATTTAATCTGACCTCTTCCCCTCAAGAACGTAATGTTAAGAGCAAAAAGACAGCAGTGGTATGTAAATAGATCCAATCAATAAGACTCATGGTTTTAGGCTGTTTAGTCATAAAAAACATGAACAGCAGGTCAAAATGTACTAAATGCAGTTTCCAACAAATGCGTTCAATTTTATAAGAAATCTTTCCAATTCATAATGTTACAGAAAAAATATTGACATTAATTGGTCAACAATAAATGATGTGATGGGTAGACAGAAGATTTTAAATTCAAAGAAACAGTATATATCTGTATTTCTGATATATCAAAGATTAACATAAAAACTAACCAAGGTTCTGGGTATATCCTTTTGCCTTGCAATTCACCTTTAACGTCAGTGACAATTTACTTTTTCAGTTATTCTATCCTGGCAAAGTTTCTCTCATAATCTGTGTAAAAATTCATGAAGAATCTGGTCTTCCTGGCAAGGTAAGATCTGATTACTTTGATGTCACCAGGAAGAATTTCTTTACATAGTAATGGAGCAGGTAGTGCAAAAGAATGACAGAAACAGCTGGATCCTCTCTCTCTCTTTCTCTTCAACATCCACAGGAAGTCCTATAAATTGACATAATTCAAAATGCACACTGCCAAGATTGTATTTTCTAACAAAGGTGAATTCTGTATAGTTATGTAAATACTGTGGCATTTCACAAGATATATTTGCGTAGGTCAGCAACTATTTCAGATGATATACAGATAAGATAGGAGACTAGCTGAAGTAATTTTGTTCTCTTGTTTCATTTAAAAGACATTACACATATATGTATGCATACAGTGTTGCATAAGATTTTTTTTTTGCGTTTACATGACTAGTACTTACCAGATGGTTTTGCCTAATGTGTACAGAGAGAGAAACAGTACTCATTTCTCTCAAGCTCTTAAAAAATACTGAAAAATATTACATGAAACAAGACCAATGCTATGTTTTAATCGAAAATACTAGGGACAGGTCTTAGATTTCTTTCACAGTACACAGAGTGATAGGATGCTTATAATATGGACTGTGACTGCCACTACTGTATCAATTCTTTAATGATATCTTTAACAGTGATCTCACATATGGCACTGTAAAACCCAGAAGCCCATATAAAAGAAGTGAGAAATGTTAACTCTCTACATGTAGCTAAGCCTCTCATGAAAAAATAGTTCCATACTGCATGTGACAATCCAGTCCTGAAGGGAACAGATGCTCTGCATTTTCCAGACCCTACATGCCTATAAGTTACGCCATGCCATAATAATGTATTAAAAAATCCATAGAGCAAACATTTTCTCTGCTGCATTCAGGTTCTACAGTTGATCAAGCTCTACACCATCTCAGGGTGAGTCCATGAGTACAAGACAATCTTGCATCCTGAAAGCAAGGCCAAGTTTTCACTGTGTTTTTCAGCCCACTGTATGAGTACTAATATATATAAAATAGATTTTGTCGCAAAAGGACATTAAAGCTACTCAAAAGGATACTGAAGCAAAATAAAGTGGATTGTAGCACCCCTTTCACACTCCAGAATCAAAGAAAGTTTTGCTAGCTTCTTGATTGTTTTTGAGTTCTTCTTCCGAGACGATTAAAAAAAAAAAATCCAAAAAGTTCATACCAATTGCAGTACCTAAACTTACTTATGCTCTTGACCATTGTTCATCTTCAAAAGCTATCCTAAACTCTATTCCTCTGGACCTATGCAACTGCACTAAAACACAGAAATGGACCACTCAAATGTTTGTAGGCTTGACCTTATCTACAAAACCCCCAAAACTGTTGATGTTAAAGCTAGAATGTTATTAGACTAAAATTACGGGGCAGAAGTAGTAGTAAAGGTAAAGGCAAACCTACTATCCAGTTACATTTTCAGAGTCCTATGATCACTGATAATTATGATAATTCTTGATTATAGCCTCTGCTGAATCAGCTGACAAGTGTAACACATTATAAAAGTGCAGATCACTGTTACTTACCGAGCCTCATGGAAGATAAGGGTGGCAAGTCACTCATTTTTAATGCCTTCTTTGAAGAAAGAAGAAACACACAAAAAAACCCAAACCCGCAAAACCAAAATCCCAGAGAAACTGAGTTGCTCTTAAATGGATTGACCATTCTTGCACTAATTAGCTCTCCTTAAGCCCCTTTTTTATTTCTATCCCATTTGTCAGTGTTAGTCTTTTAATTATCAAATGGTATCTAAGCCTTTCGTACAGTATTTTTAAGCTCTCAGAGAGCTCTGCCAAGCTCTATGATGCACCTTTTCCTTAAGCAAAAAGAGCTCTTATAACAGGCCTGTTAGTCCTGCTAACTAGTCTAAAGTTGATGCTTTTGGCTCTCTCCTGCCTAAACAGTTGTAAAAGATGTCATCAGATTTTCCTCCTGCATTCTAACACACCTTCCATCCTCATGGCCACTGGTCCAAACCAAAGTAAAGCACCTATATTGTTCTTTGAACATTTTCAAAGTGCTGAGGGAGCAAGATGAAAAGTGAGTACATCTACATGCAGGCTGCTGTACTCTAAGCTAAGGCATATGGCTATCTTCATGAGAAAAATATCCTGGACAGGCTGAACTCTGAAAAATAAGGGTAAGAATCCATGGAATCCAGTGGGGAAGTAATTTTCTTTACCTTTCATACCTTTTAATTAGGCTGAGAAAATCTTTACAGGTATATTTACAGAGTGGGAGTGATGTGCTAAACACAAAAAACAGCATAACCCTAGCTGCTGTGCAATGCATGTCCATGCTTGTAAATAAAAGCTACAACCTACATTCAATCCAATTACTTAGGCATCCGTGTCATCATTTCATCAGAGTCAATATGACAGTGTTTCTACCCAAGACAGTTTGAACTGTTCAAATCAGATTGTCTGTAACAAGGCACAAAACAGCAAAAACTAAATCAAGAGATGGCTGTGAACTTACATAGTTCCACTGAAGTCAGAATCATGCTGAGCTATATTAGTCAAAGTTCTTGTCTTACACTTTGATTTGAAAAAGGAAAAATAATATAAATAATGTGAAAGTTGGTGGCAGGAACAACAAGAGACAGGGTAGGAAGGACACTGGTTGCAACAAAAATATCTTTGTGGATTTGCATTTCTATGTGCATTTTCATCCCTGAACTATTTTTAATAAATAAATATAACTGGCTATTAAATTTATTCAGAAGAAGCCTATCTTGGGAAAGGATTTCAGAGGCCATGGAGCAGCATCCAGAAAGCTTTGTATGCAGGCAGAAGGGAAAAGAGGACAGCAGCATTTAATAAACCACGTTATCTTAATACTGTCTTTTCTCTAACTCCATCTTTCAATACACATGCTAAACACAAGGGCTGCACTCTAACTCCCATACCTAGAATTATATGAAAAGGGGATTCATCTTAATAAGTATAATAATTTTGTAAAACCTTAAACATGTCCTTAAAGTTCTCCGTAGCTTCTGAAGCTCTGTGGATATAAGTATACCAGGAAGAATGATCAGGTTAATTTGCAATTCATGAGAGAAGTTTCAGAGGAAAAGCAGGAGAGTTACTATGACAGCTATCTTTTTCCTAAACTTCTTAGCAAAAGCACAGCATTTGGTGGTTGATGCTTCTAAATTCCGCTCTCTATGGCAAATTTATTATTGGCTTCTAGAATCAGAAATCACACAAGGCCGGTCAGATAATATATCTTCCCTGAAGAGGCATCCTTTAAGAAAGCTCAAGAAATTAAAGTTCTTCTTTTCATTAGAATGTACCATCTTACCAGATTTGTATGTTTCAGTGTATTCAACACATATCATGACAGCTGATTTTTGTGGCTTGAAAGTAAGTCTTAAAGAAAAAACTACTTCTGCAAAGATTTTCAGAAGTCTACACTTGTTAGAAGTTTCTTTTTATCCATGACTTCTTCTGTGGAAGCCTTTGATTTAAGACTATATATGAATACTTGCTGGTATATACATTAACAATACTGACATATAAGATAAGGACGTGCAAGGACATACAAGATCTGTACTCAGTTTCTGAAGGCTGACTAGTTTCACTTATATCAAAAGGACAAAAACACAGACTTTGAAAACTGCAACTGTGCCTGAAAACGGATCTTTTCAGCAGACTTGAAAGTCCCAGAAAGACCATAAGGTAGTCATTGCAGAACTGGGGGTGGGGGGGTGTGTTGTGTTGGCCAAGGGTACATTAAGTATTCGGATAATCTTCCAAGTGACAGTACCAAAGTGCACTAACTGAAATGACAATTTGTGCTGATACACAGAGTAAAACATATCTGTGTCAGTATAAGATCTTAATGAATGCTACTTAAACTTCTACAGTAACAGTCCAGAGCCATGACTGATAAAATATACCCCAATTATATAAATACTAAATACTGTTAGCATTGCTCTGCATGATACTGTTGATCCCAAGAGGCTTACAGCAAAATCTTCCAACAGTCAAGGGTTTAAATATAAAGGAAAAAAAATCCAGTCCTTTTGTTCAGTCATCTCCCATTTTCATACAAAGCCATGTCATCTCTTCTGCCTTTATGTCCTATATTATTTCGTTTGATCCCAGTTATTAAATAGTTTCACTGATTGTTCTCTTTTCACTGCTTTGTTGCCTACACTCCTCACATATGTATATAGATATTTCAGTCATTTGTCTGTCCTCAGTGAAATGTCAATCTAATCAGATATCAATGAGGAGAACAAACTGTCTTTCCAGCTCCATCTCCTCAATACAGCTAATAACTTCATACATTATTGTCAGACCAAAACTACCTAATTACTTCTTTCCCAGAATAAAAAATTCTACCTTACTTTGTCATCCTTGACATGATAATCTATATTACCTCTCTCTCTCAAAACAACTTTTTCTGTTCTGGTACACCATTTCTGAGACAAGGAGGATTGGAATGGCACATGATATGCAAGATATGGACAAAACATAAATGTGTACAATGACGTGCTGATATTATCCATTTTACTGCCTGAATCCTGAATAATACTTGAATTGTTCTGAAGATCACCTTAAAACTGAGTAATTTCTCCGTTCTGAGGTATTCAATCTTCATACATTCAAATAGGAGTATGGCGGTGTATTTCTGTAGTTATAATGACAGCAAAAAAGAAATCATATTTATCACAGACCTTTTCAGCCTTCTACTCATATTTTGTACAGTAACCACTAGCAGACAGTATGCATTTCTGTTATGTAGACCCACTTCCCTGATCACATAGACCTGCTTTTGGCACACACGACTTTTAAGTGTTTTTCTACCTCTATGTTCTTCCTTCAGTTGATATGACTTCTATCTTCCCTTTCATTTCTACATTAGCCCTTAGGTTTTGGTCATACTGATAATTCCTTCCTCTTTTGCTAGAACTAGATTCTTTTATGTTCCCTCATTATACGATATAACGGTTTATAGCATACTTGATTCTATTCTCTAGTCTAGAGAGTTAGAAGTTTTTCATTCTGTTGCTAGCCTTTTTCCACTGGTTAGGGTATTATACTGCTGCTTCCCCCTACACACCTGTTAAGCACTTAATTCAATCTTCTGCTACGTCCTATGGACCCTGCATTCAGTTAAATAAACTATGATCTTTCACTGGCTCTTTAACTCTCCATCCCTAGTGTCTCCGTCATAATTTACCAGAGGTATACAGTCAAGGTTAATATTTCAGTCACACATTCTGTGTCCAGAGACATTTACTGCCCCTCTTCCTTTCAACCCCACAGTATTTCCTCAAAAAAATTCTCTGGCTTTTACCATAGCTTTCAAGAAGAAAGGCCAAAAAGTGTATAGATGATGCTACACTTCAAGTATCCTCTCTGCTACGCATCATTTGTTGGCCCTCTCTGATACCTTAAGAAAGACTGATGGACTTTTTGCTCAAATGAGATCTGGCACCAAATAGAGGGCTGACTGGGAAGCTGGGTGCCAAAGATGATCAAAGGCAACACTACCACTTGGTGGGTCTCCTTTCTCACCACATGACATGGTGCCCAGACAGAAGCTGATAACTAACAAGCAGAGGAAAAAAAGTAAAAAACATATCCATCAAGAAAAAAGGATTAATCTCTTTCTCCTCAGAGACAAATCCTTTTTGCTGATGGATTTGTTCTTATCTATGTTTTCTGTCTCCTTTAAAGTATAATTTATCAATTAAACTGAAAAGTTGTGAAATACGAGATGCTGCAATGATGCTACATTTTATTTTCTACTAACATTCTTCTAAATCAAAAATTAACAGATTCTTGCAAGATTACTTCTGGTCTACATAATTCAGAATTCTAACAAAAATATTCTGCAATACACAAAATCACAATAGGCCCCTGAGTAGGCTATTCTTAGAGTTGTAGGAATACATGGCCAAGTTCAGAAACATTAGCCACCCTACTGGCCTCAGGAGTAGAGAAAAAAAATTAAAATAGGGAAAAACTGAGTGTGTGCACACCAGTAGGTTAGTTTCCTTAAAATTAGCTGTTATGTGATTTAGGCTATTTTCTATCATTGATTAGGTAATAGATTTCTGTCTCCCATAAGAGACCATCTGACTTCAAGGCTTAGCATTTCTGCAGGGTGGTTTTGACCAAAGGTTACTATTTAGTTTTCTCAGAAGGTCAGACACTTGAAGCAAGTGCTCTTCAGTTAGACAGCTACACCCTGAGGGCTTGAGATCCTTTCTGTTACAATCTTTCATGTACCTTTCAGCATAAGCCTCAGAGTCTACAGCCCTGTTCTACTGGGTGAAGAGATAATACAACTCTCTTTAGTCCCTCTGGTTCTACGTCTTTGAACTTAAATAATATTTTATGGCAATACATGAAAACAAACGAGAAAAGGGAAGGGAAGGGAAGGGAAGGGAAGGGAAGGGAAGGGAAGGGAAGGGAAGGGAAGGGAAGGGAAGGGAAGGGAAGGGAAGGGAAGGGAAGGGAAGGAAGGGAAGGGAAGGGAAGGGAAGGGAAGGGAAGGGAAGGGAAGGGAAGGAAGGGAAGGGAAGGGAAGGGAAGGAAAGGAAAGGAAAGGAAAGGAAAGGAAAGGAAAGGAAAGGAAAGGAAAGGAAAGGAAAGGAAAGGAAAGGAAAGGAAAGGAAAGGAAAGGAAAGGAAAGGAAAGGAAAGGAAAGGAAAGGAAAGGAAAGGAAAGGAAAGGAAAGGAAAGGAAAGGGCACACAAATTTTCATCATTTGAAATTTGCGCAACTCCAGGAAAGTTACATTAGAAATGTTAACATTTAAGTGTTAACATTAAGTGACCAAAATGAAGTCCAGGATAACATTTATCAGTAATAGTAAAAATTTCTGAATGGTGAGGAAAAAATCAGATTAGAGACAAAGCCATAAATGTTACACTTATTCTGAATTGTACACTAATAATTTACTAAGATACATGTTCTTGACCAAGTTCTTCTGAACTGACAGTTGTTCCTCACTTTTGTTTATGGACCCAAATGTGATCAGTCTTTGTTGGACTCTTATAAACTATGTTACCACACAGAGAATATGAAACTCCCATTTTACTTCACCAAGTTAAATGTCATGGAGTCAAACTGTCCTTTCAGTTTTCATTGGTAAACATCAATGACTGCTAATAGAATGTGCTAGTTAAATTTCTAAATAACAAATGTCTTTGAGAAGTATTACTACAAGAAGGGTCTTTATGACGCTTGACATAATTTATCATATAAATATTTTCAAGTGCTGGCTGCTTGCAAGACTGTTTTTTGGATGTAAAAATAAATAATTGACTGAGTTCAAGCACTTAAGTCATTCAGTTGCAATTACAATCAAATAGACATTTGAACATACATAGTTTTGTGTGCAATATTGCAGCATTTCTCAACTGGCACAGTGAAAAATGCTTCAATATACAAAAGTAGATCAGATATAAAATGAAGAATATCTCCAAGTGGGATCTTTACTATTTGAATTCTGATTAATATTCACTGAATTCTTCTCCTACCATAACTAAAATAGTAAAACAACCTTAGAAGTATTTGGAATCTAAATATGCAAAATGAATGCACATACACAACACGGCCTCTACAGAATTAATGTATATGAATCATGTACATGTATAAGAATGATGTACATTAAGCTTACAGTGTTCAGTGTTTTGTTTGACAATTCAAGGCTCTGAAGGATAGCTTTATCATGAATGCTATGTGACTTTGGAAGCCATAGTTAACTTAACGTTTTCAGATCCTAACAAGGAAACAAAACCAACCTTTTTTTTTTTTTTCACAAGAAACACTAAGTAGCATGATAAGATATTTTACATGATAAGGAATTTTACAGACTACAGTTTACACAGTCCATCAGTTAGAAAGAGCTTGAAGATGCTTAACTCTCTGAGTTTGCTGTTGCTATTTGGTAAAGGAAACACGCATTTTTGCTTTATTTTTGAGATT
Source organism: Gymnogyps californianus (assembly GCF_018139145.2). NCBI lineage: Eukaryota > Metazoa > Chordata > Aves > Accipitriformes > Cathartidae > Gymnogyps > Gymnogyps californianus. Next base: position 51,470,482 of record NC_059500.1, on the reverse strand, counting down.
TGATTTATAATCAAAATGACTTTTCATTTCACAGCAGAGGATTGTTCTTTCGTTTGAATGAAATTTAGAGGATCATCATTAAAGCACCATACATAAGCTAGCTTGTCTTTTTGGTGCAGAGTTCTGTTCTAAACGCCTGCAGTCAAGTAAATCGAAACTTTAGGATTGAATAAGATGTATTCACAAGAAGTAGAACCAACTAGTTATTTTGACATGGCTTATAGTAAATTTGTTATAAAATATAAGATCAAAATTAACTAAGTAAATAGGAGTTAAAATACCACCTCTGGAAACATGAAAAGCATAAATTCATAAGCAATAGGGACTTCCTTTTATGCTCATTTCATATATACCACAGCAAAACTACTCAAGGCATTTGTCTTTTTTTTTTTAATACACTTACATCTGTATGCAGTTAACTCACCAAAATTTCTATGCATCTTATGAAATGTGGCATTTACTAGGTCAAGGATATGGTATGGTAAGTCTAAGTAGAGAGATGTTTTAATTATAACAGAGGATGAAGAGCAGAGAACTATGTGCCAGTTTTAACTTTGGATTATTTTATTTGAACACAAATAGTATTTTTGTTTAATATAACATTCTGGAATCCAAGACAAATTCTTTTGGTGAAACAATTTTATCTTTTCCTGAAAGATCTAAGTTGTTTCATTTTTGTCAAAATAAATCTTTTGCATTGCTCTGATATTTATCTAACACTGGGAAACCATTAACCAATGACAACATTCTACTGCATTGACATTATCTCTTAAATAGATATCAAAGCACAAAAATATTCTTTTTAATTTTATGACAGATTTTCTGTCATGGATCCAGGGTTCTGCTTATGTAGTTTATTACTTATAAACCCTACCAATCGTTTTTCCTTATGGCATGATTTCACTGTTGTGTGCTGGCTATACTTTTCATTTAGATATATCTTAGGGATGGGATAGGATGTTCGTTATAAAAGAATACTTCGATCAAATTCTCTGATCACTGACACAATGAAAAAAGAAAAAGTCTTCAGAGGCAAGTGATAAAGAGAAAAGAAAGGAAAAATATTCTTAAATGGGAGGTAATGGGGTAAAGGGAGGAAAAAAAGGAAGACATTTCAGCCTATTTACTCTTACAGTCATAATATATGGTTTTGACTAGAGAAAACATATAAAAGTAATCACTCAGTTTTGATCAGGTTATTCAAAGAAAGCAGCTGCAGCTATAAATTGCCATTTAGCCTGAAAACGGGATACTGAATTTCCTATGAAATTTATTGCTGGAGGGTCAGATATGAAGAAGCCTTTCCCCATTTTTCTGCCACTTGGAATAAAGAATCAAGATATGCTCACGTCCTGAACCAGTTAAAATACTTAAAAAGTGTAATGGTTTATGCACTGGTCCATAGAAAATCTGAGCAAGAAGGCTTTGATAGGAGCAGAGGGGAGAAAGCTTAACAGCATCTGCACAGTTGGCATAACCACAGCCCCTGATAGTCTTTGAGCCTTTTTGGAAGTCTGAGCAACTTAGCTGGTATCACAATGAATTCATACGCCTGCAAAACACACTCTAAAACTGGTATGCTAATGGTTGTACCCTTCACCTTTCTGCTTTCTGCCTTTCTGGTTGGAAGTAATGGATGTAGGAGCACATGCCGACTTCTTTGAATCTCACATTGACCCAGTCTGTCTCATAGCCATAATTATCAGCTGGGAAGAAGGACACAAATGCACAGACTTACTCCTGGTTGTTTATGTTCCCTTCATTGTGAAGGTGGCGCTAATGAGCTCTCAGAAAGTTTTCTCTCCTGCCTCTCCCTTACTACTTCTCTCTCTCCCTCTCATTTAACAAGTTACAAAGAAATTCTGTATCTGATTATAGCAACTAAATTCATGATTGTTCATATCACCAAAAGTGATAGTGTGTAATTGATATAGATCATTAGTAACCACTGAAGCTGTTAAGAAAAGATATCATTAATTCTCTAATATCATGTCATACAGTGAAGGTGCTGTAAAATGCAAATAATCAGAAGATCTTTGCAAATTAAATCCTGTTCATACGTTTTAGAATCTGCTGTACATGTTCAAGGGTCCTGACACGTACTCATTTTCTGGGGTCTGACATTTGAATTTATTCATTTTCATGGTATTAAAAATAGCATAATATCCACAAAAAAAACACGGACAGGAGACAAAAGGACTGTGAGATGCTTTAATTAATGTTAGGCTAACCTTGGGAAAAGTAAGAGATATCAGTTTTCTCTGTGCACCACAAAGATGAGACTGAGTTTAGTCTCCAGATCCAGAGACATGCAATTATGATTTGTTTCTTAGGAACAGGGAAACTTATAAAAAAAAAGGACCTTCTTCCGTCAGCGTCTGTGAAACATGAGCTGATACTGAATTTCACTGACACTCATAGTAATAGAAGTCCTGATCCTAAATCCGTAGAAATCAATAGTGGGACTGATTCAGGCACAACCTGTCAGCTTGCATCATTGTGTAAGTTATGTCAGTTGCCCTTTTCCCACCAAAGAAAGATTTCTAAGTCATAATACACAGAGTAGGTGACCATGTGATAGGCTACCAATACTTTATTTTTGCATGTGCGTAGAGATTCCTTTTAATATCAGCAAACCCTACTTTACTTGCTTTGCTTTCCTTTCTCAAGTACTCCTTTCTTTGTCTAACAATGACTAGACAAAAAAAAATGTGATAGCAATTGCTTTAAGATAGTTGGAATTGACTCACATTTAGCCAGCTTACTTTTCTGCTTTTATACATAATTTTAGTACAGCAATCTTATTTTCATTAGTTGCATGCAAAGTACCTTTGACTGGACGGGGCTATTAAGTCTATGAGTAAGTTATTATTTAGCTAATTTTATCATCACAATTGGAACCTGATCTTTTCTATAAAACTCAAGATGGTGTACATCAGATCTGGACTATTGTCTGCTCAAAATAATTTTCATAACAGACTGTGTACAGACCTTTGTCATATTCTTTCTATTGATGCTGTAGTAATTTTCATTATCTGTATTTTACATTGCAGTGGCATCAGGCCACTATTGTTTTACACTATGTAAAACAGAGGGATGTTAGTAAGTAGCAGGGGGAAAGGTAACAGTAGGACAGGAATGCCTTCATGGCTTCAGTGGTCAAAAATTTCTCAGTAACAGGTAGGAATATGTCCATTGCAAGACAGTTGCTGATGCTTTAATCTTGCTGCTATTCAGGTATGCTCAGTTCTGTGCTGCTAGGGTAATAAATAATTGTTATTCAAGTGACATTTTGAATGCATGTATCAAGGCACTTTCTGAAATCTGTTATTCATATCCATTCACACCCCTAGCGTCTACCACTGCATATGGGATCTTACAATTACAGCTGCAGAATCACCATCTGAAACTGAACGACTATTCACTGCTTAGTAATTATTATTTCTTTGGAAGTTTTAACAGATTCTTTCTCAACTTCTTTATAAATAATTTGTAAGACATTGAATAGAACAATAAAAGCTAAGTTGCCTTTTAGTCTGCAATAAAACTGCTGCTAGTCACTAGCAACATTAATCTATGATATCCTAATATGCTACATATAATTAGTGTTAATCTTCAAGCATTTAAGCCATTACAAACTGCTCAAACTGTGTAGTCATAACCAGCTATCAATCTGTAAAGACTGCTGCCAGCAGGGAAATGGTTGTAATCTCAACTGGAACCCTCCGGATAGGGTGATCGAAAAATTCAGCAGACTACCCCATCATTAGAGAAGAGAATCTTATTTCTGGGAAAAGGAAAAGAATATGAAAGCTGAAATGAGATTTGACTGTCTCCATGCTCTGGCAAAAGTTTGAGTAAATTTGGCTAGACGAGGCAAGCAGAGTATAACCATGGCTATCAACTTCTTCTGCGCAGAAGCAGATCCAAAATTTGTTGGCTAAAATAGGTGCTAAATTTACTTTACTATCTGGACTTTCTTAGAAATGGTGCTTTTGAGATGAGGTTAGGTATTGTATAGCGGAGAGGTACTGGGCCTGTTGTGCTGCTTTAGAGGAAGAACTTGGAAAATTCTAAAGCTGGAAATATTCCGCATGGGCTGTGTAAAAATCTAAAGAAAAATAAAGAGGTACAGTAGATCTTAATGAAGCAAGAAGACTGATTGATACTCTGGCTTTCCGAAGAAGTGCCAAACTAGGATGAACACAAACGAGGAAGAAGAAAAGTAGATAAAAGTGTATTTATGTATACAAACAAACAAAACCACAGAAAACACTTTTGTCCTGGTTTTGGCTGGGATAGAGTTAATTTTCTTCCTAGTAGCTGGTATAGTGCAGTGGTTTGGATTTAGTATGAGAATAATGTTGATAACACACTGATGTTTCTAATTGTTGCTAAGTAGTGTTTATACAAAGTCAAGGATTTTTCAGCTTCTCATACCCAGACAGCAAGAAGGCTGGAGGGACACAAGAAATTGCGAGGGGACGCAGCCAGGACAGCTCACCCAAACTGGCGAAAGGAATATTCCATACCATATGACATCATGCCCAGTATATAAACTGGGGTGAGTTGGCTGGGAGGGGCAGATCGCTGCTCGGGAACGAACCAGGCATCGGTTGGCGAGTGGTGAGCAATTGCATTGTGCATCACTTGTTTTGTATATTCTAATTCTTTTAGTAGTATTATTGTCATATTATTATTATTTTTTTTTTTTCTTCCTTTCTGTCGTATTAAACTGTCTTTATCTCAACCCACGAGTTTTGTTGTTTTTTTTTTATTCTCTCCCCCATCCTACTGGGTGGGGGGAGTGAGCGAGCGGCTGTGTGGTTCTTAGTTGCTGGCTGGGGTTAAACCATGACAAGTTTTCACCGAGAACAACCTTTTCTCATCAGGTATAAATTACTTCAATGACTTACACAATGCAGTTAGAGTCACAACAAGGAAGCAAGGAAGCTTTTTTTGGCATCTCTGCTTCTTTGATCCTGTCTATTTTAGCAATAGAATACAACTGGCTACTTTCTGTTCCTGTCATTCTCACTGACTAAGTGTAGCAAGACTAAGAAGGACTCTAGACTGTACTAGTTTATCCATCACTTCAAAAATAGTTAATTTAAATTACAGCTGCAGTACCCTTCCCAGAAAATAAAACTCAAGTTCCATATCCTATTTCAAAATTCTAAGCATTAAACTGAGGAAAACTTGATAACCTTTTGTTTGCAAATGAATCAACATGATAAAAAAATGTGAAGATATAGTGACTACAATGTATTGCCTCCATTCATCCTCTCTCCTGAATCTGAATTCAGCCTTACTTTAATAACTAGCATGTGGGACCTGGTTTGCATGCCTTTTTCACAAGCACAACTCCCACATTAGCCACCAGAAATAGTAGATGGATCGTCTACCAACAGTAAGAAATGGTTTTTTTGGTGACAAGTTACATGATTCCACAGTAATTCGGTTGTTACCTTGTGGAGATATTCTCATTCCTGCAATTTCTGACTTAAAAAAATACAAATTCTTTTCTAAATAATAACAGCAAATAACCTATGGAAATTTTCAGCAGCCTGTATAGGCCTGCATCTACTAGCTGGTCCACATGAACAAATTGACAAGGCCACTATTTTAAGCAGGCCACCCAGTAGGAAGAAAAAAAAAAAAAATCAGCTGCTGTTTTATTGTAAAGTCTTAGGACAGTAACTCTGTTCACTTCTGTTTATCACACACTAATGGCCAGAATCTACGACTTAAAAATATACATAAAAAGAAGGCAAAACATGAATTTAATTGCAGGCACATTATGCTGGATTAATCCAAATCCATGGAGGCATAGCTCCAAGCCAATGCTGACACAACAGCAGACCTTAAGAAAGTCTATTCACAACAGTTGTTTTAAGTAAGTGTGTTAAAGATAATCTCAAGAATCTAAGTTAGAAATGAAAGCTCCTTTGAAAATCACTGGAGAAGTGTATTGCAGTACCATTAGTTCAGAATGCTGTAGATAACTGCCTCTGGTATGTAATGTGCATTACTTCTATTTTGCTAAATTTTGTTTTGCTGGAGGAAATTATTAAAAAGTGCTTCTCAGGACAAAACCTAAAATTATAGATATTATGTACCATTGATTTCCAGGACATAAAATATGCAAATATATATTTTATACGTATATGTGTTACATATTTACATTTATTATATATACAAGTATATATATAAAATATATACATTAGTTACACACACTACACACGCACACATATATATAATATTTGATACAATATTTTGAAACCTAGGAAAGAATCTGTCAATGTGAAATTTAGAAATACAGGTATTGACTGTTTTCATAATATGGTCTTTTCTTCATAGTCAATATAACTGGAACAGCAGTGACTTTGAAACCCAGATATTATAGGACAGCTTAATTTAGAGGATTTCATGTTTTAATATTTTTTTAAAGGTGTTTGTTAGTATTATTGTGGTGACGCCTGGTTTCTGATTTCATTAGGGTGATGCTACATAAACACAGTTTAAAAATACCCAACAGAAGAACTGGTATCATCCTTCTCCTTTCGAACCTGTAAATATATTTGCCCTGTTGTATACCTGCTGCTTTTCAGGCGTCACATCAGAATTTTTTTTCACATCACACTGTCTAAACACCTCTGCATCACCTAGTTTGTCTGGATGAGACTTTCAAAGCTAAGGTACTAAGAACTTTAGTCCTGTAAAGATACACATATTTACTAAATCTAATCACTATGAATTATTATGAATAGCTCCATTGACTGATCATAGAAATCTGCAGAAATGGGACTATGGGTTGCAAGTTTATGAGTAGTTTCAGCTCTGCAGTGCAGCACTTAGCCCAGTGATGCATAGTCCTTGTAAAGGACTCTAAGCAGAAGAATGTGTTAACTTACAACATAAAATATAATCTTCATTTTGTTATATATATTGTAAGATCTTCGATGTACTAGGATAAAGATACCTGAAACTAAAATGCTTGCACAACTAATTTTCTTCTGATTTCATAGTTTGGCTAGTGCTCAACAGTAATATAATATAATAGTAATTTTACACTGCGTTCTAACATTCACAATAAATTAAAATATTCCATTAACTAAACATATTTGTAGTGCCATAAATCAAAGCACACTAGGTAAATCACAGTTAGTGAAAACAGAATTGTAATTCCACCACAGTGATTAAGCAGAGACTAGAAATAGTAAAACTTATCATATTTAATGGGCAGAGTATGATTATGAAGCACAGTTTTGGGGTTCGAGGTTTTTCGAGCTTTATTTTCTTTTTCTGAATTGCATGTGTAGTGCTTTTTTGTAAATTTCATGCTACTTCAAGGCATTATCAAAATTAAGGAAGACCTTTTTAAGTCTGTATTTTTGCAGATCTATCACAAAGCAGGTTACTGTACAATGTTGAAAACAGATAACAGTGTAATAAAATTATATTCATGTCATGGAAATGAAAGAAGACTGTTATTAAACAAGTGATGTTTACATTGAGTATGTTCTCCCCATATTCCAGTCAGGACCTAGTTTGTGTTCTATACAACAGACATAACACAATAGGCAGATGAGAGAACACACCATATAATAAGTGTATGAAACAGAACAATATCCCATGTGGTACTTTTTTCTATTTGTTTAAATTCACGGAGATGACAGCCTGTTGCAGTCGACTGAGCAGCATACTGATATGACTTGCAGAACCATTTTAGGTCATAGTACAGATGTCTCTATCAAGGGTGTGTTAATAATGGAGAGCTCATCCAAATGAACCAGCCAACTTGAACAATGTAGCTGGACTACCCAACGGTATTCTTATTCATCAAAGTATTTTTAATCTAATGTAAATTAGGATATTTAAATGTGAAAATGGGCTAAACATGGAGTTCTTGCTGTGATTTTTTGTTATTTTCTTCTGTACAAAAATTTGCTCTCATAGAAGACTGAGGAATACTGGAGGATTGAGGTATACCTTTTGCAATGCAAAAATCTGGATTATGACATGTTGACATATTAAATTACAACATCAAATGTTTTTGTTCTCAAACTTACTAAAATGGAACAGACAGGAAATCTGCTTTCTTGGCAGGTTGGCTTCAGTCAGTCTCAGGAGTCATGTATTAAAATTTTGGTTTGAAGTGTTAAGAAAGACATTATTTGTAAGGTTTCTGCGTTGTCCAATTGAAATCTAATTCAGGTAAGCATTTTGTCATAATCTTAATTTTTAGATACTTTTAAGTTGCTACAAGCTCTAATGACATTAGCCATAGCCATCTGCTTAAAATAGTTAGATGTGTGTTTCAAGATCTTCCTGAAAAGTTTTAGGGTTGAATCTCCTCATTATTTTCTGTATTTTGTTCATATTCTATTTTTCTCATATGTGTACCCTGCTAGCATAGCTGGAGAATGTCCAATCTTTCTTTGTTAAAAAGCTGTTTTCACTAGCTTAGAATTGTGCCACACTTTAATTATCAAAATTAAACTATTAATTGTCAGGTACCAGCCTTATAGAAAATTACATTTAGTCAATAAAATCTTGCCATTTTTTAGAGCAGGATTAAGGGAAGCAACCTTGCTTTCTCTACGTTATTGCTAACATTTAGTTAATAAATTTAAATATCATTAGGATTAAGACTTGAAATTTGGCATATGGAGAGGAAGTTACCTTTTGGTAGCTCCCCTCTGTGAAAAATCTGTTGACATTTGTAAATTATAAGACTCTGAATATTCTGTTTGCAAATACTCATTAGAAATTTGTCATGGCTGCACAGCTGAATTCTCAAAAAAAAAAAAAAAATCTACCATGAACACACCTTACTAACTTCCAGATCCAATGTGTGAGCACCATTTCTGCTAGATGACTAAGCATTCTTTCCTGCAAGGCAGTAATTAAGTATACTTCTCCTCTCCCGAATTCTAGCTTTGCCAGCCAGGAGCAAGTGACACATCAGGTGCAGGAATGCAGACATGCAAACCACTCTCCTAAGAAATTCCCGAAGGCTGTTGTCTGGCTTACAGCCACATGAGGAAAAAGAGAAAGCTACCTGGCTGGAATACAGAAGGGTGATGAGCTGGCCTTGGCATGGTAGTGCCAAAAGGAGCTGGGACACTATGAGTGAGGAAATAAGAGGACATATTTTATGAAGAAAAGCTGGTGAACATGGAAACAGGAGTCTAGCTAACTACACAAATTCACAGAATCAGAATTGCTGAAGCTGGAAGGCACCTCTAGAGATCATCTAGGGTTTATATAATCTTTATATGATATTTATAATAATATATAATTTTCATATAAACCCTAATAATCTTCATGGTCCTTTGCTGGACTTGCTCCAGGATGTCCACATCTTACTTGTAGCAGGGGGGCCAGACTTCAACACAGCACCCAGATGTGTCTTACCAGCGCTGAGCAGAGGGCAAGGATCACCTTCCTTGGCCTGCTGGCAACAGTCTGCCTAATGCAACCCAGGAAGCTGTTGACCTTATTTGCCACAAGGATGCTTTTCTGCCTACTCAGTGTCCATCAGGACCCCTCCCCATACTTTTCTGCTAACCTGCCTTCCAGACACTTCCTCCCCAATCTGTACTGGTGCAGGGGTTATTCCTCCCGAAAAAGACTTCGCTACAGAAACAAGGACTCACAAATGTTAGCATTTCTCTGCCTTCAGGAAACAGCTGCAAAACTTACTGACAATCATCTTCATACAACTGACTGACAAAGAAGGTGTTAATCCAGCATCTCTAACAGTGATAGCTATTTTTTAATGTGAGAAAAAGGTCATTTCTCCTTGAATTGTACAATTATTACAAAAACTTGTGACTAGATAGTGTAATCCTCAAATTGCAAAAGGGGGTCACAAGGCAAGAAAGCTGATGGTGTCCTTCACTGCCACAATTCAGACTGTTTCATGCCCTCATTTTCCATACAGTGTTAAAAAAAAAAAAAAAGAAAAAAAGAAAAAAGAAAAAAAAATTAACAAAAGAAATCATTGAGTGATAAATTGTGAATAGTCTTTACAGTCAGTGCTCATAGGAAAGTTTCTTAAAGTTTTTGCAAACAGGTCTTGCAACTACAAGCAGTGACAGAGTTGCTACAGGAGAGCTAGTGTATCATCCCTTAGCCATTACCAAACCCATTAGTAATCCATTGCTCAGCTTCTATGAGATGTCAATTTTGGAACAAGCATGATTAGAATAAATCTAAGGGTCAAAATTAGTAAAGAAAACAAAGGAACCTCAAGAAAGAAATTAAGTTTCTTCAATATTCTTTAGATCTTTTTAGGAAGCAACACAGTTGTATTGGGTCTATGTGGCAAGGTTTTGGTAGCAAAGTGAAGGCTGCAGGGGTGGCCTCTGTGAAAAGGGACCAGGAGCTGCCCCCATGTTGGACAGGGCTGGTTACTGCCAGCTTCAAAGTGGACCCACCACTGGCCAAAGCTAAGCCCATCAGCAATGTTTGTGGCACCTCTGTGATAACATATTTAATAAAGGATAAAAATTACTGCACAGCAGTTGTGAGAGAGAGGAGTGAGAAAAATATGAGAGAAACAACCCTGCAGACACCAAAGTCAGTTAAAAAATAGTAGAGGGAGGTGCTCCGGGTGCTGGAGCAGAGATTCCCCTGCAGCCCATGGAGGAGACCATGGTGAAGCAGGTTGTCCCCATGCAGCCCATGGAGGACCCCACATCACAGAAGGTGGATGTGCCCTGAAGGAAGCCGCAGACTGTGGAGATCCCATGCAGGAGCAGGCTCCTGGCAAGAGCTGCAGCTAACGGAGAGGAGCCCATGCAGGAGCAGGTTTTCTGGCAAAAACTGGGGCCCGTGGGACATCCATGCTGGAGCAGTCTGTTCCTGAAGGGCTGTAGCCCATGGAAAGGACCCATGCTGGAGCAGTTCTTGAAGAACTGCAACCTGTGGGAAGGATGCACGTTGGAATATTTTGTGAAGGATTTTATCCTTCCCTCACACTGAAGCAGGGAACAGTGAGAGGAAGGAGCGGCAGAAACGAAGTGTTGTGGACAGACCCCAAACCCCATTCTCCAGTCCCTCTGTGTTGCTTGGGGAGGGGAGGAGGAGGCAGAGAAGTCGGGATTGAAGTTGAGCCTGGGAGAAAGAGGGAGTGGAGCAAAGGTGGTTTTAGTTCTGTCTTTGCTTCTCACTATCCTACTTTATTTTTAATTGGCAGTAAATTAAATCCATTTCTTTAAAGCAGAGTCTGTTTTGCCTGTGTTGGTAATTGGTGAGCGATCTCCCTGTCCTTATCTGGAACCACGAGCTTTTTCATCTTACTTTCTTCCTTCATCCTGCTGAGGAGGGGGAGTGAGAAAGTGGCTTGGTGGGCACCTGGCAGCCAGCCAAGGTTAAACAACAAGAGCTGATGTTTAAATAATACAGTTCAGCTTCATGTAATAGAAGTGCCCACTGACAAAACTCGTGCTTCTAAACATTATCTCCACTGCCTTTTGTATCGTTCTCACATTGTCTCCTTATCTAAACAAGCTTTTTTTGGGTGGTTTTTTTTTCCCCAGAGTGCTCAAAGTGTGTTTTTCATTTTTGTATCACATATCACAATTTATTGCTATGAATAATAGCCATTTTGGAATTAAACCTTGCTTGGATTATCCAGCTATAGTTGGTGATGACGATGTAGGAATTTAAAAAGAAGATAGAACTTTATTTTCTTCAACCAAACTGACTTGGTTGGATTAGTAATTTTTTACAGGCAATATAGTGTGGTCCCTAGTGGATTTCTATTTAAAAAAAAAAAAACAAAACCCAAAACCAAAAAAAACCCTTTAAAATTACATATAAATTAAATAGAAGAGATTGGGATTTAAACTTTCTCATAAAACAATCAGCTTTCAGCTTGAAATTATTGCATTGCATGGCCTTTTGGTTGCACAGGGGATCTATCCATGCTTACAAGTTGTTTACAAGAAAACACTTTACAAATATGAGCAAGAGGGATATTTTTCAAAACTTTGCTATGGTGTAATCCTGTGTGCAGCTGAAATAGCTACATAGAATAGTTTGCCAAAAAGCACATAATAGGTCAGAGTAAAGATGTATGAGCTGAGAGGAGAAAAGTTTCCCTTAATACGCATACGGAGATTAGTACTTTCACTCTGTGTTGGTTATGCAAAGTAAACAGTTGGGAAGTGTTTATGATCACAACCCCTTGGACAAATCTGAGAAACAGATCTCTTGGTCACAAATCAGACTGAGTGGCAGTTAGATTTGCAAACAAGGAAACTACGTATTTGTTTTTATTCTATTGGGGATCTGAGGCTTTTGCTATTTATAAGTAAGTAAGAATACATTAAGTAATATACCTAATATTTATAATCAATTTCTCTCACTAACAGAAACAATCCTACAAAGCTCTAATTACTTTATAACAGTGTGTGATGGATGTACTCCTCCTGTTTGAACCAACTGAACTTTGGTCCAGGCAGATGCTCAGCAAGTAGGCCTAACCAAAGTTAATTCTATTGTGTTAGGCTATCAGAGACAGCACAGCACCAAAACCAAAAAAAGTTTGACTGGAGACTGGGCTGATAAGTGGCTGAGACTGCATGAACACAGCAGAAAATCTGACTACAAATCAATCACTTTGCACTATAAATATCTGCAGTCATCAGGGCCCATTGAGCTCTCCCTCCATAGCAGCTGGCTGAAAGGTGGTGATCTCCCCTTGGGTAGGGACGCCTCTCAAGGTTACCCCTCAATGCTGAGAGGTCCTTTCCCTGACACCAGATATCGATGGGTTGGTAAGTGACATTTTTTGCATGCATGTAACATTTAAGATAAGTATAATAAACTTGCGCGATGATCTTTTTATCCCATACTAACTTTAAGTGCAGTAAATAGTAGAGTATTGACTGTCAATCTGTCTGTACTTATTAAATATTTTACATGCCTAAATTTACTGATTAGAACTCAATAAACTGACTGCTAGCTCAGATCTGCCTGAATAGTCTCTGATTCTTCTCCTGCTACACAGTGTGAGCTAAAAGAGCAGCTGTTGTAACTACTACGACTTCTACAGTAGCAATGTAGAAAATGTAGAGAAACTCCTTGCTCCCCAAGAATAGTTCAAGTTTAGATCCTATTTGAAACTGAAATCTGTATGTTGGCATGTGCTATGTTGATACTGATGCAATTTTGAGAAATTGCATATGAAAAGATTTGGGAGGGTTGGGGAGACAAGTCACTAGAGACATCTTAAAAGGAAATTGGTTTGCAGATAGTGCTATCTGATCTTCAATTGAAAACAATTTTCCAACAGGGAGAGCAAAGATGGAAGGATGTTCCCTGGCTGAATTTGAAAATGGAATGGCTAGGGGTGATAGTGTTGATACTGTAAGTGTCATGTGAAGTATCCTACACATCCTCCCTACTTAACCAGGTGGAATGTTTAAATAATAGACAGACCTCCATTTCTTATATGGAGTTGTTTTTAGATATCATTTTATATGTAGGCTATATATTATGAAAATGACCCCTTTCACCTGCAGAATATAGAAATTTCTCATTCTTGTGAAAGATAAGTAGCATGCTTTCTTTTGAAAAGTGCTGTTGTTCTTTTCTTAAATATTTTCACATCTTTTTTGCCATGTTACTACATTCAGGGTGCATCTATCTAAATACATGATAGAAAGTAAGAAAATATGATCTGCAGCAAGAGTGTAGAAGCTCATATTGTACCTCACTATTTTTATGGTTGTTACAAGTAAAGTTTATAAATGTAAACTTTTTTCTTTAAACTATTTTTTATCCTTTGGGGAGGGCAAAGATGCAGTAGGCACTGTCTTTGGCTTAAAAAAGACCCTGAACCATAATTTAAAATTTTCTATCCATTCTGACCATTGCCAGATGCTTGAATTAGGCTATTGTTCTTCAATGCATTCTTGTAATTTTTATGATTGTCAGCTGCAGAAATGCTAAGAATATTATCCAAAGAAACACAGGATTCTGGGCTTTGTCATGGAAAATCTTGCAGGCAATTTTCATTAATTTGAATTTCCAGAAAACACACACACTATTTATACTAGAGATAACAGGTCTTTTTTTCCTCTCCTTTCCTCTCCTTTCCTCTCCTTTCCTCTCCTTTCCTTTCCTCTCCTTTCCTCTCCTTTCCTCTCCTTTCCTCTCCTTTCCTCTCCTCTCCTCTCCTCTCCTCTCCTCTCCTCTCCTCTCCTCTCCTCTCCTCTCCTCTCCTCTCCTCTTCCTCTCCTTCCTTTCCTTTCCTTTCCTTTCCTTTCCTTTCCTTTCCTTTCCTTTCCTTTCCTTTCCTTTCCTTTCCTTTCCTTTCCTTTCCTTTCCTTTCCTTTCCTTTCCTTTCCTTTCCTTTCCTTTCCTTTCCTTTCCTTTCCTTTCCTTTCCTTTCCTCTCCTCTCCTCTCCTCTCCTCTCCTCTCCTCTCCTCTCCTCTCCTCTCCTCTCCTCTCCTCTCCTCTCCTCTCCTCTCCCCTCCCCTCCCCTCCCCTCCCCTCCCCTCCCCTCCCCTCCCCTCCCCTCCCCTCCCCTCCCCTCCCCTCCCTTCCCTTCCCTTCCCTTCCCTTCCCTTCCTTCCCTTCCCTTCCCTTCCCTTCCCTTCCCTTCCCTCCCCTCCCCTCCCCTCCCTCCCCTCCCCTCCCCTCCCCTTCCCTTCCCTTCCCTTCCCTTCCCTTCCCTTCCCTTCCCTTCCCTTCCCTTCCCTTCCCTTCCCTTCTCAGATGCTACTACAAAGCAATACAATTAGATAATAATTCATTGCTCTATCCACATAGACAACGTTAAGAATATTTTATGAATTTTAAAGTAGTCTTATTGTCACATAGAGCTTCATCTTGAAAAATACCCATCTCTCATTCTGCAGTTTTGAAAAGTGTTTATGCGCATCCTAATTTCAAGCATATGTTTTCCTATTTTACTGTAACAGAGCCAGTGTGTTCACACCCTGCAGGACTGAACTCCAAACACATTTTCTGGACAGTGTTGACAAAAGTTAACACCTGTGTCAAAAAAAGCTATTTGGAAAGCTATGCTGAAGCTTATCTATGCAAATTCTGCTAATCCTCCATTGATATCTTTGAATGCTTTGGATATGAATGCAAAGTATGTCTAGACCTTATATTATGAGCTTTCAGTTTCCTTCAAAAATATTAAAATAGTATTTCCCCTTTTCCTTGTATTGCTGTGCAATTGGTAGGCAGAATATATAAGGAAATGCCAACCCAAAGTCCAAGTGCAGTAATTTCTTCAATGAAGAATAACGTTCTAACTGTCAATTTATGGTTTGGAGTCTTCTAGATTACTGACTAGGAAGGATTATTTATAGATAAAATAGACTCACCCATAAAAGCATTTCATACTGAACATTTAGAGAAACAACATTTTGCACAAACAAGACCATTGCACAGCAATGAAACCTGAATGTATCTGCCATGTACTAAAAGCTCAACCACCCACACAAAAAGGTAGAAGCTTCATATTATCTTACTTTTAACTGGTAAAAATTCAGTACAAGTGTAGATCCTTCACTTCAAGCTGATGAAGCCATGTAAAATAATAGTAATTTTTAAAAAAGACCAAAAAAGCCCTGAAACAACAACAGAGAAGGTGTATGCCAGGCAAAGTTGTTATTTTCTCTGAAATGCAAACAATAGCAAGAAAACAGCAGGACGAGTGATCTTCCAGAGCCTCAAGAATGTCACAACTTAATTCAGCTAAGGCAGTCTCAGGTAGATTATCTTGCTGTTTGGGATACTGCAAGCTTTGGACTCAATATGGGTAACAGTTAAGACGTGGCATGAAGATAGTGTGGCTAGATACGATTATGTGAATGGGTATTCCCATCTGTCTGTCTGAGGTAGTTTTAATTGCACTGTAAGCCACTGAAACAGCAGAAGAAATTACTGAAACAATAAAGTACTCTTTTAGTGCTTAAGGGGAGGAGAGTGATGATGGAAACCATTGCACCACTAAAAGGACAACTGGAAGACTTTAAATACCACATGAATAGCAGATTGTAGAAAAACTGAGTAAGTCTTTATCCACAGCACTCTGATGAGAAATCAAAGTAAAATACTAGTAAGGGTAAATAACAGTTCACCGGAGAATAGAAAAAATTACTTGTCATTAAATATCATAAAGGGTTCGAGTCGACTGAAGAGACTACATTTATACAAAAGGTATGTAAACTTGGGAAGAAAAATTAAAGGACTGTCTGATATTTTGACAACTCAAATATTCCAATGGTATCCTATAAAAATTAAAAATATCTATGTTTTTCTTGAGTAACTGTCATGCAAATATACCAAAAGGTCATCTTCCTTGGCACTAAACTCAGGCACAGCAACTTCCTAAAATAGCTCATTGATGTAGGTGCGTACTGTTCAATATTTCCAAAGGCTGCTGGCCAAAAATAAAATTAAGAACAAGGTATTTCACAAATTTACTAGATGATCTGGAGGCAAACAATAAAACCTAGTAAATCTTGAAAAAGTTTTGTCTTCTTAGCAGTTGAATATTGTGTCCTGGTATGGGCATGTAATACACATACATAAATACAATGATATATAGCAATCACTACCACCAGAGTTGTCACCAGGCAGTCAACATAATAGATTTTACAGTTAACAACCACACTACAGTCAGCTGTGCCTGTGGGAAGCAGATTCAAGATAAGTCTGTTTGCAAAGATCTACATAATCTCCTTGGAGAGCGTCTTGAGCCCATCGGATTTTCATTGCAGTAGACTGAGATGTCAGCATTTTGAGAGACCTTGCTGGTGCTTTGAAAAACATCAGGAAAAAACCCAAGGCCTAATGACAGACTCAAAGAAGGCCTACTTAGTTTCATCAAGTCAAATAAAGGAAGAAATGTCATAATATAGTTATTCATCTGGGGAGGTGGGGGTGGGAAATGCCAGGGATAGGTCCTTGTGAACCTTAACCAGAAGATTAATTGGCCACAAGTGGCTTCATCTTCTGTAGTGGCTTCATCTTCTGTATTGGTATCATGAGGTCAGGACTGCCTGATTTAGTCTCTCCAATCATGAGGAGCCTCAGTTAGGCTTTTTTGAGAATGCTGGTGGTACCCCAGTGAGGTAAACAGAGAACAGTCCTCCAGCTTCATTTATTAGTGTTGTTAAACTGCAAGTGGAAAAAATATGCATTATAACAACAACAACAGCAAATCAAAAAGAATCCAACGGTAACTCACGGATTCTGAGGTGCCTATATGTACCACCTAGAGAGAGGAATTCTGCAGTGGACTTCATCTGTTCTTTTTATGCTCATGTACCTTTATAACTGCACTGTTGAGCAAGGTATTGTGATTTGATAGATGATTTGAAGGGTGCAATTATTGCTATTTAGCAAAAAGAAGATGCGGACTTAGTGTGCAGGAAAGGGGCATAAAGTACCGTAAAGTTCAGAGCCTTGATGAATGGCTGCCCTTTATCAAGAGGGCACTGTACACGGATTAACACATCTTGGTAAATGAAGTCCAGCCAGATATTTTCTGCTCCTGAAGAAAAAGGAGAACATGAAGAAGAGATTGTTTTTCAAGGACAATATTTTTACATTTAAATCAAATGAAAATATTTTCACATCAAAATGTACATCAAAGTGGCCTTTGCTTTAGCAAATATTATCAGAACAAACTTTTTTTTCAAGGAGGCTGAAGTGGATTAATTCTATCCATTCAATAGTCTTTTTCAGGTAAAATTATCCAAAATCCCATAGAAGAGAATGTATTTTTTTGTCATTATTCAAACAGTATGAATAGCAGAGATTAAATTCTGTGCAAAGCTGCTCTTAGAATAAACTAACAGAGTTCAGTTAAGTGGAAGAGCTAAAAAAGAAAAGAGTTTATGAAAGTTTGATTTTTTGGGGATGAAGCAAGCAAAGGACATTGAACAAACAATGAAACACCAAAAATACCTAGTTAAAAATATAGTCATAAAATAATGGAGGAATTCAAATTAATAGAAAGCAAAATGATTTCTTAACGGACATGATGAAAGCCTTGTCATATATGATCCCAGTGTAGGTGATTAAATTCAAGTAGTTCAATGCATTGTTCAGCAGAGATGTTTCCTTCCTAGGAAATTAAAACAGGTCTTTCTCATCTTTAACCTCTCTGACTCTAACATAAGATATTAACGGGAGATTTTCAGGTTATGTGATAAAAAGACTTGTTTCCATAGAAGGAGCACAGAGGGGCAGAGAGGAATGATGACCGGTCAGATAATGCCACCGCCCCCATGAAGGACCCCAGAGGCACCATGGGGGAGGGTGTCAATACCCCATCCAGAACCCCCAGCACCCACGTGGCCCCTCCCCAGCATGTCCCAGGGAGCCTCTGCCCCAGGGGCTGGGGAACATCCAGCACCCTGAGTCCATGGGGGCTCTCCGGGTCTCATCACAAACTGAGGGGTCACTGCCCACATGTGCGGGACGCTTCACGGGGTGCAGGGGGTGGCACAAGGCTTACTGTGGGATGTGTAGGGGAGGAACCAGAGGCAGGAGAGGTGGGGATCAAGGTGGTTTGAGGAGGAGCAAGCATGGGAAAACAGAGGGGAAAAGGTATACAAGGGGCCAGAGAGGTGTGAGCAGGGGCTGGCCAGTGTGCTCATGGGGCCATGCCCTGCACCCAGTTGGCGCGGTCCACCTTGTCTTCTCTCTGATCTCCATTTCTGTTTCCTGGGTGAGGAGCCCTGTCCCATGTGTGTGCAGAGGGGTGGATGGTGGCTGCGGAAGGGCACCGTGGGTCAGGGTCTGTGTGTCCATGGTGGCAGCCACTGGAGCCAGCATGAGTGTGTGTGCTGCTGTGTGATCACCAGCGAATGTGCAGCCTGACCAGATGGGGAGCAGGGCAAGTGGCCCGGGACCTGGCTGTGGGTGTCTCTGAGGGTGAGGCACCCAGAGGGGTTGGCTCTCGAAGGGACCAGGGGTCCAAGACTAGCGCTGGAGGGACCGCGGGGGTGGGGGTCGACTGAGAGACCTGCTGGTGGGTGTTTGTGTGCATGTATGTGTGCATGTGTGTGTGAGAGAGAGAGATAGGAGGATCCAGGGGAAGTTACTGGACAGACTGTGTGTCTAAGCCCAGCTCCCAGGGGATTCACATTCGTGCATGTGTGTGTGTGTGTCTGTTCAAGGGGCTCTGTACCAGTGGCAAGGATGAGGTTGCAAGTGCTATCTGTATTTGTGAGAGTGCTGTGGTTTCTGCCTGTGTGGATCTGTATGGCCTGCTGCGTCTATGTGCATATACACATATTGTATATGTGTGTTTGTGTATGCATTACTGGGACCACATGCTCAGCCTCACCAGCTTTCCCCCTCAACCTGGTGGGGTTGGAGGCAGGGACCTGTGGCAGCCTTGTCACTGTCAGGCTGCCAGATTCAGTAACCGCTAACAGAAAAGTAGGTGTCAAACAACTCTTCAAAAGTTCTGAGATAAGGGTAATGATTTTGGAGCTTTGTTAGGCCACACTCTCAGGCTTAAGATGGATAATGACAATGTTTAATCATTAATAGAAAAATAATTGCTAAGGCTGGTGAAGCAGCAAAATAAAACCGTTATCTTCCTCAACTATCTCCAAAACATTAAATATCAGGGGGTAGTAACACGTGGAAACAAAACAAGTAGATCACTGATAACATCTTCCCAGGAACTTAAAGGGAAAATGAAGTGCGGTCACACCCTTTCTGCCTCCCTTCTCATCTTCTGTCTTTCTTGTTCTCATTGTCACTGTCTTCCCCACAGCCCAAGTCTTCTTTAGTTTAGCTTACATAAAATACAGCTTTGACCTTCCCAAGCACACAGTGGCAATTTGAAAAATGGATCCATTTTGTCCAAATGAAGTGTCTGATCACAAAATCCTTAGTGAAGCAAAACTCCGATTGAAGCCAATGAGTTAGAGGAGTGGAGTGACCACTGAAATCAGTGCAACCTTGTTTTGGCATGGGCTATGGAGATAAAGTTAGATTTTCCCCGCCTATCCCACTAACAACCCACCTTTTTCAGACTTCAAAATGATTGACTCCTGTCCACAACAGTGCTTCCAGAATGGCATGTTCAGGAGGGACCAGCACCACAGTGCAAATTGAAATAAGAATAAAAGGGAGAATGGCTGCCAGCTTGCAAGGCTTCAGAAAATTTTATAGGTAAGTTGTTAATTTCACTTGTAACTCTCATGATAAAGGAGTGATATTTCTTGAGTATTATTCAAAGTAATGTAAATTATGAATAGTGACCATGCATTTTCTTGATTGTAATATTGATGACTATAACCAGAGAGCAAAGCAAGTGTAAAGATTTGTGCCCTTTTCCTTCCCCACGTTATACCAGTACTTATCTCACTTGATTTACTCCTACAGAATGGTTCTGAAATATAGCAGCAATCTCTGAGATGTTTTCTCTGTTATATACCATTTAATCTGTTAGTGCTAGACAGGAGTGTTTCAATTTGAAAGGTGTTTAACTAAAAAAAAAAAAAAAAAAAAGAGTATCAGGATTTGCGAAGATGAAAATCCAGTTTTCTTGTTTTAAGAGTGTCAGGGCCAGACACAACAGCAACCTAAAGAAACGGCTGAAGCTTTGTTTCTCCTTGCAGAACAGGATTTTAATTTCAGCAAGAATTTGCTCTGTGATTGACTGGCAATTAAATTCAATAAGATCTGTTGGACTTGAATTAAAAAAAAGGCTTAATTAATTACACAAACAACGGATGGTCCTGTCAAATTGGCAAGTAAGTTCATTGATCTTAAAGTTAAGCTGAAAACAAATGAAGAATTAACAAAATAATACAGATACTACAACAGAAAGGCCATTAGAGATAGGTAATAATTGTGAAAGGACAGCAGATACTGTAAAGAAGGGAAAGAATTCTCTATGGTCACAGTCAGAAGAATGCTGTTAAAAGAAAAAGACACTTTCAGACACCAGCATTTTACTACAGTCAGAGGAAGTCAACCTCACCTCTGGACCTGGTAATATCATGGAAGAGATCCTCCTGGAAGCTATGTCAAGGCATATGGATGACAGGGAGGTGATTTGAGACAGCCAACATGGCTTTACAAAGGGCAAATTGTGCCTGACTAATCTGGTGGCCTTCTGCAATGGAGTGACTGCGTTGGTGGATAAGGAAAGAGCAATTGAGGTAATCTATCTTGATGTCTGCAAGGCCTTTGACATGGTCCTGCACAACATCCTTGTCTCTAAATTGGTGAGATACAGGTTTGATGGATGGATTGTTAGATGGATAAGGAATTGGCTGAATGGCTGCATCCGAAGAGTTGCAGTCAAGAGCTGAATGTCCAAGTAGAGATCAGTAACAAGTGGTGTGCCTCAGGGGGACACCGTACTGGGACCAGTACTATTCAATATCTTTATTAATGACATAGACAGTGGGATTGAGTGCACCCTCAGGATCTTTGTAGGTGACACCAAGCTGAGTGGTGCAGTTGATACACTTGAGGGAAGAGATGCCATCCAGAGAGACCTTGACAGGCTTGAGGAGTGGGCCCATGTGAACCTCATGAAGTTCAACAAGGCCAAGTACAAGGTCCTGCACCCGGGTTAGGGCAGTACCCAATATCAGTACGGACTGGGAGATGAATGGATTCAGAGCAGCCCTGTGGAGAAGGACTTGGGGATACTGGTGGATAAAAAATTGGACATGAGCTAGCAATGCGCGCTTGTAGCTCAGAAGGGCAATTGTATCCTGGACTGCATCAAAAGAAGCATGGGCAGCAGATTGAGGGAGGTAATTCTACCCCTCTGCTCCGCTCTCATGAGACCCCACCCGGAGTACTGCATCCAGCTCTGGACTCAGTACAAGAAAGACATGGACCTGTTGGAGCAGGTCCAGAAGAGGGCCACAAAAATGATCAGAGGGCTGGAACACCTCTCCTATGAGGAAAGGGTGTGAGAGTTGGGGTTGTTCAGCCTGGAAAAGAGAAGGCTCTGGGGAGACCTTATTGCGGCCTTTCAATATATAAAGGGGGCTTCTAAGAAAGATGGAGACAGACTAGGGCCTGTAGTGACAGGACAAGGGGCAACATTTTTAAACTAAAAGGTGGTAGATTTAGATTGGACCTAAGGATGACAGTTTTTACAGTAAGGATAGTGAAACACTGGAGCAGGTTGCCCAGAGAAGTTGTGCATGCCCCATCATTGGAAGTGTTGCAGGTCGGGTTGGATGGGGGGCTTTGAGCAAGCTGATCTAGTGGAAGATGTCCCTGTGCATGGCAGAGGGGCTGGGCTAGATGATCTTTAAATACCCCTTCCAACCCAAACCATTTTATGATTCCATGATTCTAGAATACTATGATTCTATGTTACACAAAGCATATTGAAATGTAAATATTTTCTTAACCGTTTCACTGAAGGTGCCAGTAGACATGAGGAAGATGCACAAAAGGCAAAACAAAACAAACACAGAAATCACTATATTTGTATTTCATCCTGTTTATTGTACTTACATGCTAGGTGATTTTATCCAAGTGAACCAAGACCACTGCCTGCTCCTTAAACTTTTGAATTCTGCCTGGAAAGAAGCCTTCCCCCAAACAAGCCTAGAGTTGTGGAGCCCTTTATTTGCCTAAAAGGAGTTGGTTTTAACCATTTTTAGGTTTTTTTCCAGTGACTCTTCATAGTGTCAGATCTAGTTTCTCCTACTGCTCAGGATTATGAAACACATTGATGACTGGGATGTGCTGAAAGTAAAACTTCAAAAGAATTAAAATGTAAATTTTTCATCTACTAGTGCATGGATTACCCAAACCTTAAGTCCATCGGACTACGTGCCATATAATGTGATTTATAGCCACAATGCTAAGTAGTTGCAAAAATAATGCAATTATCACAGGATCACAGGACAATTCAGGGTGACAGGGACCTGGAGAAGTCTCCAGCCCCAGCCCCTCCCCAGAGCAGGCTCAGTGGTGGGCTCAGACGGGGCTACTCAGGCTTAACCTAGTCAAGGTGTGAAACTCCCCAGGTCAGAGATGCCCCAATCTCCGTGGGCCCCGGCTCCACCATTGGGCTGTCTGCATGGGGAAAAGGCTTCTTTTTATCTCCAGCCTGAGCCTCCCATGTTTCAACTTGTGCCGCTGCCGCTCCCACCATGCACCTCTCTGAAAAGCCCGGCTGTGTCTTCTCCATCCCCTCCCATCCCCTCCTTTCAGTGCCAGGGATGCCCCTGAAGCTGTCCCCTCTCCTGGTTGAACCAGCTCTGGTCCCACAGCCTCTCCTCACAGCACAAGGGCTTCAACCCCACCTTCTCAGTGGCCTCCCCTGAACCCACCCCAGATAGTCAATGTATTGCATATACTGTGTATCTTCTATATCTATTCTATGTGTCTCCCAAAATCATCAGGCTTCCTTGAATGAAACATGCTATTTCTTAAGCCAAATTGTCTCTGGGGTAGGAAGAAAACTCAAGCAGGCTTTCGGTTTTTAAGCCCATTGGACATAAGACTATTGTTGAGGAAGTGCCCAGCACGGATAACATGCTACCCAAGACGAGCAATAACTAGCTCTGCAAAGGTTTACTTAGGCCCTGCTTTAGGTTGTTTGTTGTGCTCTGCTTGATACTGTTTAAAATGATATTAAAGTCTAAAGTAAGTTTGTGTAAGATGCAGAAGAAAGGCCCAAGGTCTTAAAAGAAAGACTTCATGAGAATTCATTCTACACAGAGCTATAAGAAAAACAGCTTCACTGGTCAAAATTATTTGGGATCAAATGGAATACTTAGTTTGATTTGAAACTAAATCAGTCTCTTTTGGATGCATGTTTAGAAACTCTTCTTTAAAAATTAAATGTAGTTTAAATTCAAAAAAGTTTGGATGAAACATCTAGAGTTTTCACTTGATTACAAACTCCATTCTTGTAATAAAAGTTATTTGTCTGAACAAGTGTTTGCAACCCTAATGTGCATGTCCTAGTGCTAACATTTTGTAAATATGAACTCTAATTTCGGTGATTTTTGAGTTATTTAAATGTCTTTTAAGTCTAAGATTACTTATATTACAAAACAATCACAATTAGGATTTCATTTAAATGCAATATCAGTAAATGATCTGATAGAAAGTCAGACTTTCTCTGACAGCAATTTAAAGGTTTGTTCTCTTCCACAGAAAGACTACAATTCAAGACCCTTGAGTAGGAAGACTCTTCAGTATATCTTTAAGCATGAAAGTATTCTCAGTGACTTCAAGATGAGTGTTATTTTCTCCCTCAAAGACACTCAGGAACTTAAATGACTTTACTGGTTCAGAATCTAAACAGAGCCACATAAACTTGTTTTAACAGATGCTAAAAAAATAGAAAAATTTCTTATTTGCAAAATATTCTCTCAAGTACTGTGGGCAGAAGCTGGTAAAAAAGAGATCATATGTCTCCAAATAACTTCTTCTTTCATAAGAATACTAAATTGCAGTGTAGCACATTGGAGACATTAGGTTTACTGTAAGTAAACCAAACCTGCACCAATGTTATTGATTTCTGACTCTTAGTCGGAAAGAGACTCAGTGAGGCACTCTGTTAGGCATTATAAACACAGTATTTAGCAACCTTGAAATTTTAATGAAAAGTAATTTCATATCTGTTGACAGAAATTATATATTATATAACAGATTTTCTTTTAGATTATATTAATAGGATCTATAACCAAGGTTTCATGGACCATAGACAAAATAGCCTTTGTTGTATTTTTCTAATTAATTTCTCTTATTAAATGAAGTTCAAAGTAGCTATCCCCCTTCCTTCTGTCTCCTCTTGATCTTTGAGGAATGATTCACATGCGGGTGATCACATTATGCTAAAGTGTATAGATTCTTGTACAGTGCCTCTTGAATTACGTGGTGCATGTTTATGATTTTTCACAAATCATTTATATTCTGTCTATTCATCCAGAAACTCCCTTGCTATTTTACTATTAAAGGAAGGGGTGGAGGAGGAGAAACTACCTTTAATATTTTCATTTTGGGGGGAAAAAAATCAGTTTTTAGAAAAAAAACTGCAAAAGTGTTTGGAAGAACAAGTGAATAGGCACAAGAAATACTAAATAACTTACTCTTTATTTCCTCTGGATACCTTTCTTTTTTTGCATTCAGCGAGATATACAAGTGTCAATACAGAGAAGCAGCATATGACATGATTGTTGTTTTGATTTCCTTTGACAGAAAAGTTGACTGCTTTCTACTTTCCAGTGTACATCAGGCACTCTGAGTGTATGTGTCACCCTCAAACAGACATGCTTCTGCAGTGAGATTCTTAAATCACAAAGAAACATGTGTGCACACGTTCACCTCTATATCTTCAAGCTAATTACTATGGAGACTAAACTGACATATTAATAGAAAGACTTTACAAAGATGAGAATTACAGGGATTGTTGAAGCAAACCATTGATTGTTCCTGGTTTACAGGGTAGAAACTTGTTCAAAATGTAGGAAGCAGTTTAATAGAAGAAACAGAACAGGAGAGGAGAGGAACAGACAGTAATATAGTGCATGAATGGAGAGGAAGAAGCTCAAACTAAGATAAAGTATTGTAAAACCTTGAGGATAAAATTGAAGTTTTGAAGTTGATACACATGTGTATACATACTCAAACGATGAAATCCATGTACTTACCTGATTAGAAATGTTGGAAGGACGAAAGACGAAAAGAGTAATAGCAAGGCTAAAAAAAAGAGAGATTTCAGTTACTCAGGAAATAATTTCAAACTTCTTCTCAGTACAAGCACTTAGTATGCAAACACACACGTTCATTGTATATCTCGTTCTGTGGTTCCACCTCCCAGTGAAAAATATCTACAAAGGAAACCTGTGACACATATGGTGGTCACATCAATTATTTGTATCCATTTGCATTCCCAGTAGGCAACTTTTTTCCATCACTGTTGTTTTCCCAGGAAATAAATAAATAAATAAATATTTTAAAAACCCCCAAAACCCCAAACCAAAACAAAACCGTTGCTTTTTGATATGATCCTGTGCCAAGACATGGGGGGAACTGGTAATAATGCTGTTCTTAGAGGCTTATGACTTCAGCAAAGGGGACCATACTGTGACATGTGAATACGAAATTACATTTTTTGAGACATTTTTTAAACATGATTTCTTTAAAACAGTGTTGAAAAGCCTTTAAGCCAGAGTTATATAGGAAAGGTTCTTTGTTTATTGAATATGGACTTAACTATACTTTTTAAAACATCTAGTAGGTAGTAGCTGAAAACTGTCTTTAAAACAAACAAACAAACAAGCAACAAAAAAACCCCAATGAGTTTCACTAAAATGTGTACATAAAGCTCTACCCAGAAGCAATTTAAAAAGTAAAGCACAATGTATTTCCTGCATTTGTTACCAGTCCACACCGATGGGAAGAGCAAGAGCCCTGAGGTCTTGCAGGAATCTATGTTTACAGTGTAGAACTGTGCAGCACTACTGCCAAATCATTAAGCCACCTTCAAACAGAAGTCCTAGCTGAGACAGGTGTTAGCACAGTGGGTGTTGAGGAGAATAGAGGGAGTGTTGGATGCTGTAAAAGACAAATACTTTACAACTCAAATTATGAGCGGACTACTACAGACCTCCCTACAGCTGAGCAAGGCTGATGCCAGCCATTGATTTAATGCTTGCACACACCAACCCTCACTAATTCAAAGAAGCAAGGTCATTTTAATTCACTTTGTCTGTTTTTTCTATTAAAGCAGCAAGTGCTCCCAGGAAGTCTGAAAGAACGTTAAGTATTGTGGTTACATTTTAGCCTATCTGCAACAATTGGAGGACAGATTTCCTAATAGAAAGGATGTTACACACACGTCCTTTGACTTATGAAGCCATTGACATAATTACAAAATTGATTAAGTAAGGATTTGTCCATAATACACTAAGTCATGAAAATAGATTAGTTCATTCATTCTTTTTGTGAGCTAAACTCCTGGTCTTTAGAATCAAAGATCCTTCTGTTTGTCATTCTGTTAGACATTTTCTTAAGAATATCAGTGGATAAATTTGATTTTCAAAAAAGAGACTAATAGTACTGACAGAACTCAGATTTCACTGTGCTTTCCTGTCCAAAGTATTTCTGTTCTTCTTAAAGCCCCCATCTTCCCCCACAGATATGAGATAGGAATCCACTGATATATGGAGTCTATATATACCTAAAGTACTACCTGGAATCTGAGTAGGACTAAATGGAGGGAAACTTTTAAAACAATTGGAATGTGTGCTGAAACCAAAATTTCTATTTTCCTATTTTATGGCATGAAATCATCAGCAATGGGAGAAGCAGCACACCATAAGTCTGGGTTTCTAAAACGTGATGCAGCACTAAAAGGCAACATTATAGGGATTAATCATGCACTAGTAGGATGACGGAGTGTATGATGTAAAAGAACTTTTTAATCTCTAAAATATCTATGATACATGTTCTGATCTTCTCCAGCTGTGTTCAATCGCATTGTATTATGCCCCAAAAGGGGTAGATTTGTTAGCTGGGCCTATATCCACATGAGGATCAGAGAAGGCTACAAAACTAATATATTTTTGGAATCCACACAGAATTTTAACACTGAACTATTAAAAGGCTTAAAGGGAAAGACTAACTCAGTAGCCTTTTTTACATCTTGCCTTCTTATCTAGGATTTCACCTTTAGAAAACATACAAAGAAAGGTAGTAAGGATGTTAATCAGGAGCAAAGGTATTTGGAATGAATTATTACAGTATTTCCTCGGCCATATCCTGCTCTTCTTTACAGAAATTTATTATCCATGAATCCACAGATAAATAGAAATACAGTTCATTGCATGGTTGTAAATGGTTAGCAGGAAATGGATCATGGAACAAGGAATGTAAGGCTATCTTCAAAGGCAGCAATATGGAAGTGCACAGATACCAATCATGTCATGCTTTGGATTCACTGCCACAAATACAGTCAATATTCCTCTTCCTCCAGGCTTGGGAGTACAATGGCTCACGTTGTTTCTAGATCAGTGCATATGCTTTAGTTTTATACTGTATTTGCAAGTCTGTAATGTATCTTTTTTTTTTTTTTGTAGGATGTGGATAAAACACGGTTAGGACCCATCCCAGAGAATTTTCATCTTGTACAGGAGAGCAGCTCCCCTGTAGAGTAGGTAGAGGGATATTACCTGAAATGTTAGAGGAGAAAAGATACATCCCACAAAAGTGTAAAAACAACCCTTGCCTCCATAACAATATAGAGAAAAAAGAATTGTCAAAAAGACCCATCAGCTAGTTCACGAACTTGTTTATTTTGCCTGGCAACAGAACACTAACGTAAGTTTTTTTAGCTACATATTTGTATTATCTGAATATGAAAACCATGTCCCTGTAGAAAGGGATCTGAACACTTTTTGTAGGATCTTTTTTATTATTCAAGCTGGAAAATTCAAGTTTTACATGTTGACTCTGGCAGATCGTAGTACACAGACTGCTTCTGATATATTAAGGAAGACCAAGAACAGTAGTTAGCATGAGAACACCAGGCAAAATTAATGTTGCATGTGGAAAAACATTTAAGTTTTAAAGACGGAGCTCAGAACTGGAGTCTGCAAAGGCATCTGTGAAAAGAGCCTAATAGAGTCATCTGATCACAAGACTCTCTCAGATGATGTAATTGCTAATAATTGCTAGTTGCTGATCAGACTAGTTAAGGAGATTATTAAGACAGAGATAAACTTAACTTTTCCCAAGGAAGGGGGTATATGGAAACTTCCTCCCCAAAAAACAGCTCTACTCCCCAAACTCATTTGCGAAACCTGAAGTTTGGATACCATGAACTCACATAGACTCAGAAATTGTTACAAGGGGAATTCTGCATTAGAATTTTGATGGAAGCACCTGTAAACTTCAGCAATCACTCTGTCGTAGGAAATTCAATATCAAATTACCAACAATTTCAACAATTTTTAAACCAAACAGAACAGACTTCTATGAAATTATCTGCAGATAATACACATCTGATATTAATCTACAGCACATTTCTAGAAAAGACTTTTCACAGTATGTCTTTTGCCTATCACAAACTTTTTAGGTCCTGTCTTGCAGAGCCAATGGTCTGACTGTCCTTATATTTCTGCAGTCTAACACACTTAGGCTTCAGTCTTGACAGGATGCCAGTATAGTGTAAATAATTGAATATAAGAATGATAAATGGTGGAAGCTGAAATACGTCAGTGAAAAATGTCAAGCCAGTTTATCCTTTTTTCTGTGTTATTTTCCATAAAAATTACTGGCACCACCTGTCTTCACCATTTCAAGCCCATCTTTGAGAGTTTGATACAAACCCCATACAGATCAAGTACAATTAGTAAACACACTGTCCAATTACTCAATGAACAACAGTTAGACTACAGATAATAAATCCTTTTTTTCTTCTTGAAAAATTAGAATAGAATAGAATAGAATAGAATAAAATATTACTACAAGGAAAGTTTCCCACCTTGTATTTATGGAGTTGATTATGCCTGAATGTATATCTATTCACCTTCATCCTTACTGGAATTCATTCAGTATTTTCCAACCTACTCATTTTCCACCATCCTTTCAAATTTCAGCATAATTGAAACCCTTTCCTGCTTAGTGTTACCTGCACATTTAGGAATTTTGTTCTTTACCATTCAGCTTGCTGATGAAAATACCAAGTATTATTAGACACACGGAAGACGGAAGATCAAATTTCCTTTTTGACATCAAACCATCGATTATGATGCTCCTGTATTAGCTTTTTCAATACTTTTTATAGTTCTTTCATGGAGGCCATATTTCTTTTTCTTGCCTATAAAACATATGTCACAGTGTCAGAATGATTACCAAACAATAAAGATGTGTGACATCTACTGCTTCTATTTAGTCTAGAAGGGCTGACAATTTGTCATATCCTTAATTCAGTTTTATTCCACCATGTTTGCTTTTAAGTAATTCTCAGTTACTACTATGCATTGCCTGTTGTCTTCTAATTATTTACAAATAATTCAAAATTTTGCTCCAACTTTTTTCTAGAAACGAAAGTTAGGCAGAACAGGCTATAACACTAATGCTGTCCTTTGCGAGAAAGAAGCTAGCTAGCTGTTCAAGATTACTTCAGCTAATTCTTTAAGGAACTTACGAGGAAGTTCTTAAACCCAGTCAATATGAAAATTTCTCCAACTGCTCTAGAAATTATTCACCATCAGTACTAGTAGTACTTGCATAAGCCTCCTGATTATATTTGTATGTTTTAGCCTACAAATAACAGTGTCGTCATTAGTAGTACCAAGACACAGGATTTGAGCCTTATCAACTACACAGGCATCAGGACTTGTTCGATGCTGTCTGAACTTGTCTTGAACTTCAGGGAGTTCTGTTCTAACAGCCATATGACTAGCATATATTTGTGTGATGTCACACTTTCTGTTATTCATATGTCTTTAGGATTCCAATAGCTATAGATACCTATAGAAAAAATGGGGTTTAATCATATTAAAAATATCACAAAAGAACCCTTGAGTATGGAGCAAGAACCCTCACCCCCAAAGTCAATATTGGCCTACGAGTGAAAAATACTGATGACTCACTGTAACATCTCCCTGCTTCAAACCACTGTCATTAACATAAGGACCACACAGGCGGTAAAAGAGTGAGTATAGGTCATGCTACACTCACTAGGAAGTGTGTGTTAACAGTTGTAACTATTCTTATTGACACTTCTGTAATAGTATTCTTGGTTTTTTTCTGTAAGCATCACATCTGGGAAAACAGTAATTTTGTATTAGACTGTTATTTCATTTTAGATAACAATAAATTTTCGGCCTTGTGTAGAAAGTGTGTTTCTTAGGCCCACAAACTGAAAAAGTTGCAGTCCAACAAGTCAGTGGGGAATGCAGGTAACAAGATTTATTTTTAAATTGTTGACAAAGTGAATATTTGTTGCATTTTTGTGAGCACTTTTGCAAAAGAATTTTTTGAGCATTATGCTATGGTAATCAAAGACCAAGAATGCTGGTAAAATGTATGTGTTCATATGGTCCTTCTTTATTGATTAACATATTAAAACCTTCCCAGTTCTTTTGTTTCTATTAATATATTTATAGAAAAATTTCTTATTAGTAAAATTAATCACAGATTTTTCATTTTATATGTTGACATTTCTGATTTTATCCTTACATGTTAATGCTCCTGGTTGATATAACTCTACTGGAGGTATGACTATGCTGACAGAAGCAGATTTTGGACAGCAGAAATGGATTAATATTGCTCCATAAATATCTGATAGGTCATATGAGAAATAAAGAATAGCTTAGGACAGGCTGTGATCTATTTAAGAAACCTTGCTTATAACCTCAAATTTTAGAATTCTCTGTTTTAAATGTTAATGTTAAATTTTACAGAGAGTAGTACTTTATCAGTAGTAACCGGTAAAGAGCTAATCATCTTCTAGAGTAACCTTCAGCCTCATCTCCAACTTGAAGGTATGTTTTCTCCTTTCCTCTGCACTTCGTGGCAGCAACAGACAACGAGAGAAAATATTTCTGCGTTAGTACATTCTGTCACTCAGTGTTTATAAACACTGTTTCTTACTGGCTACTTAGTGTTAAGAGTGGCAACATGACACTTACAGGATGGAGAGAATCACAGCAATAAAACCAAGTAATCTAATTATCCCTTTCATCTCAATAAAAGTCCTGTGAAATACAGAACCTGATTCTCATTTCATAGACTTCCACTGATTCTGTCAGAAACATGCATTAGTTGTAAACTAGAGTGTTCTGGAAAGATCTATTAAAAATCTTCAATTCCACTTTAAAGCAAAGCAGTTCTTACAGATTGTGCACTAGTGACTTAGACAATGTAATTACAGACTGTCTTCTCCACTGCCTTTGCTTCTTTGTTACACTTAATATTTTAAATACAGGGTTTTTTCATGGTTTTCTTTAATTCCTGTGGAATATTATTGTGCTCATACAGACAAATAGGAAGATAATTATCCAGAGCTTTGTAATAAAATCAATAAAAACATTGGAAAAAAGAGAAAAGGATAGAAAGAACAATGCTGTTATTTAACTAGCAAGGCCCAAACCACATATATGAGAATAGCTAATGTTCTGAAAAGTCCTTTAAATATATTTATTATTCCCACATGTTTATGAATAAATATTCCAGTTCCTTCAAATAGTAATATAGGCCTTGCGGAGTTTACTGGTTTTAGTTTACAGGTACGATTAGGATTATGGAAGACAAATACTTGCTTCATGTTACTTTCTTAAACAGCCCCATTAGCTTTAAAGAGAATATTGTATGTAATAAAATTATACTTGTATCTGCGGATTAGAGCACATTTTTTTGTTTTAATATAAGAACAGACCTTTTGTAGTGTTTTAATTTCTTTTAAGACAAGTCATGGAGAGAAGGGGGACAAATTATATCTCTCTGATAACAGAGTCTATTTGCAAAAAAATACTTATAGAGCCTTCCCAGATTCTTGTTTTCAGAGATTTTCAGTCTTCTGTAAAGATACAGAGGAGTATCTTTAACTAAATCCAAGACAAGTAAACTATCAGGGAAGAGCAAGGTACAGAAGATGGTCTTTACCCATTTACAGCTACAGTACCTATTAATCCATAATGCAGAATGGAAAGCACCCTTTGTGCTCACAGGTGGTCTCTTTAAGACAATGCATTCAGTGCTGGGTGTACTGAAAATGTCTCTCTTTTGTGCGTGTATGTGGATACAACATTTGACACTTTGTCTACAGTAGCTTTAAATCTCATTTGACTACGTCCAAAATACAGACATAATAGTCCACTGCTACAAAGATATGGCAGAATTTAAAGTTTCCTTTCCTGGCAGTGGTGGTCCGTGTCCAGTTGATTTTTTCAGTCACAGAGATAAGACATAGAGAAAAGAGTTCCAGAAAGAGGAAAGAGGTGGTTTGGTCCATTTCAGTGTCATGAGTGCAATCTGTTTTTTTCTCCTGTTCAGTTTAAGTCCTTTCTTTCTGAATATCAGCAAATATTTTATTGTCACTATGCTAAAAGTATTTATTTGTTTCATTTTTTATTTATTATTTTGTCAAGTAAATGGCATCAATTACTTCTACATTGTCTACATGCTTACAAACTTCACCTTTTGAAATATCTCTTCTGCTGAGTGATAAGATGGTAGTAAAAACAAACGCCTATGTGAATAAACATACATGCTCACACAGGCACAGATGAGTTACTGCAGGTTCGGTTATCCGCACTGAAGACAAGTTTGTGAAAAGCTTGAGTTTACATCAGCAACCAATGGGACTCTTACATAGACCTTTTCCATTGCTCCCAAGTTGCACAGTTCTGTGAAAAAAAGCTTTGATATCTCATACCCTTAAATGCAGTGACACAGATAACCTGAGTCAGCATGAGAGTCTAGTTTTCCCAGCTGCACATTTTCTCAAAGTTCAAGTACTGTATATCATGCATGGACTTTAGCAGCACAGTGAGATCCTCTGATACAACTTTTGAGGGTATAAAGGACCAACAATCAAATTGCTGTAGGTTGCCAGTGTCATACATATCTGTCATCTATAGAAACAAAATTTGCAAGGAATCTCATCTAGCAATAATTAGCAAACTAACAGCTTCTATAGAGTATCAACATATCAAATCTATTGCATGTTTCCATTGGGAATCACAAGTTGACCTTTTCTTTAGTTTCATCAAAAAACCTGTCTGCACACCTTCTGTCAGTTAAGGCTTAATATACTAAGAACTACAGTGATGTGACTAGCACCAATCCCTCTGGCACTATCTTTAATAACTGTTATATTTCTGTGGTGCTGAAACCTCCATCAGCCTGGAATGTTCTTGTCCTTTCTCCTTGTTTCTTAGCTGTGTACATTAAGTGTCTTGCTTCAATTGGCAACACAAAAACAAAACATGCACTCACAGACATGAAAATGGGCCACTTTTTTCTTTGAGATGGAGTATTGTTTTAGCACACTAATTTGGTATCCCCTGCCAGTGCCTTGAAAGCACTAGAACGTATGTTTGTACCTTCTCTACTAAAATCCTACACACATACACCTTTAAATGTAAAGTACACTGATTAATGTAATTTATATTTTTTAAAGAATGTTTTGTCACTCCATGCAAATATATATATCTGCTTTGTAATAGCCATCACTTCATAGAAGCTCTGTAAGTAAAAATAAAGTTTTGAAGTGAATCAGGCAAAATATTCAGTGGCAGTTCACTTTCTGTTTGAATGAATGAGAAACTGAAAGACAATTAGCACTGAAAGATAATTACCTTACCTAGAGAATTATTGATCTGACAGTCCTATCTTTTATGACCATGCATCATATTTAAAATGAGATGTTTTGTCCAGCACCTACAAGCAATCAATTAATGTAAATTATCTACAATATATTAGTAGTGCAAACTTTCCAAGGGAACAGACTTACTTAGGTTATTTTTCCAGAAGAAGTTTTTTGTGTTTATATGAAATAAAAAGCCAGAAAAGCAAGAGATAAATAAAGATTAAAAGTAGTAAAAACCTTCTAGAAAACAGTCATCCTCCAAATGAGAAGTTGTTTATTATTTAGGTTATTACACAGGCTTATCCATATTCTCTTGTCGACCTTTTTTGTGGCATCTGATTGTCTCACAGTCATTACTGGATTCAAACTTTTTGGTAAAGAATCATCACTTCCATTTCACAAAAATTAAAACAAAACCACAAAATTAACTAGACTTCTTAGATTTTTTGAAGGATTTTCTTTCAGTTTTTACTCCAACATTTTTAACAATTTTTCCAGTATCTAACCCATATGAAATATTTAAACACTAAATGTAGGAAAAACTTAAACCCAGGACTCTCTCCTTCTTTTACCTGTAGGTGAAGCTTGCCTCAGTCAAAAGGATGCCTAATTTATGAGGTTTGATGAGGTTTAGGTAGGAAATAAGCACTGAGTTGTGCAGCTCTAGCAAGATGCATTTGGGACAAGCAAAGTAGTTGAACTCCAGAAACCAAAAAGCATTGTAAGGTTGGAAATGGAATCTCCCAATTCTCAAGTGTTGTACATACAGCCCTTCTAGTTTAAGACTTTCTTCCTGATGGAAAATCTAGACTTTACTGGAAAAAGCATGGAAATAATTCAAATAATAGAACTTCTGAACTAGTCAATCACTATCACTTTGTCTATTTAATTTACAGTTTATAGTTGATTTTATTACTTTGGTACCTATTCATATTTTCATATGATTAATTATAAACATAATATTTATGTATTTATATTTTTCCTCAGCATCTAAGAATCTTCATGACGTTAATTTCTTACAACAGTTGTACTTTATTCATATCAAGAAAAATTATTCACGTCTTAAGGAAAATTCCTGCAAATGTAAATTAACTGTATTCAGATTACAAGTAATCTCTGTTAGTGGACTTTGATCAAGAATCAGCAATTGCTAGTAATCTGTCTCATGAAATAGCTAAGGAAGTGTTCTCTGTTTTTATTTCAGTTGAACATGTCTACAATTTATGCACAATATTGTCCACATGAAAATAAAACCTAGCTGTCTGGAATCTGAGAATATTTATAGCATATTATTAATAATGATCCTAACACCAAACAAGCAGAGCATGATAGCAAAGTACTGATGGGTGGCTGCAGGTTGTAACAAGTACTTAGGGCATCTGGCTATGAGGACAAAGGTTTAGAGTTCCATCTGTGCTCTGGAATCCTACTGCAAGTTTCTTGCCCACATGGAAATATGTATGTATCATCTTATTCAGTCACATCGTGATCTGAGTGCTGCTTGCTACAGAGACAGATGTGTCTTCAGTAGACTAGTTCAAGTACTCCATGACACCATCACGCTTTATTCCTTGCATGAAAAACACAAACACCTTTTCAGGTTTTTACTTCTACCCTAAGGCTTTGTACAGGTACCATACAGAAATACATGGCTATGGTTGTCTCCCTGTTGTCTGTAATCACCTTTATTTCAAGGGAGACTAGGTTGGATTTTGTATCAAAAAGAAACCCCACTGATGCTAATATATAAATGAACATAATTTAATTGCTAAAATAAAAATTCCCAAATAAATGACTACTGCACAGCATATAAGTCTATAAAAAATCAGCAGCATTTGGAAAAAACCCAAAGCCTATAATAACTGGAGACATTTTTAAATAGTTTTGAAATCAGCAAAAATAGTTTATTTTATCACCACGCTGATGAAGATTTTATCAAAATATAATCCTGGTTTTTGATAATATAATTAAAGACAGACAGCAGTAAACCTTTGAATTTCAAACCCTTGCTTATACCACGTTCGGATGCACATTTTTTCCCCCTGAGAAATTATAAATGCATTCGTGTTTCAATTTAAGTTGTATTTCCTATTTGTGATGATACTGGGAGCAGGAAAAGGGAAAAAAAATCACATTAAAATGTTCCATTTATAAAAGGTAAGTGAAATAAGGGTGTTAAAAAAGAATAAAAAATGGTGTCAGTTTCTGAGAAAGCACATTGATATGTTTTTTATACGCAGTACTTCCTACTTTTGTTACATGAGTTGCACAGACATTTCACACTAATCAATAGTGGAGTATTGATCTAAAAGATAATATGACCTCTCATTAATGAGGAAGAGTGTATTATGGAACCTATATTTCTGTAAGCACACAGTTTTGTTTTGGTTTTTTTTTTGTTATGCTATCATAAAAGATGGAGTCAAGTATTATTATCTGTAAACCTTGTGCTCTATACTGTTACTATTAAATAAGAGAATTCTCTAAAAATAAACATTACAGAATGCAACCTAAATATGCCATCAAGAAACTGTGCCCTAGAGAAGATCTTCAAAGCTCTGTCTGTGTATAATCAAGCTCTTTGTACCAGATATTGAAGCTTCCTATTAACGTTTTTGTGCAGAAAAAGAAAGTTAACAGTTCACTTTCCTTTACATACTATAGTATTCTTCTTATGTTAACTGTTTTGTAAATGAAAGCATTTTAAAAACAATTTCCATAATGGATTTATTTGTCAAGCATTTTTGTCAACATTGGTGGACTCATGATCCATGCAACATACAGCCCCCATAAATAATATAAGTTATGCCCCTAGCTCACTGTAATTGCACTGAAAATTGACTCTGCTGTGGCTGTATATGCTATTACATTCATAATAGAGCAACTCACAAAAATTTTATTCTAGGCAGAGCACTTAGCGGGGGGGGGGGGGGGGGGAAGAGGAAAGAAAAAGCATGTGGAAACAGACACACTTAAACAGGGACTGAGTAATTCACCAGAGGCTGTAGAAGGAAATGGGACAGAATCATGAACAGAAGTCTGCTGACTCCCACTACCCCCTGCTAACCACTACAACATGATGCGTCACACTTCTGATGGATGAGACAGTGCAAGTTATCTTAGTGAGAAATAGAACAAACTGGGTTACTATTCCTTCACGCCCTATTATTTAATTAAAAATTGTTTATTTATAATACACCAAACCCAGGAGATAGACATTTAATGAAAAGGATTCTTAAAATACACTGAAAAGTCTTTCAGGTATTGTAAAGCTCCTTTGTTTGTTAACTTCCCTGAACGTGTTCTCCTGAACAGTTAAGTGAGATCTATTATGCTCAGGGGGTTAGCTCTATACCTGGGCAACAACTCTTAGTAGCATTATGAGGAATTACCTAATGTAATAGAAGAATATATATCAAAGTCTTGAAGTCTTCAGAAAAAATGAATGCTCATTAGTTTAGTTAATACTGAGGAAAGGGGCACAGAAATAAATTTAGGTACAGAAGAGGAGAAAAGGCAAAGAAGGAAAGATATATGAGGAGGAAACAGAGACCTTAACAAAAACAAATGAAAAAGAAGAAAAAAACAAAGAAGCTGAAAGACAACCTGATCAAGGAAGATGTGTGAGAAGTGATAAATAGGATGAATATGAAGAAAAAAAGATGTGATGTGGGAAATAACTTGAGAACAAAGTTAAGGTTATTTAATATGTGGTCATAAACTTTTCAACTTGCTACTGCTAAAAGGCATGACACAAATTTACTTTATGGCACATGTTTATAGCATTGCTTAATAATACTTGCACAATGCAAATAATGTTTGCATATAGCCACAGTATGAGACATTTCTCAGTCCCATATTACCAACACTTTTTAGTCAGCAGCTAAAAAAGTCAGTTTCTAAATAGAAACTGGCATCAGTGATATGTGATTTTGTGTGGTCTAGTTAGAAAACTTGATTGAATAAAAGATCATCAAAGTTTCCACTGAAGACAAGGACTACTGAGTAAAGACAAATCAGTTTTCATTGAAACGTGGCCTTAAGTTATGGAGGAGAGGAGAACATACATCTCATACCATAATTCTACAACAAACCAGCTTCATGAGTAAAAAAAAAAAAAAAAAAAAAATCAGAAATCTTTCCGTTGAGAAGTTACACAATACTGCTGTGACTACTTAAGACAGCACTATTTCATTCCTTTCTTTCCTTTCTCCCAGTATATCACTACGCTACTTGTTAGTAACTAACATTTACAGACCTTTCTCTCTCCTAGTAGAGCCAGAGGCAAAACCGCAGGAGGGAAAACTTCCCCTGAGAGCATAGTCCAACAAAAAACATCGTAGACAGGTAGAACTCAGACCTTATGAACTTTGTGCCACTTAGCAGTACTATGCATCATTTCTCTTCACCTTTCGGGTAGTGAGCTCTCTGGCTTTTTTAGATGTGGTTAATAGGTGTGCCATTCTTAAAACAGTGGAGCTCTAAGAACTCTTTGAAATTTCCTAGACAACATCTGCAATACCATGAACACAGCTTGACACCAGATTTTTTTATTTTGTTTTCATGAAGTTTTATGAACAATAAATTTGAAAAGAAAACTCAAATTGTTAAAACAGACAAATAAAAAAAACAAGAAAAAGAAAGAAAAAGAAGAAAGAAAAAAAAAGGTTGCCTTTGGTACATCTTAAGAACTTCTCAGCCTGAATCCAGATCAACAAAGCTACGTTGCCTGTCATTCCTATCTGCCAGTGCTAAACAATTTTAAACACATTTGGAAGCAGTAAGCATAAGATGGGAACATCTGCCCAAGCTGTCCTCAAACCTTGTCTGAGTCTTAGCAGTTTCTCTACTGCTAAATCATTTTTCATGTTGACTCTGCTTTCCAGGAAGGCAGCCCTGGAACAGGATCTAACAAGCTACTTCCTTGTCACCTCTGAGCCACAGCTCGTTGATTAAAACGGTCTATAGCCTCCTCCTTTCTACCATACTCCTTCCCACACAGTCTTTCAAATTACCACAGGAAAAACCTAAAGGAAGCTGAGTGGATGCAGTGCTGTCTAAGGGAGACTTGAACCCTAAACCCTGAAAGAGGCTTAGTAGGACTAAATTTTCATTGCAGCTTGGACATTTCTGCACTAGAATAAAATAATTCCTGTAAGGATGTCTAGAACTGAATCTCAAAGCTACTGTTATTCCCCTTCATATCGAGTCATGGCTAATCCACTTGCTCTGGAGGGACGACGTCAGAGACACCTCAGCAACTTTCCTGTTTGGAAGTTCCCATTTCTGCCATGAGTTTGTCTTGAAAGGAAAGAACGTGTGTAGATAAAGAGGGTGACACTGCAAACATTGCTGACACTGTAAGCAGGGGCAAAAGGATGACATATATAAATGATATATTGTAAACTTACATTTGAAATTTTGAAAGCTAGCTCATCCACAGTATGAGCTCTAAAAACAGAACTTAAAGACAGCAAAATGTAGGCTTAAAGCTGCACATCCAAATGTGTTTAATTTCTTACTTATTTTGCACATTTGTCCATTTACAAGTATATATTTCTTTATATCATTTAGATTAGATCAATCGTTAAATACTGAAAGTCAGGTAAGACTAAGCTACACAGAAAACTTTTTAATCTGCAGAAAGAATACAGAGACAAAAATAATTTCTGCTTAGATATGCCTTGTTTTCTCTATATTTCTCTTTATTAATCAGTATTCTAGTCTCTTGTATTTGGAAGAGTTTGAAAATATATCAAATCAAAGGACAATAACAACAGAATAAAATATTGATTGTCACGGAGATGTAAACAAATAAGTAGATTTAATTTTATAACAGTTTCCATATTATGAATATCTGAAAGTGGCTTAGATTCAACCAGGCTTCCATGGGCAGAAGACCGTACAGGCATACAAAATTTTTCTGTAACAGTAAGAAGGCCATGAAAGAAATCCTGAAATAGCATTATTAATTATAATTATAATATATAATATAAATATAATAAATAATTATTAATCCTGAAGACTTCACAAAGAGGAAGAAAGGTATTTTGCTTAAATCCCAGACTACCATTGACTCTCACTGATGACAGGTGTAGGCAGAGAAACAGAGCCTTATGTCTGCATTGCACTCTTATCCGTAATTTAGTTCCAGAATGTGGGGGCACCAAAAGTCCTCCCCACTTGCCCAGTGACATCAAATGAGAGTCCGAGATACCAAGTAGCTTGCAAAATCAGGCTACTAAATGTCTTCATGGGTTAAGGTAACAGTCAAAGCCACATGCTGAGGGTAAAATGTGTTTCCTTATTGTGAGGCCTTACTTTGCCCTCAATCTCAGTTTTAGTTTAATTCATGGGCAAACTATCTGAATTAAATAAATGTGTGATAAATGTCTCAGAAGAGACTGTGTCAGTCTTCTAAGAGCCCAGACACCACTATTTCCATGGATGTAATTCACTTCCAGGTGCCATGAGACAGATTTCCAGAAACCTATTATGGTAGCAAGCTTCTGGATGGGAATTTGAGAACACAGCTGCTGTTGCTGCTGGCCCAGCTGCCTGCTCCTGCATATACTCCTGTGAACCACAGGAGGCTCACAAGTGTAGGTTTTGCAGCCAATGATCCACAGACAGATTGTTGGCGTTTTTGCAGTTACAAGGCAGAGGGACCACATGTAGGGATACGACAAAGTTTATCGTTATTTAGGCATACACAGGATTTTCAGACTGGTACAAGAATCTGAGCAGAATTTGCTGGCTATTTACTTTGTGCACAAGTACACTTCCTCCCTAGACTCACACGGAGCATACAGAGTTCAGACAGACTCTGACTTCTACAAGCCCTAGCTTCCTCCTGGATATTTTCCAGAGCACTACTGTTTAGACACTGACCACATGTCATACGTTGACCACAAAGGGGAAGACTGAAAGCCCAAAGTTATATTGCACAGATCCAACGAATAAGAGAAGAATAATACCCTGTGTTAAAGCCACCTGTAATCATATAAAACATTTTGGTTTTCTGTTTGCACCTGATACTTATGCTTAGGAACCAAGAGATTGTTATTATCTACAAAACAGCTATACCATAGCCACTGACAGAAGGTCACGTATCTTTACAGCTTAGGTTAAATCTTGGTAAATGACAGGATTTATAGAGAAGACAAGACTGTTACTAACTTACTCTGAACCAATGTTGTGCTTTCATCTCTACACTGGAACATCGTTACTATAGAGGAGCAATAAAGATGCTTGAGTCAGAAGATGATTGAAAGTCAAAATACTAAATATGTTGATTAAAGAAACTCCTTAGAAAAGAATTAACTGGTTTGAACTCTACAGTGATGGGTCAGGGAAAATTATTGATGCTCTTGATCTGCAGTTTGTCTCCATTTCAAATGTAATTTAATTACCAACAGTAATATTCTTAGAAAGAATTCATCTCAAAATATGGGAATGTAGATGTCAATCCTACTCTAACTTTTTGTTTAGAGAACCTAGAGAAAGTGCTCTTATTTCCCTGATATTTTCATAGTCTCAGTCCTGACTTTCTCAGAATCTTGCTTGTTATATTTTGTGTTACCAGACAATAGCAGCAACAGGAGAAAAGTGTATGAAATCAGACTCACACTCAGATATTGATTAGTGTCTTAGTTATCCATCAAGGATTTAGTATGCTGACTGATGGAAAACGGGATGCAATTGCTTGATATTGATTGTAATAGGCTTTACATCAACTTGTAATACCAGAGGGATGTGGAGGTTTTGGTCAAAATAATAAGTTATGGCTTTGTCTGAACAGTATGACATGTCTCCCTCAGTTACTGATGAGAGGTTTTAAGAGCATATGTTTGTAATAAAGGTTTAAAATAGTATAGTAATTTTACCATATGAATACAAGTGTTTATTGAGTGATTTTCCACTCTTTTCCATATGTTTTCATTAGTATCAGACTACATGCATTTCATTTAGCACATTTACTAATAATTTTATGTACCTCAAGTTACAGTTTTGTGAGTGTGTGTACATGCATACATCATGTATATAGTATGCTTACACATGCATGATTTTATATGTGCTTACAATTACTGTACATTATATACACATTGTAAATGAGTAATAAGTACATACATTTTCAGTCCTGTTTATTAGTTATAAACATACCAGTAAATAATTGAAAAAAAAAAGAAAATGCAGATTGATCAATCGATCTCCCTGTCAGAGAACTACAACAAATAAAATGAAATAAAGATGCATATGAATCAAAAAGCAAGAAAGAAAAGGTTAAATAAATGTATGGCCCAAACCTTTAAACCCCTCCCCATCCAGTCCATACTAGACCATTTTTCAAAGTGTGTATTAAACTATTTCCTTAGAGAAAAACTCTTGCATATATGTTGCAGTTAATCATTTAAGATCTATGAAGTGCAAGTGATCTAAGTTATACCAACTATAACTGTTCCATATTCTCCTGTTTTTGAAGTGTATCAAATGTTTTAAGTAATGTAAAAAAGTTTTTACTCATCCTACAAGTCCTCCAGTTAGTTCCAATACCTAATTTCAAAAAGCCTTACAGAATATACTCTGCATTTCTGCGGAATATACTCTGCATTTCTGCAAAATGTATTCTGCAGCATGCCAAAAACTCTTGGACAGGATTTATGTCAGCCACACAATTTCATCAAGCAGAGCTGCAGGCAGGACTATTTGTGCTGACATAAATACCACAAAGATTTTATTATGATGTGACTCAAGGAAATATGTTTTAAAATTCCTTTTAAGCTTAAAATATAAACTTTGTTTAGAAATAAAATCACACACAAAAAAGATTAATTTCAAATGTATGCATGTACCTATGCATGTATGCATGTCTGTATGCAGTTTACCAGTTCAGTTTGTGCAAAAAATTTATAAGTCTATATTGATGCTAAAATACTGACTCACTGTTTGCCTGTAGGTAAGCTACAGTATCCAGACTACACAGACTTCATATACCTCAGTTCCCTCATCTGTAGAAATCTTACCTTCCTTATGCAGTTTTGTGAAGTTGATCAAGTACTTGTGACCTTCTGATAAGTGTAAGCATTGTTAAAAGATAAATATTTATAGCTGTGAGGCATATACTTTTTCTCTAGCTAACAGAATAATATCAGAATTAAGTTAATAATGTAACAGTAAAAATAGCTTTATTAGAATTCTGTTCAGGTAGATTTAAAGGGAAACAGTTTTTCTACAAGTGGAGGTGAAGTGTATTTCAAAGCAGTTAGTCCACAGTGAACGACATAAAAAGGATTACATCTTTTAAGACCTGAAAAAGAAATAACATTTGCAACAAGCACCCTCTGAGGCAAGGTCTTCTTTTTAACGAATGTGAGTGGGAAAGATACTCTGTAGATTGCTTTTTCTGTAATTTTCAGCTTCTGTATTTTACACTGTGCAACTCATTTGTAACCAGTCAGAACTGCTGTTTGAGACAAAAATAGGCCAGGTATGCTGCTAGTCTATCATAACGTAGCAAAGTCTATGTTCCTATGAAATGAAGAAAGTGAAGAAAAACTTCAAGATACTCTGAAATGTAACTTACATTGACAAAAATTTAACTAGCAAGTCAGTAAACTATTCATGAGCAGAACAAAACGGAGTGAGGCTATTTAAGAATAACCACTGGTATGGCTTTGAAACAAAGAACTGGGTATACCAACAATAATTGTCACATTTTCCTTAACATCACTGGCAGTAGTAGCATATCTATCTAACTGCATGTAGCCAAATATCCAAACCAAACTGCAAAACCACACAGAGATTAGTGAAGCAAGCAGAATACTCTCCCTCGTTCTTTAACTACCAACATCATTACATTTTCTTTCTGAAAGACCTCAGGTGATTTTACAGGACTTTGATTGCTAACACTTTTTTTTTTTCCCAACTGCTGCTCAAAGTGTTGACAAACACCCTTTTTAAGGCATATGTTTTAATCAAAACTAGGTGTAAAGTTTCTTAGTAAATTATAACCTAATTTGTCAGATTTTATTTTTTTTTCACTGCTCCCAATTAAAGTGCTTTTTAAAGTTCCTTTTCTAGAAATTTAATAGGTGCCCAAATCACTCTATTAATTCTACCTCTCATGGATGGCGTGGCCACTGGGATAATACATCAAAGGTCTGTATTCTAAAGCTATTTAGTGACATATGATTAGCCAAATCAGATCACAGTCTTGCAGTTCAGGTGAAAGAGAGATCC
The DNA here is from genome assembly GCF_018139145.2 of Gymnogyps californianus. Classification (NCBI taxonomy): domain Eukaryota; kingdom Metazoa; phylum Chordata; class Aves; order Accipitriformes; family Cathartidae; genus Gymnogyps; species Gymnogyps californianus. The sequence continues at coordinate 51,425,921 of NC_059500.1, read as the reverse complement.
TTCCATTACATCAGAGAGAAAAAAATAGAAAAAGTGTGTGATTTAACCAAGTGAACTACTTCTGTCTTCAGAATGGACAGAATCTGTAAGTTTACAGGGGTTGCAAAATGTGATCCTGCAGCTGTTGAGTCTCAGTGTTCTTGGATTCCCAAGCTTATTCTGAACTGATCCAGTGAAAGCTATGTGGGGAAAGACCGAAGAGTTGATCTTATCTGAACAGCACAGATCAGACATTGCTTTTTAACACAGTTCAAAGAAGGGAAAACTCTTGTCTTGCAAATACGGGTAATTTCTGTGATAATTGTTCTTGAGCTCTGGTCTACAAAGGAGCTAGCTCTTTGTCACTGTCTCACCTTAATACTGCAACATCTCCACTCCACAACCAACCTCAACATTAGTTTATTTGCAGATTTTGCAGACATTCGTACCTAGCTTCAGGACCCTGGATTTTGTGGAGTTATTCAAGGGATGGTTATTTCAAAATCCCTTCTGTCAGAAAAGAAGATTGAGGCTGAATGAGCAGGGTTGCCAAGCTTCTGTTACATCTTGTCAGAGTACCACACTTGGAATAATTTGCTACGAATTTTCTTGTGCACCAGATAAACTGCATTACAAAATGGTTAGCAACTTCTATTGAAATTGTTCTTAGATATATGTTTCCAGAATAAGCAACTTTGTAGAGGCTGGGGAGTAGACTTTTGTGGTGGGTTGACCCTGGCTGGATGCCAGGTGCCCACCAAAGCCGCTCTATCACTTCCCTCCTCAGTTGGACAGGGGAGAGAAAATATAATGAAAGGGTCATGGGTCGAGATAAGGACAGGGAGATCACTCAGCCATTACTGTCATGGGCAAAACAGAATCAACTTGGAGAAAAATTAATTTAATTTATTACTAGTCAAATCAGAGTAGGATAATGAGAAATAAAACCAAATCTTAAAACCACCTTCTCCCCACCCCTCCTTTCTTCCCCGGCTTAACTTTACTCCCGAGTTCTCTACCTCCTCCCCCCAGCGGCTCAAGGGGATGGGGAATGGGGGTTTCGGTCAGTTCATCACATGTTATTTCTGCTGCTTCTTCCTCTTCAGGGGGAGGACCCCTCACACTCTTCCCCTGCTCCAGCGTGGGGTCCCTCCCATGGGAGACAGTCCTCCATGAACTTCTCCAACATGAGTCCTTCCCATGGGCTGCAGTTCTTCACAAACTGCTCCAGCATGGGTCCCATCCACGGGGTGCAGTCCTTCAGGAACAGGCTGCTCCAGCGTGGGTCCCCCGTGGGGTCAGAAGTCCTGCCAGCAAACCTGCTTCAGCGTGGGCTCCTCTCTCCATGGGTCCACAGGTCCTGCCAGGAGCCTGCTCCAGCGCGGGCTTCCCAAGGGATCACAGTGTCCTTCGGGCATCCACCTGCTCCGGCATGGGGTCCTCCATGGACTGCAGGCGGATATCTGCTCCACTGTGGACCTCCATGGGCTGCAGGGGGACAGCCTGCTTCACCATGGTCTTCACCACAGGCTGCAGGGGAATCTCCATTCCGGCACCCGGAGCACCTCCTCCCCCTCCTTCTTCACTGACCTTGGTGTCTGTAGAGTCATTCGTCTCATATATTCTCACTCCTCTCTCTCTGGCTGCAACTGCTGCTCCCCCTGTAACTTCTTTTCCCTTTCTTAAATATGCTGTCACAGAGGCGCTACCACTGTCACTGATCGGCTTGGCCTTGGCCAGAGGCAGGTCCTACTTGGAGCTGGCCAGTGTTGACTTTATTGGACACAGGGGAAGCTTTTAGTAGCTTCTTACAGAAGCCAGCCCTGTAGCCCCCCCTGCCACCAAAACCTTGCCATGCAAACCCAATACAACTTTAGATGAGAACTATCTTTTTTTCACACTTGTGCATATATTTTCTGATTATTTTCCAAATTAAAATGAAATATACTCTTTCTTTCTTCTGTGTACTTTAAAAAGTCCTTGTATGTCAAAATCCATCTCATTTTTTTTCCTTTTGAGAAGAAGACAGAAGAGGAAAGGGAATATCCACCACTAAAACACCTTGAAAACTGTCGATTAAGAAAAATATGGTTTGTTTTGTTTTGTTTATTTGTATGCATTTCGTTGAAAAATCCTCAGTGAAGTTGGAAAGAAAATTGTTGAATTGAAATTTTTTTAAAAAGATATTAAATTTATAGTCTGCATATAAAAAACATAGATAGGTAGCCAAGAAACTTGTAAGTGCCATGGTGGATGGTAGGTTGGGGGAGGATTAGAATGTGCACTTCCTGCCTAACACTCACATCAGACACGAAAAAAGTGAAATATTCCTGTGGTCTTCTGAAAAAATAAACAGAGGCCTGCATACCTTGTGATCATTAAAAATCCATTGGTATTCCTCACAAGACTAAGCAAGGTTAGATCCGGAAAAAACCCAGTTTAGTTAATTATATTCTGTTTACATAAGTCACTCCTGCAATCTCATGTTTTGTATTTTTTTGTTGTTGTTATTTTGTGGTTGATTTATTTATTTATTTATTTATTTTAAAGACTGGCTCATGTGCAAAGTGTATTTAAATAGCCACCATTCCATTCTCCATAGAAAGTACCTCACAGATTAATACTTTTTGGAAAGCTTTCCAACTAAACATATTGTAGAAATGTAATCTATTTCTCTTTAAGTAAGAAACGAATGAGGTATCATATCAGCCAAGCAGAAATAAAGACAATGAGTGAGGTCATTCAACTAGGCCATAATTTTATTAACTCATCTGGGAATTTCACATCAATAAACCGTACAGCCCAGATAGTTATTTCTCTCTTAATAATTTCACCTGGCAAGAGCTGTTATCAGCCTTTGTCAAGATTCCACTGCTGTCCTATTCTTACAAAGGTTAAAGACACAGAGACAGATTTACTCCTTCCTATGCTGTGTCTTTGTTTCTGATTTCTGCTCATTGGCTTTCATTCTCTCTTTTCATTAAGGATTTGTTTTCCACCAAGCCTATTATGAAGGTAAATCCGTCAGGGTAATGGGCAAGTTCTGCCCACAGTTCAGTGTCTGCAGTTGATACCTATCACTGGCTAATAACTGAACCCCACCCAGCCCTTGCAAACTATCAGAGAAGAAAGGTTCCCTCCTGGCCTCCAGAAAGTCTGCTGGCAAAGCTGAGTCCTGCTCTGATGCCAGTAATCAATCAGCAAGGCTGAATCTCCTGGCTAGGAGTTTGTTTTTCCTCCTCCAAGGGCTTCAAAGACAGGTAATGGACTTGAACCCTGGCAGTTAACCTCTTTGTCTGTTGTCCTGTCTGTCTCATCTCTCACTCTTGCTAATATGAAGACATTCAGAAAGGAGCTTGAAAGGCCAGAGTTTTTACCGTTTCTTATTAGAGGAGGTTTCGTAAATATGCTACATTCAGTATGATTGTGCTCCATGGAATTATAATGGATTTTCAACTAAAAGCATAAGTTCATCTTCCTAGAATCACAAATACTTATATATTTCATAGCATGACCCACCTTAATAAGAATACAAACAGGAGCTGTGGTTCTTCGCTTTCTTTTGTGTTCACTTTTAATTAATAATTGTGGATCCATATGGATTTCACAGCAGCCACGGTGTAAAGTTTAGGCAAATCTCCTAAACTGTCCAGTGGAAAAGGGCTGGCTTAAACACCTTTCTTTCCAGTAAACCACTAGTAATGTGATTTCCTTTTACAACTATATTTTGAAAAGAAGGCAAAGAGGCTACTTTCTGTATAGGTAAATGAATGAATCAATGTTCTCAGACTAAAGAAAAAACTCTAAGTACTGTTGGAGTTCAGATGTAAGGTAGACATGTAGTAGATCAGCAGATGCAAGAGTGAATGGATGGAGGCACAGGAACACCTCTAGGTTTAACCAGCAGCTATGAGGAGCTTTTCTATATCATCACTCAAGGGATGGACTATCCAAGTCCTTTCTCTCTGAATCAGCGAGATCTGTTTTCGCTCTTTGCATTCCCACTAAAATACTAGTAGCCTCTGCATATTGTGCGAGAGCTGGAGAAGAGACCATCTAGTAGGTATTCAGACCCAAGCCCATGATGAAGTAAGATCATTAGGGCACAGGTTCAGACCGGATTGGAGCACCTACTTCCAGAGGTCCCCAAAACAGCATCCATCATATTTCTGTAAGTATCTATACAAAAAACAGTGATGCAATGATAGGAGAGCTGCTTACTAACCCAGTATGTTCAAATACGCAGGCTGCTGGCACTATTCCTTTGAGTGCACATTTTGTATTACATAATATGCCTAGTTTCCTGAGGAAATGAGATATGTGTATTCATAGTATTTGTCTGTCTGTCTGTTTACCCATGTCTTATGACAGCTTTCTAACATGTTGTTTAATTTCAGTCATATATGATGAAGGGATGTAAAGTTTAAAAATGTCAGGTTCCTACATGCTTCACAAAAAGTCAGATACAGGAGTCTGATCTTATTAGCATCTCTCTGGAGAAAAAGGCTGAAGTATGAGTTTAGCCTTTATTAGACATAAAAGAATCCATGAAGCAACTCATGACAGTTGTTCATGAGACAATTTGATAGCAAATAACAATAACAAAATTGATTCTGTTCCTCCTACAACTACTTTTTTTTTAAGATAATTACTCCCTTGTGTGTTTCTCAATCTCTAATTGGAAGACCTGATTAGGTAAGAGTCTTCTATCAGGTATAAACATTGTGTATTAGTGCTTCTGGAACAAGCCTATAGTTCCTAAGTGAATAATGACACTATTGCTTGTTGTTTATATAAGAATACAGATTCCTTGCAAATATGCAAAGCTGTTTAACAAGATCTCTTTTTGCCAGTTACACATATATGATTATCTAAGCAAATCCGTACTGGTCATTCAATTATCTTTTTCCAAAAGAAATACCCTTATGTTGTGCATTACTGTAGGACTGCCAAATGTTTCGGCAAAGATAGCACTGGGTACTTGCCGTATCAGAAAGAACACCATAAATACTCACTCTTGACATTTTCATGCTTTCACTTTTCTTATATCATAAAGGACAGGTCCATCATAAAACATTCAAGGATTGTAACATAAAATATATTAATGATGCTGTAAATCTTAGCCATATTAACAAACACTGCTCTTGTCACAGGCAGCTGAATAGCATGAAGGTAAAAGGAGAACAGAATAGAGGTCCTAATAGCCTAATTAACCAAAACCAGGGAAAATCAAAGGAGATCACTCATAGCACAGTCACTTTGTGCCTGATCCCCTGTTTGCACATTAGTATTGTAAGTGAAAGTCAGTTATGGAAGTACTCGTGTTCATTGTAATCATCCGTACTCAAAGAATTCAGGATCAAGACAATTATAGTAGACTTGTTCCTTCTAAATTAATGGTATTTAAATATCTTCATTTTTACAATATATTTGTACAGTTAGCCTCTGATTTATACTCCATGAAGATCTATAAAAGAGATTTTAAAATAATCCCTTGAAAGAAGCTTGATGTCCTTACTTTCTTCCAAAACCAGTGGGTACTGAATGCGACCAGATGTACTAGTATTTTACAGAACTGGGAGGCTGCTCTCTCTTTCAGAACATTTCTGGACCAAAAGCTTATAGATTAAGGTAATAAGACATAGAACAGTTCTTTCACATGATTTCACATTGAGGTAGTTTGTGTAATTTCATGAAAGGAAGTTATGTCTGAGTTAGAAAAAAACATATCACTCAGACTTCTCATATCAATTACATTTTATTGTATGTTTTGCTTTAGAAAACTTTTCTAATAAATTCAAAAAGTGAAATATTTCAACTAAATGTTTTGTAATATTTAAGAGAAAATCTTCCAGATTACATCATTTTAAATGAAACACATTAAATAATAGGAAAAAAATAGAAGTTTTAGGATGAAAAAGTTGTTCTTGTAAAAAGTCCTTCACTTTTTACTTTTCATAAACCTGTTTCTGGAGCCAAGCTAATAATTTCCAGCATCTCTGGAATTCTCCTTTTGTCCCATCATATGAAAAATAGAGAGATGGAGGAGTTAAAATAGTGTTCATCAACTTTATATCATCCATACTATCTACTTTAACTATTTTAAAACGCAGCTATTTGCTTTTATTTCTCTCTAGGTCATGTTTTGATCTCACTTAAAATTATTTTAAAAAGAACAGAATTAGACTCCCTCCATTTTTTTCAAGCAACAACAAAAAAAATACAAGTAGGGAGAGATTGGAGGGGGCTAAATTTTAAAAAGACATTTTTTTTTATATTCATTTAATTATGTGTTGGTGTTCTCTTCAGTGTCATTTTTTTATTTTTGGTATTTCAGCAAGAGTTCATTATCTGTGGGTAAGCTGCCCATGTATAAGCTAATTATAACTGTGCTATTTTCAAGGGCATACTTTACATCTCTTAGTGAAGTGTTATAAGGATTCTGTCTCAAGACCAGAATACACTTGGGATTCTGTCATATAGAAGGGAAAAGGAATTCTGATGGTTTTCTGAAACTCAGCAAATATTTAATTTCTTTTCTGATAGTGTAATTTATGCAAAATTTCATTTGCTGGAAACAAGGAAATGAACAAAACATTAAGATCAGAGTTCTGTTAATTGTTTATGATTCATTTAACATGTGTGACTGGACTGTATGTGAGCCAAATTTTTCTCCCATCTAAGCCATTATTATCTTAATGAATCCCATTGAGTCGAACAGAATTCTTATAGAACTGTAGTTAAGTAACAGCATATGACTTGCCTCTGTCTTATCAATAACATTACGATAACTGCTTAAAATATGATTTGTACTTGTCTTCGCTGGGGAAAATAACCACCATTGAAGTAAAATCATATTAAATCCATTCACACCTCTTAAGAATCTCTCCTTCTTATGGTCTGTCTAACCATATGACTTTGAATTTTTGAAAATGTAGCTTAGGCAAAGGCAGGTTTCAACTCAATTGAACATCTGCATAATGCTTTCTCAAGGGTATCATTGTTCCATTGTGTGGTAAAACTTTCTCTTCTTTTCTAAAAATACTCAAGTACCAGGAAATGGCAAAGAACACCTTAGAAGGCTTAATGCAGAAGTTCCTCATTTCATATCAGGTCTTACATCATTTCATGTGAAATAATTTTCTTGAACTCTATGATCTTGTCTTATGTTAGTCAGCAGTGCATATCTTTGTACTGCACAAATGAATTCAGTCAATTCCTTCTTATGCTTGCAAAATCTGTCCTGAAACAACCCCCTTTTTTCCTTTTCAGAATGAACAAGGATCAAAAGTCTAACCAAGGTATAACTTATGAGAGCAAATGTATTTAGTCCTGTTCAACAGCCAAAGGTTAGAAATAAATGTATTAAAAGGATAGTAAAGAGCAAGTCTTTTCATAAATGGATATATTCTATGCACATTGTATGTTTTTTTTTTTTAATTTAGCATTCCACTGACATTTTTCTAGCTATAGAGTTTTGAACCATTTACCCTCTCCAATTTGTCTAATTATATCCATCAAATGTGATGCACATTTAATTGGATTTTAATAGGATGGTAACTCCTTGTCTAGCAGCAAGTTTAACAGGAGTGTAATTTATTGTTGATAAAGTATGGGGTGCCAGATCCAGGTGCCAAATAAGTGCTAGAACTGCATTTTAAACCCATGTTCTAAATGGCTTTGAAGTTCAGAAAGTAGACACATCTAAATCAAAGCAGAGGATAGATTTGTACTTGTATAGGATAAGCAAGAAGCTGGTATTCAAGTGTTCAATAGGTCCTAATTATGAAAAATGTTTTTTTAAAAAAAAAAAAAAGTTGTGTGTAATTTTTCACGTGAATTATGTATGGGATACGGAGTTTTCAAAGTATCTTTATGCCAGCAAACACACATTCTGAAAAAGAGTATCTATTAGCCATTGGGAAACATATCTGTGAAATGTGTTTAAACTCAGTTGACCAAAGAAAAAATATTTGTTGGAAGACCCATCCTAAACATAAATGATTGATGGACAGAACTTTTAAATGCTAGCAAAGAGGCAATCAGCTATGCAGTCGTCGTTATATATAGCATGATAACTGCCTAATATTTCTGAGATATCAATTGGAATGAGAATACATCTTTACTGAAACATCACAAGGGTGGAAAAAATGCAAGCAGAATGTGCAGCCAAAAGCCACACCACACATACGCACACAAAAAAACTCAACCCCAAAACCACAAAGGGAATAAAAAAAAAGGAAATAGGAAAGAAAGGTGGCTACAAAACTGAAGTTACAGACCAGACTTGCACAACAAATCAGGACAGATCTAAGCTAGTAGTGGAAGTGTCCTAAATCTCAGACCAAAATTTACGCATCAAATGATCTGCATTCAAGAGAACACAACTCCAAGTGCATTTGGAATCCTCTGATTGATGAAGCCGTTAAAAAGACAATGCAAGCAACCAGGGTTCTCTTCAGCACTTAAAGGGAAAATGTAAGAAATATATTCAAATTAATCCGAACTGAATTAATATTTTGTTCACGCAAGTAAATGGGAAATAAAAACTTAAAAAAAAAAAGAGGAAGTTCCATTTTTATAGGAAGAAAAATTTAACATGCCTTGGAATTGAGTGATTGATATTGGGCATTTATAGGAAGAGCAAAGCAAATGAAATTCTCTTTGTGTCCAAACATTCAGTGGTGAAGATCATTCACTTCCAGCATAAGAGGTTGAGATTCAGTACCTTCATCTCACTTTGCAGAATGCCCCAGTCATCAAACTACAATATTTTCTGGAATATCCAGACTGTCTTAATTTTTTCTGTTTACACTGGGACAAGGGAGATTTCCTATTTGCTTCACCTGTGGTGTAGCCTTACTGCGGAGCTAATTGTGCTACTGAGCACGGTGACTCTTCCAGTATAATAAGTGGAACTGGTCCAAAGAAAAACCCTTGACTCACTTTATAGTCCCCTATAGTCTAATTACTATGCCATTTGAGAATTTCTGACTCATACTCAAATTATTTTCCTAACACATTTCTGTCTGGGATCTGATCCTAACTCATTGGTACTCTTGGTGGAGACGAGCCATTCTTATGTTAGCTGCTAAGCCAATAGATAAAAGGTTTGTAGAAATGTTTCCAAACTTTTTAAATCTGAAAAAAACTAACAAATGCAGAAGTGACAGAAAGCACATTTGTAGTGAGTGATACAAATAAAAAGGATGACAATTTTCTCAGAAAACTCTCAAAACCTAGGGATTGTATTTTGCTTCTAAAATACAGTGATTTTAAAATTTCCTAGGAAACTGAACATCCTGATTACTTTGACTTTGAATTGGACCAAAATCTAATATCAGAAGAACCGCATTTTCAGTGAACCAAGTGAAAAAGAGGCCTACAGCAATTATGAATGAGATTCTTTGTACAAGGCATACTTATGCATGACCATATTTGGCTGCAATTTTCAAAAGTACTCAAGGGCATTGGAGAATTGATTTCTGCAAGCACACTTGAACAAGTTATTTCAATATTTTGGAGGGAAAAAAATATTCTTTATAGCTTCAGGAATATAGGAAAACACAGATTTGGTAAAAATCTTTGCCATCAGTATATCATGCCAAATCTGTGTTTTGGTCAAACAAATAAAAGATAAGCAAAGCCTGTCAATCCTACTTCAATCATGCTTTTGCTTATATTAGCATTTTTATTAGCATTGAGAACTTCCCAGTTTTTTACATCTACATTTATAGGGCTTTCATCATATCTTTTGGAAAATATGTCTGCACTGTTATAAGCATTAATATTGTCAAATTCACCTTTGCCTGTTAAGAACAGTAGTATGAAATACCGGCAAACCTTGGTTATTAGCTGTTGGTTGAATTTAAACAGGTTTTCAATTGTAATTTCATATGAGATTGAAACCACCCTTCTGTTCTTGTGATTACTTTTCACGAGCTTATGTCACTAACCTAAAGGTTAAAGTGGATTTTTTTCAGCACAGATTACCAGCTTACAATTAAGCTTGTGCTTTAATGTTACACTGAACTGTTGTCTTGAAGAGATACCTTGCATTCATGGAAACTCTTCTTGGCAACTTTCTACTCCTGACATCTTTTGATACACTGCTTGTGAAATGCACATTCTCTGGCTTTTTTCCTGTAGCAAGTTTTGTTTGTTCCTCTCAAATAAGGTCTGTATAGTGCTTTCAGTGCAAATTATCAGTGTTTATGAAGCTGAAACGGCTTCACTGTTTCTCTGGATTTGAAAGCAAAGGTCTTAGGTATCTTAATTACAGGAGGATCTAGAAATCACTGTTGGAGATTGCAGAATAGTCTTCCATTCCTCTTACAAGTCTTTTTGATAAGAATTTGAGATTAAAGTTATATACTAGCCAGCTCTTAAAATGTGTTCCTTCATTTCTGAGACCACAATTGCATAGAAACCTCAACTACTGCATCAAGATTAGTAACACTACTACAGTTGCAAACATGCTAAATGTAAATTAAGGCCAAAAATAAGAACATAGTCTCAGACAGTGACTGCATGCTATTAGCAACATCAGAAATACAGACAAACTTTTCTGAAAGACAGTGGGAACAACCCCCACCATTTACAGCATACTTTTTTTCAGCAATATGCTCAATGAATTTCTGGAGAGACAGAAAGTTGACCTCTTTCCACTGACAGTGTTGGCTGAAATTCATTTCATTGGCACAAAGCTGACATTGTTAGTCATTACACGGATCAAGAGAACACAACTTAGCAACAGCAAAATTCACTCTTCAGTCTCCACGTACTGCTTGGATTAAAGGCTGTAGCCTTCAGTGCCATCTGGAAGGGATGTGAGGGCTATATTCCCTGTTCTCAAACTGAATATTAAATCACGAATGTAGATCCTAGTCCTGACCTTTTGTAAGTGAGGTCAGCTGCATACACTTCGGACACCAAGGCCAGATCACTCTATTCCTAACCTCAGGTTGTGTAATAAAGTCCTGTTTTTCAGAGCAGATGAGGGCCAGCATTTACTCACACTGAATGGACCAGCCTCTTAATGTTCTGATGACTGTCACCACAATATCATTGTTTTCCATTAGTTTCTTAAAATTGTTGTATCAATTGCTTGTATAATCATTCACTTCAGAGTCTGGAAGTTTGCATAGAATGAATAACACTATTTCAAATCAAAAATACACCAAGTAATAACAGTGGTGATTTTTCCCTTTGAGGCTAGGTGAAAATTGAATACATAATAACAGGAATCATAACTAGAGATAATTTCTCCAATTTTCTAAGTTAATTGTGCAAAGTAAATATGTCACATGCTAAAAAAACCCCTTCTTTCTTCTTCTCCCTTATCTCTTCCTTTCTTGTTCTTCAGTTTTCAAAAGGAACAAACTTATCTTTCTTCTCTTGACCCCAGCAGGCATATCTGCACTCTAAAGGTATAGATAGGTCTACAGGTATACAAGTATATAGATAGGTAGGCATATAAGTAGGTAGGTAGGTATGTAGGTAGGTGGGTGGGTGGGTGGATGGATGGATGGGTAGATGAAATAAAGTATTTTTAAAGTCTAACATGTATGAAATAGATCTATCAATCTGTCTGCCTGCCTAGGTATTGGTAAAATATATTTACACACACATACTATTTCTTAAATTGTTTTTAGAGGGTAAGTAGGAAATTAAAGTAGCATATTCAAGTAGAGTTTTCATACAAGAAAATACAATTTAGAAAGACTATTTCAAATGGAAGTTCTGAGCACAAACATGTTAACACCTTTATAAAGACTTACAAAGGAGTTTGTCTCAAATGATTTAATAGGCTATATTTTTCAAGACAGTTTTTCAGAGATAACTAAATGGAAAAATAGTGCAATAAAAAATTAATGACACCTCCCCCCAAAAAGACCCCCACACCCACAACCCAAAACAAAAGAAAACGAAAAAACCTATTTTTTGTCTCTCATCAAGGCAATGGAAATAGAGAAATGACTTCCAAATGCCAGCAATGTGTGAAATTATTAGATCACAAAACGTAATGCTGACATTGGTGAGAGTCACTTGTTGCAGACCTGCCCTATGCCAGTGTCACAAAAATACTAGCTTTGTCACTACAGTTACCATTGAATCCCCATCTTATTCCCCCTTGAAACAGAAGACAGAAGGAAAGATAAGTCTCCTCATACATCTCAATCTGACCTGTGTAGAAAGAAATGGAGAATATACATACACATGGCTTGCTTCCCACCTTGAACAAAAGCCAGCTATGAGCATTGCCTCTGCTTAAAATAGCTAGGGAGGGAGGATTCAGATCGGATTGAAAGATACAGTCTCCAGAAGGGAGGCAGCCTGAGCTAATGAAATATCAAGGCCTCTCATTCAGCCTCTTCTCTGGTTTCAGTCTTTCCAAGATTCGTGTAGGAAGGGAGAGCACACAAATACAGAACCTCAGGAAAGACAGAAAAACACTAGTACATCTTTTCTGTAAACAAGTAAAGGTGCAAAAAGTACATATATTAGTTGGGGATAGTTCCATGTCAGAATAAGAAGATGTATTCTGCGAGACTTTGCAGGAACTTAGCTAAATCTGTTAGTATGCAGTATTTCTATTGAGTGAATGAGGGAATTAAATGAAACATACGCTTATCACATTTACTTAGGACTTGAAGATCAGCAGGACTGCAAAAAAATTGGAAAACAAAATTCAAATTACATTAATAAGAAAGGAAAAAAAAAGAAGAGAAAAGGAAGAGAAAGGGAAGGGAAGAGAAAGGGAAGGGAAAGGCAAGGGAAGGGAAGGCAAGGCAAGGCAAGGAAAGGAAAAAGAAGAAAAGATATATTGGAAATGTAACCAAAAAAGGTGTAAAATTCAGAAAGAAAAGGACAGGCGTCTATATTTAAACAGACAGTCAGGTCCAACTGTAGTTTGTTAGATACATAGATTAGTAGTGTGGAAGAGCAAAAGTGAATTCGACAGAGTTAGTCTGTTGAAGCAGATCAAACCCCATAATGAATATACAATCTAAAAGAACAAACTAAAAGGCATACAAAGTAAAACTCTCTCTATTCTACCTCCATAAGCTGAGGCACTGAGTCGAATTGTGGAAGTTCCTTTACTTTAGTTATATTTTCTGATTATTTTTCTGTTCTATGCTGAATTGGCCCTTCTGTCTTTGTGGGAAAACAATTTAGAAAGTTAGAAGAGATCTTTTGGTATGTCTTTCGATGTGAAGAAGGCTGCTGCATGGAGAAAACAGTATTTTTTTATGTCCAGCATGTGTGAAATGAAACAGTACTACAGCATCAAGACATGGGCAAAACACTTAAATAAGGAAAAGCTTCTAGTGGTAAAGATAGCTGAAGAAATTTCTTGCATGAGTTAAGGAGACTCCAGTTGTGAGTTTAAGAGTAGTTAATATAAACATTTGTCATCAGTGAAAGAAGTACACTTAATCCTGCTTTGGGACACATGAATGTAGTCAGTCTTTTTCAAAGTATCTTTCTTAGATATTCCTCCATACTGTTCCTTTATTTTTGCTAAAGATTTGTCTTTAGCTCAAAAATAAGAGACAAGGAAATTCTTTTACAAAGACAAATACAACTACCCTACTGTCCACCTAATGGTGTTTGATTGCTGCATGCTTTCTATAAGTTATTTCAAATCATTGTTGCAAAGGATCACAGGACAACTTAATGACACAGGTGATTCTGCTTTCTGGTACACAAATGCAGTAACAGCCCCCTGTAAGTAATTTCTGATTATTCTACGGTTTTACCTAAAATACTATATTTCTATTATGCATGTCTCATCCTCATTGTTATCACTGGAAATAAAGGACAATGTTTAATACACGGATGGACATAGATTATTCTATCACATGAAATCTTCATATGTATTTGCATCCTATGGCACCTTTACTTTTTTCTGTAACTGAAGACTCTTACAGGATTTATAATTTTTCTGGGGAATAAAAAAATCCCTTGCTACCTCTGTTTCATTTCTTAATGTCAACATTTCTGTGAAATATCTCAACATAAGAAAATATCTAAAACCACTGAACTGTTTTCTTCATGTCCTGGGAAAATATCCTTTCTATCCAAAATATCTTTCTCATTTTAATTACACAAAAGTTCTTCTCTAATACATATTCATATTCAGGAGTTATATTATTATCTGAAAATTTCATATAAAAATCCTAATGCATGGTTCTAATTGTGAAGCCTAATTACACTGTTTTTGAATACATGTTGTAGATGTCATTTGCAGTAGGTGAAATTGCAAAAGAGATTTATATTAGAGTAATTTACTTTCACATACCAGTCTTTTGCTGGATTGTAGATTTTTTGGAGGTCTCTTCATTTATGAGAGGCAGAGAAAGGAGAAAAAGGAAAAAAGAAATCTGAAAGGTATCAGCTGGAAGTTATATTTTGCTCTTGTCTCATTACCACTTAGATATAAATAGATTTTTGAAGAAAATTTCTTTAGAGAATTTTCAGTTATGAGGTGATATTTTTATTTTTTTCCCCACTACCATTTAAACAGAGCACAGTAACTAACTTGCCTAACGCCAAAAGTTGAACCTGGAAGCTTTAGGTCTAAAATATAATGCATTCTCAATAAGGAATATGTACTTTGCTAATTTTGTAGAGAGGAAGGGAAGAAACTCCAGGCGTTAAAACAGAAATTGCGAACATTTATGTAATACTGCACTTCTCTGATTTCATTACTTAATGTAGCAAAGGTCTCTGGTTCAATTTCTCAAATATCAAAGATTCATATAGGCAGCTCTGCACAAGCACATATCATCTGAAGAGAACAGAGGTGTCCTTGTAACAGCTCATCACTGAGGTATGAATACAAAATAAAAAGTTATACAACATAACCCACACATTCAGAATTATGCAGAAGTTATGTGGTATACGTTTCTCTTTATTTCTATCAAAAGACAAAACACTAAGCAATTTTCAACTGTGTACAAAATTCAGAATGTAGAATATGTTAAGGTAGAACATTACAAACTAAAAGAAATGCAACAGTTTATTTTGTATCAATGTCATTTTCTGACTATTTTGGGAAGCAGCCTGAAGTCATTTCATGCTGCTCTAATGGCAAGCAGAATTTGACTGTAGATTGTTATGTTATTAGAAGTTCCTGTTTTCTTCACACATGTGGATGAATCACCAGAATATTAACAAGAGATACACCCATAGATGCTTCCCTTTTCATTGCCAGGCAATGTCCATGATAAATGTCAAAGGCTAAGGAGAATGTTCTTGTAGGGAGCTGGAGTGAGAAATCTATAATTTTGTTTGCATATTTAAACAAAGATGGTTGTTCCTAACCAAAGAAAGATCTTTCTAAAGACAAAAAGTGAACTTTCTAAAAATGTGGTATCTTTTTTTTGAAAAGAGAGTAAACCAACAGTTTCAGACAGCATTCAAGAGTCTGAAAAGAGAAGATATTGGAAGGATACACTGCAAAGAACCTGAGAGTTGATGCAGCTTGCTGTAATTCAAGAAAATGAGGGAAGGATAAAAAACGTGGTGTTTTTTTTTTTTAAATATTATATTTTTGTGCCTCAGAGAAGAATCATCTCTGGCTGGGATAATTACGCTCTTACCAGAGAGAGGTTGAGCAGCACAAGGCAGCAGCAATTCTCCTGAGCCCTATTCAATTCACTGGTGCAATTTTAATAAATGGTTCCACGAACCCCCAGGTAGGCCACTCCAACATATGGATTTTACAGTCACATCTTGTCATAGCGCTAACCTGAACCTTTGCTCCAAATACTTTGAAGAAAGCAATATAGATGTAGGGTGAACTTAGACCACCAGGTGCGTTTTTCCTGATCATCTTATCATAAATATCTTTTGAATCATGTCCTAAATTGAGATGTAACTTCATTTTGTCAGGGACTTTGTATTAGTGTGGTAGTCAGAGCAAAGTCTTGCCCCCCAGGTGTTATTTTTATGCAGAGAATAAACAAAAATATCTCACTTTTGAAAAGATCTCCTATGGAAAGTGGGAGGGAAAATTATCCCCTATTGTCCATCCACTCTGTTCCTTTTGTTATGCTGTACATGAGATAAGCAAAGACAAGGCTCAGTCTATTTCTGCTCCCTTTCTCCAGCCTATTTCTCACTTAATCTCTAGCTGGAAATTACTCCTGCATGGACCTTGCTTTTTCCATTAGGCAGGGCTCAATAGCAGGTATAGTTGCCTCAGTCTTTCAGATTAATGAAGTAGACAGAGTTTCTCTCTCTGGAAGGATAATTGAAAACACAGAACTGGACCATGTAGTAGATGTTCAAATCCTTGGAGTATGACTTTTAACTGACCACATCTACTCTTCCATAGACCTGTGGGACTGCCATTATCTGAAACAGAGATGGTTTTACCTCAGGTGTACATCACTGCATCATGTACCTGTGGCAAATACTTTTACAGAATTGCTTCAGTGTGAAATCTTAATTCTATAAGCTCTGAAAAAATGCCACCAAAAGAAGGGGGAAGGCAGAGACATTGGCTTTATAAAACAAAGCATACAAAAGCAATTTATAATGCAAGCGTAATACAGCAGCAACTACAGAAGTTCCCCAAACCCTTCACTTAAATCTAACATGCTGCAAGAAGTGAGAAAGCTATCTTGGAGAAACAGACACAATTTCATTACCATTCCTGGCTGATTGTACAAGTGTCCCAAATTTCAAATTATGGACCTCTTAGCATTTTAATAATCTGCTTCAATATTGCCCTGCTATACAACACACTACAGAATCTCTAGGCAAGTACATATGGGAGTTAGTTTATCATAATTCACCTTTGTGTGTGTTACTTTCATTAAAAAAAATGCAGGCGCTAACAGCACTGAAAGACTGAAAATGTTGCAGTACTGAGTTAATAAAAATGCCTTGAAACAGCCGTATGTATGTTTCTTTCAAGGAATCATTCTCTTCCTTTGGAAGGTCTCCTCGATATAGTCCTTCTCTTCTTTACTTTAAAATCATGGCTTCGAACACATGTTTCTAGTATAGGTGTTCAGGGGCTGTTTCTTTGGTTTTTTGTTTGTTTGGGTTTTGGTGGGGTTTTTTGTTTGGTTGGTTTTGGTGTGTTTTTTTTTTTTCTTTGTGGGGGTGGGAGAAATATTAATAGATGTTAAGGCCCAAATCCAGCTTTCAGTTATGTCTAGGCAATCTCAGAGACCAAAATCTTGGCAAGACTTGGAAAATTAATAGTGGGAACATCATTGTTCCACTGAACAGATGAAACATATAAAGCAAGCAAAACATATAATTCCACGACATTAGCAAACTTCTAAAGATCACTGTTTAGATATGGTCTTAAGGAAGGGTTATTGCCTTGCATTGCACCAAACTCTGAGCAGTCAGTGCAAAAGGTGGGTTGCTCCTCTTGATGAGTTTAGACTGCCAATTCCTCCATTATTAAGTTCAGGGAAGAAAGGGTGAACCTGGTATGACAGATCTGAAAAGTCATTTGCGAAATAAATATAATGTATGACACAATTTGAATAAGAAGGATATTGTCCTAAAAGTAGCTGCTCTCCATCACCATTGTTCATGGAGTCCAGGAACATGTAACAATCACAAATGCAGCCCTCAGAAGAAATGCATCCCAGGTTTTACCTTAAGTTTAGTAAAGACTGGGGTTAAAATTTGGGATCAGAGACAATGGAGAGATCAGTGAACATAGTATGAAACCCAAGCAGCCTAGACTTGATCAATAATACTTTTATGATGCACCTTACCATCTTATGTGCCTTGCCTTAGTTAAAAGGAACTTCCAGAAACAAGGGACACATTCAGGGTGAAAGAGGGAGATAAAATATGATTCCCAGTTCCTTTCTTTTTTTGAAGAGAGTCTAGTGGGAGGGAAAAAAAAACAAAATTCATTGGCCTTTGTTTTCACAGAGGAGAAAACAACCAAACCAAACCAAACCAAACCAAACCAAGCCAATCTTTCTTACCTATATCAAAACCCGTCTTTCAAAATTTACAACAGAGATGGCTATCATCTGATTAGATGGATCTCTGTGTACAGAGACACAAAATTTATATTAAGCATGATTAATAAGCATTTCCTTCTCTACAAATGAATAAAAAATCCAAACAAGGCCTGGGGGTTCTGCATTTTAAAGCTTCTCTTTTAGTTTTATTGGCTACGCTGATCTGTCACAATGTTCTATGCCCAAATTGTTTGCCTTAGGAAAAGAAAGGGAAAAAATAGAAAGAAGAAAGCAAGAAAGGGAAAAAAAAGGAAAGAAAAGAAGAAAGGAAGGAAGAAAGGAAAGAAGGAAAGAAGGAAAGAAAGAGAGAGAGAAAGAAAGAGAAGGGAGGGAGGAAGGGAGGGAGGGAGGAAGGAAGGAAGGGAGGAAGGAAGGAAGGGAGGGAGGAAGGAAGGAAGGGAGGGAGGGAGGGAGGGAGGGAGGAAGGAAGGAAGGAAGGAAGGAAGGAAGGAAGGAAGGAAGGAAGGAAGGAGAGAGAGAAAATTCCGGCTGTGGAGGAACAAATTATGTACTCTTCACTGTTTTCACCTAGCTGCCTGGTGTTCAAGTACCTAGTTATATACCAGACAGAGCATAAAATTATTACATTTTTCATCATTTAATTGGCCAAAGCCACAACAGCTGTCACTTCTGGTGTGAATCAAATTTCTGCCTCAAAACTTGTATCAGAGCATTGGCACCGTCACGGTAGTAGTACCATCATCTTTTTTTTTTTAATCTGCTTGGCTTCCTCCCCCACACCAGTGCTTTTTCCTTTTATTGGACCTGCCACAGAAACTTGTCTGGATATTGATTCTGTAGAGTATGCCAGTTCAGTATTGCAAGGTCACTCATAATTGCATCTAGATTGTTTTCTTTTCTTCTCCCTCCTCCCCTTTTTTTTCCCCATTCCCTCCTCCTTTCTCTAAGAAAGGCAACTGTTCTGAAAAACAGCCATGCTGGCATACTGTGAACTGGAATTTTACCAGTAATAAGATGAATTGTGATCATTGAGGGAGAAAGTGTGGAAAGAGAAATTAAACCTACTCTGGAGTAGTAGCTTTTTTGCAAATTAGACACTATAAAGACAGGGGCACAGAAAGGTAATATTTTTCAGAAATAAAAGATGCCCAAATGGACTAGGTCTGTAGTAAAACAAAAGCTAAGGCAGACAGTGTTTTACAGCATCAAGGGCCTAAAATTTTCTCCCTTTGGGATTTTGTGATGTCAGTGTTTTGTACTTCTCTTTCAGCTGGTGACAGGGATGGCATTTGCAGCTTCATGCCCTCTAGTCACATTCACGCCTAAATGACAAAGTCAGACTTTATACTTTTCTTCATTTCCTCTTCACAGTCCACAGTAACCTTACCATAGATCTGCAAACAAGGAGAAGGGATATTTTCTTCCTTTTGCCCTCCAGTTATGTCTTGGGTTAGCAAGACAGTACGCTGCAGACATACTTAATCCCAACAGAACCAGCTGGCACTTTTGCCTTTACCTTATTTATATTTTAAGTATTACAGAAGAAATTCCTGTGGTCTCCAGAATCTTAATACAGCGTGTAGGGGAAACATTGACAGGAAAGTATGCATTGCCAATAATCTAATGGCTCCCAGGGCAAAGAGAAAGTGATCTGCAGGTGTTTTATGTCAGGGCAGTCAAATCCATGACCAGCAGAAACCTATGTGCTGGTGCAGCAAATGACTTCTGGGGTAGTGTATATTGAGCCAATATTGCCTACCAACTTCCCTGCACAATCCGTAACTCAAGGCTTTGCCACAAGTGCAAGGTGAGCAAGCTGCCATCAAAGGCCCAAGTGGCTCCTGGGGTGAAAGGGGGTGATAGTTTTTCTTCAAGTTACAGACCTGCAACAGACACATTGGTTGTGCGCTACACGTTGGTAGGGATTGTTATACATTAACTATCCAGTTTGACATACCGTTTGTCATACTATAAAAACACGGGGTGGGGAAAACCTCTCAAAACTCCACTTATGCTACCAGAACATAATTACTCCTTTTCCTCCTTCAGCACACACTTTCATTCACTACCATCTCCTGTGGTAAAATTATGCTTGGGGAGTAGGTTTCTGCTAATCATCCAGTTCATAGAAAAGACCTTTCCTTCTGCTCCATAGCAAGCGCTAAACGGTTTGGAGTGCACTGAAGCAAAGGTGCATACAAATAGTATGCTGGAGGTGTCTTGTTAAGAAGTGCCATTGTAACCGTAATGAAACAGATGATAAAATGTAACGGTCATATTTGGAAAAACAAATCCTTGCTTCTAAACATTGTATTTACTTTCTTAATTACAGTTGCTTAGAGACAGATACACATGTGTTCTGACTGGTCAGTTAAGTGCTTGAACCACCTGCCTGATCGTCTGGGGCAGCTAGCCAGACAACAGATATGAGAGCAAAAAACATTGACTAAACCCAAGATCTATAGCATAGTCCAGCAGGCAGCTGCACTTCCTCTTCTCAGGCATATCTGGATATCCAGACCTTTGCATGTTGAGTGCTGTGATCACACCAATTCTGTCATCTGGTGATACAGGAGCAACTGAAGTGAAACATGTTTTTCTGGCTAAGATTTATCTCCCACATAGCAGTAAAATTTATTAACTACTCAACACTGAATTCCATAGACATGCAGACACCAGATAGCTAATCAAAATCCATACAGAACTAAACCTTGTGATTCATTACAGAGTAAATGTGAATCCATATTTCTGGTACACTTTTAGCTTCTTTATTTTATTCCCCAAGCCAAGAGTTTCCTCTCAGAACTGTTAGTCCTTTGCACCCAAAACTACCATCAAGTGGTTCTATCAAGTGTCATTTCCAGAAGAAATCCTCATAAAGTTCAGAAAAGTAAAATGCATGGAATGGACACAAGAACTGTGGCTTCTTATTTAATTTTGATCTTTTACCAAATCGTAGCAAACACTGAGTCTTTACAGAGTAACAGATCATTGAATAGAAAATCAGTGATGAGCTTGCTTAGGGTAGCATAAGGAAAGCTTACTTTAGCCCCAGATAAAACCATCCTGGAATAGATGTGGTAACAAGGAAGAACTGTTACCTGCCAGCCTAGAATTAGTTTCTACTTTTTAAAAACAATGGTTTTTTTCCATAATTGGCTTGACTGAATGTCCTGGGCTTGGCTGGGATAGGGTTCATTTTCACAAGAAGCTGGGAGGGGGCACAGCTGGAATGGCTGACCTGAAGTAGCCAAGGGGATATTCAATACCGTACTGACATCATGCTTAGTATATAACTGGTGGAGCTGGCTGGGTGGAGTGCTATGGAGGCTCGGGAATGAGCTGAGCATAGTGTTGCAGGTGGTGAACAATTGCATTGTGCAACACTCGCTTTACAGACTCTTTTGTTAGTAGTACTATTATTAATACTCCTCTCCTTGTGTTGTTCTGTTGAACTGTTCTTATCTCAGCCCACAAGGTTTTAACTTTTTCTTTTGATTCTCCTCCCCATCCCACTGGGGCAGGGGGGGGAGTGAGCTAGTGGCTGTGTGGTGCTTAGTTGCTGGCCAGGCCTAAACCACGACAGTCCTGAGAAACCTGAGATAATAACAAATTCCTTAACTGCTCACATCTTTCCCTGTACAGCTTCCACTTTTATAAACCAAGGACTAAGATCTTGCTCATACCTTTGCAATGCTACATACTCACAATACTACTTACTTTTTCCCATAAAAGTATTTAGAACTAGATATTCTCTCAAGGTATTCAAATGAAATCTGCAATTTCAGAATCAAACGTATGTGCAGATTGCACACATTCAAGTAGTTGAAAACACACAGAACAGTTTTGTTTATTCCCCCCCTGCCTTATTTTTTAAGAGGTCATGCAAAACTCAGATTAAAATTTCCTGTTGAACATCTTGTCATCTAGGATATTATGAGGAAGACAATCAAATTCCATAGCCTAACATCTCTAACACAAATTCCTAGAATTTAGTCTGTTTCAGTTCATTGAGTTGTTTATTTTACCTTTTCACTGTGCAAAAACTGGACTAAAGATCAGCCTCTGTGAAACAGCTTTGGCTCATTGGTCATCAGACTGAATTAATGTGCAGAGTTTTGTGGATTTTAAAAATTCATTATTTATTTATTAAGTGATCTGAAAACTTTACTTGACAGAAAGATTGAGGTTTTAATTCAGTTGAAAGTTCAGGTAATTTTCTGCGTTAACTTGTTCGTTAAAGATATATTCATCAGTCAGCTTCCACAGAATTATAAAATCTGACGAAAAGTAGTTCCAAAATTCAAAGTAAAAGAAGAATGTTAGACATATAGTACTTAAAAAAAAAAATCTACATTATTTCAAATTTTTCATTTTGGAGTCACTTCGGCCCAGATAACATCATTTTGAGGTATACCACTTTACTGGGTAAGCAGTAAAACACAAGAATTCAAGATGAAAGCAAAAAAATGTCCTGTGTCTGGCTGTTGTATACAACTCAAAGATCCTGTGTTAAACTAGTTGAAATCGTTTACTTTCTTTCAGACTCTCTCGGCCTCCTGAGACATGAAGAATCCTTGATCTCATGCTCTTATCTCTGTTTCATTTTTTTGCCATCACTTTTTCTAAAGTATTTCCTACTGTACTGCTGAATAGTGATCAAGATTTTCAAGGGTGCTGAAGCTTAATGCATTGCGGACAGCAGCTTGCTGCAATATCAGGGAAGTTGTGAAGTAATTCTTACTGAGTTTATGTTGGTATGTCTATGAGAAATGGGAGCATTTTAACTTTGGTCTACCAGTTCAGATCCGGTCCAAGCTAACAACCACCTACAGCCCTCAGTATCAAATGACTTGTTGTATGGTGTAAAAATCCAGTTTGTAGTAGTGAGGTCTGGGGGGGGGTAAGATGGGGGGGAATCATTTGGTGGTAATATTGTGGAGTAGAGAAGTCAAATAATTAGCTAGCATAAAGTTTACTTAAATCCTTCATTTTTACTAGTAATCCCTTATGGCAACCCAAAAAATTTACTTTTGAGTCTACTTGTGACCCTTATATTGAAATATTAATCTTTGTTGTACTCAGACTAACAAAAGCATAACTCCAGGCACACTGGTACATAGGCACCATTTCGGTTGCTCCAAACCAGTTTCTAATGAGAGCAGAACTTGCAAAATAATTTCTACTCATAGGGAATTGTTATAGAGACTTTTTTTCTATGAACTTGCAACATTTCAACCAGATGTTACTCCTCTAGATCTATAATAAAATGTGAATCTTTTGGGAAGACATCCATTCTTGATTTAAAATTAACAACATTGAAGGTTGGCACACACTTCCTAGGGACTGAATGGAACTAAGCCAATTTACAAGCAGGTGAAGAGATCTGGCTTTTAGAATATAATGTGCCTTATTAAGAAAAGAAACATGAGGAGCCTACACATGAATGACTGCTCTGTTAACACTGAATACTCCTTTAAACTCTGATCTTATGATGTTTTTAACTTTTACTACAAAGGATCTTTCTAACTGTAACAGATATCAAGTCCCAGTGAAGTGAAAGCAGATAGTATCCTTTCTGTTAAAGAAGTACATTTCAACTTTTTCAAGACACGTCTGTGCAAACCATTCCTTTTAGCTAACTATAGAATCAATACATAAACACAAAAAATATGCTAAATGCCCCGTCATGTATACTGAGCACTGCACTCACAAATTATTACAACAAAATGTCATTTGACTGGCTAGAGTCTTTATTAGGTTTTATTTGTTTAGAAAATCATAACTTGTGATAATGAATATATGATTGTTTTTTCAGTTCACACAGAGAAGAAATTTGGCAAAATTCTTCTTCAAGTTCTGAGAGTAAGATAATTTTCCAGATTTTTTTTTTTTCTTTTTTTTTAAACATATAACAGGATTCCTCTATTTCCCCCAGCTTAGTTTACTCTTATGGCCCTGGCCATATTATAAGACATAAGTTTGCATATGATCTTTCAGTTACTCTGTACACCTTGTCACATAGCTTTTTTTAATACAGAATTGGAGATATTAAACATGTTAGAAATGAAGAAATTTTATTTTCTGGCAGAGAAGACAAAGTTATAAATCCTCATGTGAAAAGTTTATTCTTTGAAAGTTTCTTAGCTTGATTTTTAACTACATGAACCTTTTGAAGAATCATACCTTACTATGGCAAAGCTATTATTAATATCAGTGGAAATATTGCTTGCTGATGATAACAGAATTTGGACTACTATTTGCAATATACTCAAAAGTCACCATAGGTCTGTCTTGAAAATGATTCTCATGTCTTCTTTTTCCGACAGCTGAATAGATGTTATTCACATCAGTGGAATGATGTATGAGTCTAAATACTCTTGAAGGTTAAACCAAGGTCATAACCTTATAATATACATTTCGCTGAGCTTTCTGGATGTACAGTAAACAGTATAAAATAGCTGCCTATTCTCATGGTTATTACCTTTATAAATTTACTTGAGATCTAATAAAGTCATTTGTATTGAAATAATGGTTAAATTTTGGTTCATTTATAAAGCGTTAAAGTCACATGCTGTGCAAACGAAAAGTCTTCCATGTTTTTGGAACAGACTAGAAACTTCCATGTTTTTGTTTTAGTTTTTGCTGGTTGTTTGGTTTGTTTTTTTTTAATTTTTCACGAGAGTTTTATAGTCTACAAACTCATGGAACACCACGAACAACAAAAATCTGATTTGCTTTTGTCATTCAGAAAATCTTAACATCTTAAAGAATCATGGAAGTGAAAATATTTTTTTCCTATATCAGGCACTCATTAATCCCATTTTACATTTATATTGATATATTTATTTCAAATTTAAAATTAGAAATGTTAATTATGAACCCATTTAAAAGAAGTAAAAGGTAATTATTTCTTACCATCTTATAAATAAAGATGTTTTTAAGCTAAATACCTTATTAATTTAAAAGCCATTACAAATATGATTATGGCAACTATTAAGATTACTCATGGAGAATAAGTAATACAAAGCTGTAACTGAAAACTTTTATGTTCATTAAAACTATGCAAGTTTCAAAAGAAAGGGTCTAAGTTCAAACATATTTTTATGTACACCTGAAAATGCCAGCTCTGTTGCTTTTTCTTGAAGTAGAAGTATTGAGAACACATCGTAGGGAAAGCAGTAGTGGAAGAATGGGATGAAGGAAAAAATGTCTACTATATTGTGCTGGAATTGAAAAACAAGTATCATATTAAGGTCTATCATTTGGCTAAATCGGTGTTAAGGATTTGTAATAGCTTTGAGTCAGCTGTTAACAGCTGTGACAATAATCAAAACAGAGAGTCATTAGAAAAAACTAAAAGTTTGCAATTAAAAAAGGGGCAATTTTGACTACCCAGTCTATCTGTTTGTCAGAGAAGGAATATTCCACGTCGCACTTACTCTGCAATTTTACCTATATCAGTTTTAAGTATTGTAAATGATAGAACTTTAACAATTTCTGTTGCTCATTATTTCACAGATCAAGAGGCAAATAATTTCATCTTCCTTTATGTAATATACTTCTACTTCTCTTTGATTATGGTCATATTTTTAAAATACATAATGACAACAATTGTTGCAAAATCAATTCAGTATATGAGCAGCTGTATGGGAAAGGAAGAAGTGGATTTGTGAACCTCAGTTCTCTGTTCTGTAAAGAAAATTTGTACTAGTCAAGAACAGAATCTGGGTTTAAAAGACAAGTTAAAGATAGTAAATAACTTTTATTAACACAGATCAAAAACATATTACCTAGTAGTTTTAGCCTTGATCCCATGAAAAATCTCACTTTGTGGTGATGGCTTTTCTACTGACCTCTCCCTTTTTTCATCATTTTTATTTGAGCACAAAGTAAAGGGGGGGAGTGGGCAGGCAGGGAGAGAGAGATATCTAATCAGGTATATGTTTTAAAATATCTTTACTTGAAGAGAAAAAAAACCCTACAAATAAAAAATCCTGCAAAAGCTATTTAGATATCTAATGATATGGATTTAAGAATGTGACATTAAGATATTATTTGAAAGTATTTGTAAAAAAATCCAATCAGACCAGATCAGGATCAATAGGTCATTGAAAATTCTCCATACTACAGAAAATCATGTCACTCTGTGACAAGCCTTGCTTCATCTTTGTTGTTTTAAAGTGTCATATCCCACAAATCAAACAGATATGTGTGAATGATTTGGAAAAGACAGGCAGTTCATTGTTCTGATAGAAAATTGATTTCTTTCAGCTGTGCTTGTGTGTATTTGGCATTTAGTTTCTACAAATAATTAAGAAACTGGACATTTTTCCTACAGTGATCCACTGGACAGCTGTTTTTTTATCAGGCACTTGCCAGCTCTGAATTGTGAAGTCATGGGAAAAATGATATATTTCACATGGGTTAGGATATTCAGTGATAATCATGTAAATCCTAAGAGAGATAAATGAGTCTTTGACTGTCTCTGCATTCTTAAATACTGAATGCCTTATAATCACAAGAGAAATACAGATTTCTAATGCTTATTGGGAAGAGGTATCAGCATAGGAAAAGTTCTTTCTTCCAGCTCTTCATGAAA
Source organism: Gymnogyps californianus (assembly GCF_018139145.2). Classification (NCBI taxonomy): domain Eukaryota; kingdom Metazoa; phylum Chordata; class Aves; order Accipitriformes; family Cathartidae; genus Gymnogyps; species Gymnogyps californianus. The sequence continues at coordinate 51,399,368 of NC_059500.1, read as the reverse complement.
ATCCTGACATAAACAAAAGAGGCACATAACCAGTTATAACTTTTCTACTGATTGTTTAAACACAGAATAATTCTAATACTAACTATAATTTCAAGGCATATGAATATCATGTAAAACAGAATTTAGAAAATTGAGAATGGCGTCTCTAGCATAGTTTATCTGCTTCTCTTCCTGTACTACTGTCTTCCCTGTAATAATCCAAATTCCACATCTGTGCAAGTGGATCCTTCTCACAGTTCACTAAGTCTGAATCATCTCTTTTTGGTGAACAAAAATTGCTATCTGTTGATAACAACGCGAGTGAGCTAATCAGAGACATCACGATTGGAGGCAGCCTGGGCTGCAGTGATCGTGCACTGGTAGAGTTCGCAATCCTGAGGGTAATGGGTCAGGTGAAGAGTAAAGTCAGGACCCTGAATTTTAGGAAAACAAACTTCCAGCTGTTCAAGGAGTTAGTCAATAGGAACCACTGGAAAACTGCCCTCAGGGACAAGGGAGCAGAACAGAGCTGGCAGATCTTTAAGGACGCTTTACATAGAGTGCAAGAACTCTCAATGCCCAGGTGTAAGAAATCAGGAAAGGAAGGCACAAGACCAGCATGGTTGAGTCAAGACTTGCTGGTCAAACTAAAGGGCAAGGAGGAAATGCACAGGCAGTGGAAGCAGGGACGGGTATCCTGGGAAGAGTATAGGGACGTTGCCTAGTTGTGTAGGTATAGGGTCAGGAAGGCCAAGGCGTGGCTGGAGCTGAACTCGGCAAGGGACACAAAGAATAATAAGGCCTTCTATAGGTATGTCAGCCAGAAAAGGAAGGTCAAAGAAAGTGAAACCCTGCTGAGGAAGAAGACTGGAAAACTGGTAACAACAGAGGAGGAGAAGGCTGAGGTACTCAACAACATTTTTGCCTCAGTCTTCACTGGCAACCTCTCTTCCCACAGCTCTTGAGTGGATGGACCTCAAGACAGGAACTGGAGGAGCAAAGTCCCTCCCACTGTAAGAGAAGATCAGGTTCATGACTACCTGGGGAACCTGAACGTACATAAGTCTATGGGACCTGATGAGATGCATCCCAGAGTCCTTAGAGAACTGGCTGATGTAGTTGCCAGGCCACTCTCCATGACATTTGAAAAGTCAAGGCAGTCAGGTGAAGTCCCCGGTGACTGGAAAAAGGGAAACATTGTACCCATTTTTAAAAAGGGTAGAATGGGGGACCCTGGGAACTACTGACCTGTCAGCCTCACCTCTGTGCCCAGGATGATCATGGAACAGATCCTCCTAGAAGCTATGCTAAGGCACATGGAGGACAGGGCAGTGATTTAAGACAGCCAGCATGGCTTCAGAAAGGGCAAGTCCTGCCTGACCAACCTAGTGGCCTTCTGTAATGGAGTGACTACATCAGTGGACAAGGGAAGAGCTACGAATGTCATCAATCTGGACTTCTGTAAGGCCTTTGACATGAACCCCCACAATCTCCTCCTCTCTAAATTGGAGAGATATGGATTTGACAGATGGACTCTTTGTTGGATAAAGAACTGGCTGGATGATCACATCCAGAGAGTAGTGGTCAATGGCTCGATGTTCAGATGGAGATCAGTGATTAGTGGTGACCCTCAGGGGTCCATATGGGGACCAGTACTGTTTAATATCTTCATCAAAGACATAGACAGAAGGATTGAGTGAAACTCTCAGCAAATTTGAAGATGACACCAAGCTGAATGGTGCGGTTGACATGCCTGAGGGACGGGATGCCATTCAGAGGGACCTGGACAAGCTTGAGAAGTGGACCCTTGTGAAAGTCATGAAGTTCAACAAGGCCAAGTACGAGGTCCTGCACCTGGGTCAGGGCAACCCCCAGTATCAATACAGGCTGGGGAATGAAGGGATTGAGAGCAGCCATGCAGAGAAGGACTTGGGGGTACTGGTGGTTGAAAAGCTGGACATGAGCAGGCAATGTGTGCTCGCAGCCCAGAAAGCCAACCATACGCTGGACTGCATGAAAAGAAGTGTGGGCAGTGGGTTGATGGAGGTAATTCTGCCCCTCTACTCCGCTCTCATGAGACCCCACCTGGAGTACTGCGTCCAGCTCTGGAGTCCTCAGTAGAGGAAAGACAAGGACCTGTTGGAGGAGGTCCAGAAGAGGGCCACAAAAATGATCAGAGGGCTGGAACACGTCTCCTATGAGGAAAGGCTGAGAGAATTGAAATTGTTCAGCCTGGAGAAGAGAAGGCTCCAGGGAGACCTTGTTGCAGCCTTTCAGTACTTAAAGGGGATTTATAAGAAAGATGGGAACAGACTTTTTAGTAGGGCCTGTAGCGATAGGACAAGGGGTAATGGTTTTAAACTAAAAGAGGGTAGATTCAGATTAGATATAAGGAAGAAAGTTTTTATGATGAGGGTGGTGAGGCACTGGAACAGGTTGCCCAGAGAGGTGGTAGATGCCCCATCCCTGGAAACATTCAAGGTCAGGTTGGTCGGGCCTCTGAGCAACCTGATCTAGTTGAAGACGTCCCTGCTCATTGCAGGAAGGCTGGACTAGATGACCTTTAAAGGTGCCTTCCAACCCAAACTGTTCTACGATTCCATAATTCTATTCTATGATAAATTGCATTCCAACAGTTGGAAACCACAGCACAGGCTCACTGCAAGAAGGATATGTACAAAATGCCCTGTGTTTTATCAGTGGTTTTTTGTTGTTTTTTAAAGTCAAACCTTCAGTCTTTCCAGTATGTCTCAGGGTACTCCTTAAAGCAAGTTTCCAGATTTTTTTTAGAAAAAGGTGAGCCCCATTGTTCACTGTACTCAAAAAATGAGCCTTCAAAAGTTAAATCCCATATTTGTTTTATGGTCTGTCCAGATAGTAAACAAATTTCTGGTGCTGAGAGGGACTTACAATATAGAGAAATAACAAAACTAACATTAAATGTACAGGTAGTCTTTAAAAACAAACAAACAAACAAACCAGCCCCCACCAAAAACCTGCCCTTCTGTGTTTAAGCTAGAATAAAGTGATGAGTAGCCTCCTTTAAGCAAGCCAAAATTAATACACACTTCATAAAGGTACACTTGTCAGATTTTCCTAGAATCTATGTTAGGTCATGGAAAAAGATGAATTAAGTAAAAATAACGAGTACTTACATCCAGTCTAAAATTCCCAGACATTCTGAGTTATTTATTGTCTGATTACTGTTGTCTTCACAATATTTGCCAGTAAACTGTGTATCTGAATAGTCTGATACAAGTCAATACAGATATCTACATGATGGCTATCTTAAATTTCAGTTTCAACAGTCCAGAATATCAATAGACCCATTTCTATAACATTTAACAGATGTAAGGATTTAAGCATCTGTGGTGGGTTGACCTTGGGTGGATGCCAGGTGCCAACCAAAGCCGCTCTATCACTCCCCCTCCTCAACTGGACAGGGGAGAGAAAATAAAACAAAACGCTCATGGGTCGAGATAAGGACAGGGAGGTCACTCACCAATTACCGTCACAGGCAAAACAGACTCGACTTGGGGGAAAGTTAGTTTAATTTATTACTAGTCAAATCAGAACAGGATAATGAGAAATAAAACCAAATCTTAAAACACCTTCCCCCCACCCCTCCCTTCTTCCCGGGCTTAACTTTACTCCCGATTTTCTCTACTTCCTCCCCACCAAGTGGCGCAGGGGGACGGGGAATGGGGGTTTGGGTCAGTTCATCACACGTTGTTTCTGCCGCTCCTTCCTCCTCAGGAGGAGGACTCCTCACACTCTTCACCTGCTCCAGCGTGGGGTCCCTCCCATGGGAGACAGTCCTCCATGAACTTCTCCAACGTGAGTCCTTCCCACAGGCTACAGTTCTTCACAAACTGCTCCAGCATGGGTCCCATCCATGGGGTGCAGTCCTTCAGGAACAGGCTGCTCCAGCGTGGGTCCCCCGCAGGGTCACAAGTCCTACCAGCAAACCTGCTTCAGCATGGACTCCTCTCTCCATGGGTCCACAGGTCCTGCCAGGAGCCTGCTCCAGCGCGGGTTTCCCAAGGGGTCACAGTGTCCTTCGGGCATCCACCTGCTCTGGCGTGGGGTACTCCACAGGCTGCAGGTGGATATCTGCTCCACCGTGGACCTCAGGTGACCTGCTGACCGTGGGCTGCATGGGGACAGCCTGCCTCACCATGGTCTTCACCACAGGCTGCAGGGGAATCTCCGTTCCGGCGCCTGGAGCACCTCCTCCCCCTCCTTCTTCACTGACCTTGGTGTCTGTAGAGTCATTCGTCTCATATATTCTCACTCCTCTCTCTCTGGCTGCAACTGCTGCTCCCCCGTAACTTCTTTTCCCTTTCTTAAATATGCTGTCACAGAGGTGCTACCACTGTTGCTGATCGGCTTGGCCTCGGCCAGCGGCAGGTCCGTCTTGGAACCCACTGGCATTAACTTTATCAGACATAGGGGAAGCTTCTAGCAGCTTCTCACAGAAGCCACCCCTGTAGCCCCCCACTACCAAAACCTTACCACACAAACCCCATACAGCATCCTCTAATGTTGGTTTAGAATTTACCACATCTTTGTTAGAAATTGAATATTCATCCACATTTCATATGAGAATGTGAATTTCAAAAAAAGTCAACAATTTCAAGTCAAGATCCTTGGGTATAGTGGAGTTTCTGATGTGACCATGTAAGAAAGGAGACCTTGGCTGTAAGAAAAATGTGTAAAAGTTAAGTATTAACTTAAAGTTCTATTAAAACAAACAAACAAAAACAACCCCGAGAGTTCCCTAGGGTGCAAGGAACACAATTTTCCATCCTGCATTACAGCCTGTAATCTAAAGAAGGCATTAACAAATTCTTACTTAGGTCATTAAACTGTGCAGGTAGTCACCTAAAATGTCTTACATAGTTGCTGAAGTAATGTTCTTACTGTTTTCTTACAATAGCCAAGATAATTTCCATTTTCTTGCAATAAAAGGACCATCATCTGCATAACATTTCACAGTCTTAAGCAAAATAAATTCTGGAAAAGAGTTACAAATGGGACTTGATTTTCTGCAGTTTACAAGTGGACTTATTAATATAAGATCAGCAAAGCAGACACACATTCATATCTCTAAACCATTCTCTTGCCCAGCACACCCTAATGACACTTGATCTATCCTTTATCCATGAGTAAAGCCAATGATGTTCCTTACACATCCATATTCTCTGACCTTATGTTCTCAGTGGATAACAATAATCATGTGCTGCACAAAAAAGTTCGTCTCTCTTTTTTTCTGAACCAGAATCCTTTGCTCCAGTGTAGAATAACGGTGAGCAAAGAAACACAGTACTAGTGTCAGACTTAAGACTCTCTATTCAAAAGCTAGTAGTTGCATTACTTTGAAAACTGATGCCTCTGTCCATTTCTGTTTCACTGTCCCCAAATGTTTTCATATAAACCATTGTTCTTGATCTCTGCATGTTACATATCATACACCAGACGTGTTTGCTTCTAACAGAAAAAAAGGTTTCTGTAGAGAGGAGGAACATTTTTCATTGCATGATAAAAAGTCCCACAGGTTAGGAGGAGTCCAGACTAGTGTTTCAAAATGCTTGTTTTTACTCCTAAATATACGTGTGTATAACTATATATATATATATATGTATGCTTATGTATAACACTGAGGAAATTAGACATTGCTGTGGTGGGAGCATTTGGAAGACTGTTAAATCAAGCCAGTGTTAAGCTTTGAAATTAAACTTTACTGGACTACCACATTAATAGCATACTTGGTACTAATAGTTTGTTCTTACTACCAATCATGATCACTACAGTAATGAGCCTTTAACGATCATATTCTACATCAGCTAGTGCACAACACCACATAACTGAGATCATCTGGTTTACTGATGTGGTCATTGACAGTCTTAGAAGTCAAGGTTGAGGCTACCATATGCTGCAAGATGCCTAAGTGGTGTTATTTTCCAAGGTGGTAGCAGGTGTCTTATCCTCTTGCTCTTCTGTTTTGCTTCCTTACTTTGCTGCTGATTGTTTTCTTAGAGGAAAAAAGCAGAGTTTTTTTTCCTGCTTCTGTGGCTGTTTTTTCAAAGACCTGTAATTAATCATCAGTGAATTGTTTATGGTCAACAATTTTCAAAATGTGCCCATATTTTCAAGGTCTGTGCTACTGTCTTCCATTTAAACTATATATCATAGAATCACAGAATCATAGGATAGTTTGGGTTGGAAGGGATCTTTAAAGATCATCTAATCTAACCTCCCTGCCATGCGCAGGGACATCTTTCACTAGATCGGGTTGCTCAAAGCTCCATCCAGCCTGACCTTGAACACTTCCAATGGTGGAGCATCCACAACTTCTCCGGCTACTTGTTCCAATGTCTCACCACCCTTATCATAAAAACTTTCATCCTAAGATCCAGTCTAAATCTACCATCTTTCAATTTAAAACCATTACCCCTTGTCCTGTCACTACAGGCCCTGGTGAAAAGTCTCTCTCTGTCTGTTTTATAAGCCCTCTTTATATATTGAAAAGCCACAATAAGGTCTCCCCGGAGCCTTCTCTTCTTGAGGTTGAACAACCTCAACTCTCACAGCTTTTCTTCACAGGAGAAATGTTCCAGCCCTCTGAGCATTTTCATGGCCCTCCTCTGGACCCACTGTGACAGGTCCCTGTCTTTCTTGTACTGGGGAGCCCCGGAGCTGAATGCAGTACTCCAGGTGGGGTCTCATGAGAGCAGAGTAGAGGGGCAGAATTACTCCCCTTGACCCACTGCCCACGCTTCTTTTTATGTGACCCAGGATACAATTGGCTTTCTGAGCTGCAAGTGCATGTTGCTGGCTCATGTCCAGTTTTTCATCCACTAGTATCCCTAAGTCCTTCTCTGCAGGGCTGCTCTCAGTCTGTATTGATACTGGGGGTTGCCCTGATCCAGGTGCAGGCCCTTGTACTTGGCCTTATTGAACTTCATGAAGTTCTCATGGGTCCACTCCTCAAGCCTGTAATATCAATAATGTTGCTGTAATATCATATCAATAATATTGCCTGTAATATCATTCCAAGCTCTCATTCACCTAGCATGTTCTCATAACAAGTGGATAACAAGCCAGACAGGGCGGGACTGGGTCCTTGTACAATTAGCATAGGGCACAGCTAACATTATACCTGTGGCCTGCTTCTAGCAATGACAACACAACTGTTACTGTGCCACTGCGTACAAAAATGTTTACACAGTTATGCTACATTAATGTACCTAAGATTGGGTTCAAAAAAAGGTAGTAGTAAAGCCTGCTTCCTGATGCTTTTACTTTTATGGGTGCAACAGGTCTTTATTTTTACTTCACAAGTTGTTGCTAGCTAGTACTCCTAATCCAGATATATAGTGACCTTTTAGGATGCATATGACATACTGTTTCAGACAGCAAGCATTCTCACAATCCGGGATAAGCAAATTACTGTGCTACATTTGTTAACATCTTGCAGCTGGTGTGTGTAACAGGAGCTGCATATTTTTAATATGGGATTGAATAAAATAGGTAAGCAGTTCCCAAACTCAGAAGTTTTTCCACCTCCTTTTCTGCACACCACTGAAGCATCCTTGGGAGATGCGTAGACTAAGAAGAGGAGCAATTGGCTGAGATGGATTACTAGGCAATCAGAACTAACAGAAAATAAAAGAAGGAGAAAAGTCATGAAAAAGCACAGTTCTAAGGCTGTTAGCAAGATCAGAGTCTCAGAAAGCAAAGGTAAGTTTAAAATTTAACACAGCAAGGTTAAAGGAGGAATTCAGAAAAGATGACACCGTCAGAATGACAGACACTAATAGTTTGGGTGGGCAAGGCAAAACTAGTAGTGTCACAGAAGATAGATATTGCCTTAGTCAGCCCGGTTCGTGGCAAGGTATCTCAGAGAACTGCCTTACTTTATGCTCCAGAATATGCATAGTATTAAGCAATTCTTATTAAGAGATGTTCAGTTATTATGAGATTCAGGTCTGTTTAAAAACCATTATTAATATTTGCATGATCTGAACGCCTAATGCAATCAACTACTGTTGGGTGGGAGACTGTATGATGTTTATACCCAAAGATATTAAAACAGGCAATAGAGGCAATACAGAACAAGGGAAAGCGGCAATACAGAAAAAGGGAAAGCTGCAAACAGTGTGGTTAGCAAAGGTCAGGGCAGTAAAATTAAATGTTGGCAGGCAGTGCCTTCTGCCTCTGGTATTAGAAGTCCTTTGTTTTATTCCCAGAGCCTGCTGCTGGAATATGGAGAGATCTTGGGTAAGACTCTTATTCTCAATGAGCACTGTACTCCTCATTCAAAGGCAAGGAAAAAGTTAAACATCTTTCTCAAATGTAATGGACACATCTACCTCCTAAAAACTAACCACAGAGAAATGATTGGTGAGGAAAACAGGAAGGTGTAGTGACATTTTCTCTCTTTTGATCAGTTTTAAATGTTCCCTTTCTAACATACACAGCTGGCTGATGAGCAGATATGATTTGAAACTCAGTTTTGACAGATATATGCAGCTACACAGGGACACTAAAGCAGACCTAGCCCTCTTCAAAGACTAGCCATTTTCATTTTAGGATGCAAAGCAAGTAATTGTTGGAAAAAGTGATTTTAACAGTACAGTTAAAGTACAGTTTACTTTTCATATTACACTATCTTTTACAAGAAAGAGCAGGGTAGCTCATTATTATAGAAAGAAGGGATATCGAAGAGACAACAGCTCATTTAAATGACAGTTTTCAGCCCTCATGCTGCATCTTTTCCCTTTTCCAACACATTCTATTCATCTTCAGTGGTCATAAACTGTAGACAAGCGAGGCAGAGACTGGAAAAGATAGATAATACACTCTAGGATAATCCAAGAAAATGTGCAATTGTGTTAAGCAGCTTTATTTGGTTGGCTCATGGAGATGGAGGAAGAGAGTAGGTGTGAAATACAGGATAGCCTGAAACTGTTTATTTCTGAAATCATCATGCTAGTGAGCTCTGTCTGTACTGGTTGTAATGAAGCCTTCAGCATATGTTTGGAAAACCAACAACTACCATGTGAAAATGCATTAACAAACCATTTAAAGTGCAGAGCATGTTGTATATGTCCATTCACTATGCTTCATTACATTAATTGTTTTGGTACGATTACCAAATAGGGAAAAACAAAACCAACAACACAAACCAAAACAAATAAGCAAACAAAAACCCTAGAAATACAAGCAAGCCAAGTTATACTGGATTGTGACTGTAACCTTCAACCATTATGAGAACTCAACAGCTTTAAAGTTTAGGAGAGACAGATTTTGGAAGACTGCTAAATGCAAGTTACTATTTAAGCTGCTTCAGAAATGATGTCTTTGATAATAATTTTAGCATTTTTTTTTCTCTCAATACTTTGGAGTCTTTTTCAGCTGAAAGCTTCATGCTGGAGTTTTAACTCTATCACTTGTCTTATAGCAGCACAGTTTTGTTTTTCTTGGGCAACCTTTGTACCAGCAACCACAGGAATATCATCTATTTTCATTGTTTAATTGAAAGTGATTCTGGGGGTGTTTGATCCAAAATCCATCTAAATAATCAAGGGAAATATTTGTACTAATATGAATAACATTAGAATCAGGTCATAAGAGAGCTGTAGGCTTAAGCATCAAAAATATCTCCTTACTACTGTGATTATCGGTAACAGCTCTTACATCTGAAGAATCAGCATAGTTTGCCATTATACAGCTAACCTCTGCTTTACTACTTACAGCTAAATTCAACCCCAAGTATTATGCTTTGGGCATACACACTGGCAAATACAGAAGAAAATGTTTAGCTGACACATGGTCTAGGCATCTGAGGTATTTTGGTATGTTTATGTCTTTTTTCTAGACGACTATCACAAAATGAGAAGACAATATTGTGATTATAACTTGTGCTAATAGGAGCACTACAAGGCTGAGCAAGTATCCGAGATCATTTCAGCATATATTGAAAGAGCTGTGAAATGGAAAAAATATATCTGTCCCGTACTTAAAAAAATTTAGGCAATGATTTTCTAACATTGCTAATACTTGCTACATGCACAGGATGTTCAGCTACTGCCAGACTTGCTCAACAAACTTACAAAAGTTTAAGATGAGATAAATCTGTCCAATTTGTAACACCTCTAGTGCAAGCTCACTGAAAGCTGCGTTAGAAGAACACTCATTTGAATTTGTTCTAGTAAAAGAAATCCAAACATGTTGGCAAATAGCAGAAAATAAGCTTTCAGTGTATCTCCCAGAACTGGCACTATCTTTTTTTTTTTCTCTCTTTTTTTTTTTTTTGTTTTTTTAAGTATATATTACCAATATTCCACATGCGGAAAAGGCGGAAGAAAATAATTCAGATGTTATTTTACTTTTGTCTAAGTATCCCAATACAGGAGTAACAACATCATTGTAAAAGGATCTGAATTTAAAAAGCAGCACAAGAAGGAATAGGGGGAAAAACAAACAAACAAAACTCATAAACAACCACTTTCTGTTCTTGTAAGCATGTTTTTTTCCTGTTACTAGTAAGAGGCCACAGCCTCTATATTGGCCTGGTAGCGTAGGGTCTCAGGTCCTGGCTGGACTGGCCATGGCCCCTGTCTTGTTTTAGCTTGCTTTAACAGGAGGATGGCAACTTGTTGTCACCCTACCCCTGCTCCCCTGTCCTTCCTGAGAAAATCTGAACTCTCAGCCTTGGGACCCAGAGAGTCATTGGAAAGGTGAGCCAAACACTGAATCAAGGGGTAGAAAGTGTGAAGTTTCTGTATGACTATGTTAACTGTTATTAATGAAATTTTTCTCTTTTACTGAGATAATTTCGGATGATATTGTGCTGTTGAAACATTAATGTGACTAACAGCATACTCTTGGTTCCGTGTATACAGGTAGTTCCCTTTTGTCAAAACAAGATTCTCAGTGTAACAACTGAACTTCTCTATCATAGGAAAAAAAAGAAAAAATACAGTGTTCAAACTAATCGCTTGTATTAGCAAGTCAATTGTTTTAATAATACTCATGAAATTACGGCGCTCTATGTCTCATTCATCAGCTCATGCATCAGCTTTAAAATTATTTAAAATCTTCTACTAGAGCACTATCACTTCATGGACTTTGCAACATTCCTGTTTCCCTTTGCAGAATTGCATTAAATGGTGAGAATATCTAATCCAAAAGTTAAAAAGTTCAACTGGTGTTCTCTTATTTGAATCGTATACTGAACTGTAAGAATAACAGAAAAAATCAGTAACTTATCTGTTGTCCTCTAGGTCTTTGGTGGTCTGCAATCACAGAGGTAGAAGAAGAAACGGAAACCCCATTTGACTCTCAGGGGAGAGATTTGGCTTTACAAAGCTGCTGCTGCTGCACCTTGACTCTTGCTGATAGTAGAACTAGCTAATTTGTAGTGGGTAATTAGGTGATGTGTCTGAGTCACAACAGCTTGTAGGAACAACTACAGAATAAACGTCACTTCTTGAGAGGGGTAATGACCTGCAGGTGGGTTGGGTAGAAAAATCAGAGACTAATCTTACACAAATGAAAAGCAATTCTCAAAATGCTGTTCATTTTGTAGATCAGAGGAAAAAAATGTATGCACAGACAGTTAAAACTGGAGAGCAATAATTTCCATTAAGCATATGTAACAGAGAAGTCTGTGGATTTCCCAGTCAGAGACAAGATTTCATCTGTTACTCCTTCTTTGTAACTGTAGATTATTAACACTGTCTGTGGAGCACTGATGATTGCTGATAACTGGAATGTGTTGTTAACCTAACTGTGGGTTGTACCAGTGCTTGGAGCTAATGTGTTCTCAAAACGGCACAGTATGAACACAGCGGGTACAAAGTAAAAGCAATAATAAAAAATTGAACAGGCCTTAAGTGCTATGATTATTACTGTGGTCTAGTTTTTATCTGCCCTTTGGAAAGCCTGTTTCTTGAATATCCTTTGTTAGAAATACTGATAGCTATATTAGCCTCATATTTTCTCTCCTGGCAGCAGAATACAAGAACATGCTGGAGGAAGGATGAAGTATTCTAGGTATTTACAGGCTTCAGGTAATTTTTAGTTCCAGATGGTTGAACAAGAGAAAAAAGAAAACCCTTTTAATCTACAGAAATATATCAGAAAATATCCATCTAATTTGGTAATGTTATTACATCCTTAAAAGTCCTGATAGGACCTCTGTAATGGGTAAGTACTTACCTGTAGTAAGCAAATAAGGAAGAACACTGGATCAGCCTTTTGTCTTTACTCACATCAAAATGTTCACTACAGAAATAGTCTTGCAATGAAATTTTAGACCAAAAAGAAACTACTAAGTTACTTTAGGGAAACAAAAATAGCAGACTCCAGTCCAAGAAAGGAGAGAAGGGACATAAAACAATCTCTTGACTGAGATGTGCATTGAATAGCACAAGAGCCAGGTGGCAGAAAGGAGTCAACACGACCCCATAAAATTCGGTAAGGATGAGGTCAAGCTCTGTACCAGGAAGGCAGAGCCCTGCAGGGGTGCTGGCTGGGGCTGGTTGGACCAAGGAGCAGCTCTGGTGCATGGCCATGGGCCCTGGCGGGTAGTGACCTGAGCAGGGGCCAGCCATGCACCTAGGCAGCAACTAGGGCCGACTAGGGCCAACTGGGGAGCCATCAGTCAGAGTGTAGGGGATCCCTGTTTAATCAGCAGTTACTAGACCATATTTGGACACTGCATAGTTTTGGACCCCCACACCTCAATACAGGTGTGTACATCAACATTATTTAATTACATGGGTAGAATTTCATTTTCCTCTTACTGAGGGAAGCAGGACACAGCTTTTGAGGAACTGAATTCACGATGTTTTTACACTTAAGTAGCAGCATATAGTCTGTTCAAACTCTAGTCAATGAAACATTAAGATTTAATGTTCCCCTAGGGTTCTTTTTCAAGCTCTGATTTTAAGAGAACATGATACTCAACAATCAAGCAACCTTGCCTTGACCAAGCATGATCCTTCTCGCAACCACACACTCACATAACCATAGGTTATGGAAGTCTGAACAGATAATGTATGTATTTCTATGTAAATGTGTGTATTTAGTAGAGATAGTCATGGATGACTTCTTAACTTCCATTTCCCAGTAGAACAAAAGATGATTTTTTTTTTTTTTACATATTTCGTTCTTTCTTCTCAAAGTACTCATCTAGGGGTAAGAGAATAATGATAGATAAACTTAAAGAAATTCAGTACAGATAAGATATCCCTTTCTATGCAAATATATACTAATTCAGGGAAAACGTTAACTGGAAGTCAGCAGTGAGTTTTCTCTTTTGATAATTCCAGCCTGAGAAGGCTGGAATACCAGAAATTCAGTCAAATGAGAAAAAGTGCAGCAAAAAGTTTTCTTACTGCAGACCACAGACCCAAATGTAATGACTCAAATAAGCATTACAGATTTGGTGACTAAGTCTTTTCATTCACCTGGCTTCCAGTACCAAACCTGTAGAATATAACGGTAAAAGGAAAGAAGGGAAAGTATCTGTGTTACATTTACAAACACAATTTTAGGCATATAAGATACAATACAAATGAGAGCCCTAATGAAAACCTCTGAAAAACCCCTTTCAGAACTAGTAGTTCGTTCTGCCTCTGCTTACTCCTGCACTTCTTAGACCACATGATAGCTATAAGATTGCCAGAGTGTTTGCAATAGTGTCAAAGATCAATCAGTTAATGATTGTTTAGTGTATCACAAGACATACGTCTCTAACATCACTAGTGAAAAGTCTTAGGTTTTGTACAGGCCTGGCAGTGCAGGGTCTCAGGACCTTGCTGGGCTGGCCTTTGCTCCTGTCTTGTTTTAATTTGCCTTAACAAGCATCTGGTGGCCATTGCCAAACATGTTGGAGATGCAGCTCTCTAAGTGCTGTATCTGGACAAGACCTGAGTCTCCCAGGGATGCCCAGTGTAACCAGTAACTCCCCTTACATCCCCAAATGTGGGAAGGAGGTGATTGTACACCTTCCAGGCTTTAGCTGGGAAGCAATGAGAAAGAAGCAGGCTGTGACATAGAAAACCAAAGAAACAGATTTCAGTCTATCTGGGACTGAAAGAAACCCCCAGAATATACACCGTAGTTCTCCCAAGGAAGATCTCAAGAGTCTGGAACTTGTTGTCACCCTATCCTTCCTCCCCTGTCTTTCCACAGGAAATGTGAACTGTTAACCTTAAGACTTGGAGAGTTGTTGAAAAGGTGAGCCCAACACCAGAGTCAAGGAATAGAAAGTATGAATTTTCTGTAGGACGATGTAAACTGTGTTATTAATGAGATTTTTCTGTTTTACTGAGATAATTTTGGATAGTATTGTGCTGTTGAAACATTAATGTGACTAACAGCATAGTCCTGGTTCTATGTATACAGTTCCCTTTTGCCCATGACAAGGTTTTGAGTGTAACATTAAATTCCAATGTCTTGTCCCTAAGTGTCACACAAAACACACTCCCAGGCATAATTATATTGATAGTTGCATGTGAGGTGCTCAGAACGACCAACCACCATTTGTAAATGATTTGGCCAATTATTTGGCTCAAAAGTTGACACAGAAATGAAGTTCTTCTTGAGTAAAAGGCTTGGAGACAATAATGAATCAAATAGAGCATGCATATATAAACTTACAACCCCAGGGAAAAAAAAAAAATCTACCAAAGTTTAAAAGAATCTCAAGCATATATTTAAAACAGAAATTAACTCCTTGTCTGGGCTTACAATGAAAAAAAACCCCACAACCTTATTTTACTACAGAAAGCACAAAAAGGTATTTGTATGCATCTGCTGTCAGAGAAGTACATAGGTACACAAAACTGTGTAATTGAGCAAGATACTTCTCTTGTTTTAGGGAGACAGATGCTTCTTCTATTCCTATGGCTGGATAAATTATTCTCAGTTGCTATCAGAATAGGAAAACCTTTTTCTCTGCCCCCCCCTTCTTTCATTTAAATGTTTAAATTTATTTATCAAATACGTTGTTAACTTTGGTATTATAAGTTATATTTTAATAATATTAAAATAGCTCATAGAATAGCTCTGTTTCTTTTTTTTAATTATTATTACTCCTACTACTTCAAAGAAGCCCCATAAATAAGCAGATGTAGAACACAGAGAAACATATATGTAACATTTTGTAAGACATTTTTTGGAAAAAATAAGCCTTGAACTTCTAAAGTAATCTCACCAAAATGAAGAGGTTCTTCTTTAGCATTTATTAAATCCCATGAGAGTGCTCTATTATTACAGTTCTAAAAAATATCTGAAGCGAACTCTGATCACTTAATTCAAGCTTTTTAATTCTATTTTTTTAAATACTTCTGTCTCCATTGGAAGTCAAAGATATAAAAGGGACAACCAAGCAGGGCTTGGCTGTTTATTTAACCCTATTCTAACCTAACTATAGCAAGGTAGATTATTTATCAATATGAATGAGTATTAAAAAGATATAATTGACTTTTCTACTTATTGATACAACGAAAAGCGGTGTCAAATAAACTCTCAAAATTTTGGTCATGAAAACTTACTTTGAGAGAAGACGTCAAAAATAGGAGACATTAAAAAAAAGCCTAAAGGTGAAAAAGAAAACATTTTGCAATCTTGTTCCATAATCTTACTCTAGGTTTTCCTAGCTCTGCAAAACGTATTGCTGTGTTTGTAAGCCCATGTCCCCTATGTCCCATTAGTTACTATTACAATTGTTTGTACTTCAATTATTTATGAAAAACTTCCCCACAAAGCATTTGGCCTTGATGAGGAGAGTCATTTTACTTTCAGCTTGAATAGTAACCACTCACGTCTGTGCAATTAAAGCAGAGTGTTTCAGTTTAACATCTCTAACACAAGAGAACACTAAATGTGCCTATTTCATTAGAGATCAAAAGTAAAGTATAGCAATAAACAGGAAAGCAATTTCAACAATGCTGTTACAGTATCAGCTGTTCTGTTATCACAGACATGTAGCATACGGGGCCTATAGCAGTCAGGCCTACAGTACTGAATGAAAACAGAATGACTGAGAAATGGCAACTGAGCAATAATTGGTTTTACACTTCCTAGGCTCACTACTACACTGTACTTGACCTCATTTGGAAAGATTTCTCATTTGTTTTTTTGCCGGTTTTTGTTGTTGTTAAGTTTTAATGTAACACCTGACAGTTCATCAGTGCTATCTATATCTTCAGCACTATGCATACAGCTTGAAAAAACAGATATTCTGGTTATTTAGCATTATTTCAAATGACATCACATTATACACTTTTACATCCCTTTCTTTTATACATTAGCAAAAATAGCTGATTTGTCTTAACAAACATATTCTGCTCATTGGTGTTTTGAGTAACCTTGAGGTCAACCCCATAATGTGGATTCCCTTCCACTTTCTCTGCTAGCCAAGCCCCTGTAGAAAAGCCTGAGAGAGTTAACTTTAAGAATACATCATTTTTCATCTTTTACCATTTCAAGATACAGGTCCAGTACTTTCAAGCAAGTATTTCATCAATAACTTAATTTGGAAACAAAATCATTTAATTTCAACACAACTTCTACTTCCCATTTACTACAATATTTACCACCAGAGATATATTTTTTCACATCTCTTCAGGGAAGAATAGCTTAAAAGACAGAGCCAGTGCTCCATAGACATAAAAGTGCACTGATGATCTCTGGAGCCTACCAGACAAGCATCCATCTTATAAAATTTGAGGTCCATAGAAGTGTAATAGTGCCAATATTAATGTGTTTTTCTGTGAAAAATGGAGTCTTGGCCCATGACTGCCTCAGGGAGCATGATTTCAAGTGTGTTGCACAGAATGAGGGAGTATAGAATATGTTCCTGAAGGTCACTCAGGGACTTCTTTAAAAATATAGCAATATCCTGACAATGGAAATAATATTCATGAGATATTGAATTAGCCTATTTCTCACCTGCCCCACCTTTTTGCTTTCAGGAATGTACCACTTACTCTTGCCTTTTAGACACTTGAGGGTTTACAGAAACTCAAGTCACTGAGCCTTTACTCCAGTCAGACTTCCTCTTGCAAGTCACGCAAGATCTGGTTTGAGTTGGTAGAAAGTGTAAAACTCTAACAGAGAAAAACTTCTGCATATTAGGCTTTCAAAAAAAGTAGACTTTTTTTAAAAAAAAGGTTGTATCAGTATGAAAGAAAAAATTATTTCCCTTAAACCCTACTTGAGTGCTTTAAGTTATGAACGGTGAATTTCAATAGAAGTTGTAAAGTAAATTGAGCCTATATGTAGTATCCAGTATTCGAGCACTCTGGATTATTCTTTAACTGGATGTTATTTGATCCCTTAGAAGTAGCTTACTTTGTGTATAGTAGCAACAAAGACCAGAAAACTATGAAGGATTCCTGTGCAAGAATCAGAAATATCACCTGTAAACTGAGACTCTTCATTTCCCTTCTTGGAACATGGAGTTTATTTAAAAATGGAAGAACTTCTACAGAATGAAAAGTGACTTGCTGAAGTATGAAATGTCTGATATTTGAGAGTGTTCTTCTGAAAGGTAGGAAACCTACTAGTAAATGATGATGCACACTAGTCACTATGGACAAAGAGATGTTTTTATAATCCAGATTTAAAACATCCAGCCTTTTGATGGTTACTAGAAGTATAGTTCATTTTACTACTGGATTCTTCCTTGAAAATTAACTAATTTCCCCTCCAGTATTCAGAAGCACCTTTTAGGATTCAACTTAGGAAAAGATCTCTTTAATCACTTTTCTGCCAGCTCTTGAAACTCTAGATTAGCTTAAAAATCTGTAGAGTTACTGGTGGAGCCAACACAAGGCAAAGCTATAAGAACAAGAATATTGGGATGTTCTACAATGTACACACAATGTCTTTACTATGTTTTAGACAGGTTTTAGATGTTTTACGAAGTTCTAAAAGTCTTGAAATATTAATGTGTCTGCTTCTTATTGCTAGGACACCCATATAAAAGAAGCAGATTACTGAAGAGTCTAGCTGTTTTTCTTTTTTTTTTTTAAATTTTTTTGATTGATGAGAAAACTCTGCACTTCTGCAGAAACTTCATTTAACTCCTTCTTAAATTCAGTTGAATACAAAGTACTGTGGAGTCCTACCTTTTGCTTTGCTTATGCAGTCATTTCTGTGTTCTGTTATGCAAACTAACAAGCATCAAATGTTTCAAACACTTCCTCACAGCAACACTTGCAGTCTGTAAATAAAAGACATGAAATTCTCAGGAGTATTTTTAATAAAGCTTTGATTATTCTATTTCATCCTATACTTTAGTTTTCAAGGTTGTGCAGAAACGGCAAATGACTCAAGAAATGAGAATTTGGGTCAATCAGGTTTATACTTGGCAGATCTCTAAGGTTTAATGTGCCAAAAATTACAAAATAAAATATAGATAAGAATGAAATTAAATTAAAGCAAAGGTATTGAAATACCAAATAACTAAGGAATTAATGGATTCAGTGTACACTTGAAGCACATTATGTAGCTTGAAGTGTTCCCAAGCTATTTCCAAATCTATGTCTTCTGTTTTCAGATTAACTGGGGAACTCATGAGACTTTTGACAGTTAAGCTACTTTTAAGGAAGGAATATAAGCTTCTGTATAACTGTGTTTTTTCTTTTTTTTGTTTTTTCCTTTTTCTTTTTTCTTAAGGAGACAAAACTTTGAAATTACATTTGAAAAAATCTGTCAAATTTACCTCTGGTTTCAAAATTGTCAGAGTTATAATCATTATAGCAGAAAGAGTAAGGGTATGCTTTACCCTAATTCATAACAGTCTTTCTCAAGAGTCTTAGTAAAACAAGATTAACTGGGTTTAGACTTTGTCATCTTAAGAGAAAATTGGACCTCATCCCAAACAGGGTTTGATCATGCAAATATCAAACCTAAAAAGATTCAAGTAACTTGTTTCAGTGGAATGTTTTGGAAAGCTTTTATATGGAGGAGCAAGTTTCTAATCTTGAAATGTTAAAACTGCATTTTTAAAGATCTTACTCTCAACACCTGAGAAGCATCGTGCATTAGAAGGTGAACTGCAAAGACAGAGGTATCCAAAAAAGAAAGTAGTTAGCCAATATTAAAACTTACTCAAAGTCAATCCAAAGCTGATTGATCTTGCCAAAAGCTTCTAGAAAATCCACAGTATTTTTACCCTGGTGACATTTAAAGAAGGTAGAGAGAAACCTGGCTTAAGAGAAATTCAAGTATTTAAGTCTACTCCTGAAACACTCATGAAACCTTCCCTGTATCTACTTTACCCCTTTTCTGGGCAGTATTTGGAAGTAAAATTTCCCAGGCATTAGAATGGTATATTTGTTAACACTATCCCAGCCATCTGAGAGGTGAGAACCTTATGCCTGAAATGAACTGAAACCTACCCAAGACTTCTAAGTCCCACAGTGTTCTGGAGCCGATAGCATTGTCACAGTACACCTAACACACGTTAACAACCAAATGTCATTCAAACATCATACAGAATTTTTAGATGCCTGGAAAAGGAAATCATTGTGTCACCCTTTTTTTTAAGACATCTGGTGGTTAAAGTACATTAGAGGTAGTCTTCTGTGCCCATCTGAGTGCCTTAACCAGATCAGGTAATTCTCACTCCTATATATATATGCTATGCTTGCCATAGAGAATCTCAGAATTTTTTACAAGCAGTAGCACAATTTCAAAGAAAAAGTTGGAGCATGTCTCTGATCACGTAAGGCTGCAATGATTTATTAAAATATTCTACATGATCACTGTGGGAGGCCCCCTCATTGGGCTTCTAATCAACTTAGCTGATTTTACACTCATTCTGATGGTTGCCAGTGTGACAACTGAATATCCTGACTTTGTGTTCAACAGCACCAACTGGAAATGCATGAAATCTTTTTCATCCTTTTCAACTTCAACATTTCTACAGACATTGACTCACCACATATGAATGGATCAATTTTTACATGGGTAACTATAATTTATACAGATGGACAATCATCTTAAACAAGAGTGAAGTGCTATATTGTCTGTGTTGCCTATTGCAGTAAAGATTTTGTCCAGACATCTTGGGGTTTTTTTGGCTGAAAAAAAAGGTATAGGTATTTATGTTCAGGATGATGTCAAGTGGACAGAGCATTTATGTGGCTGAGCACTCAGTGAGTTTCTTACATGCTGTTTTCTCTACTAGCTTGCTTTAGGTGGCTCATTCCTCTAGATAACATCTGGAGTGGCTATTGATCAGTGGACTCGTACAGTTGTAAGACTCATATAGTTACACGTGAGGCACCTTGACCCCTCAAATTTGGTCAGTTTGGAACTGAAGTCCTTTATGGATGCTACTATATGGCCACACAAAAAGCAAACCTTCCCAGCTGTTGAGCCTTAACTCTGCACTTTTTTTACTATTTATTTATTTATTTATTTATTTTTAAGGAGGGAATTCTGCATTCCTAGTGCCTATGATGCCATCAGTGCCTGCCCCAGCAATGCCATAGGATGTCAGTCTTGAGCTCCACCACAGCCCTGCCCTGCCCAGCCATTGGCCCTACCGGCCTTGGACTGTGCCAGTCCCCAGGGAGGTGCTCGATGACCTGTGCTGGGGCTGTCCCTGGCTGTCCCCCAGTGTGCCCTACTCCCTGGCTGGGGGCAATGGGATGGGCCCTGGCTGGCCAGGTCCTGCCCTGCCACCCTCCCTCCCAGGAAGCCACCTCTGTTTCCAGGCCCTGGCACCATGACAGATTTTGAGGTTTTTTACCTTTTATTGTCATTACTAAGGAATTGTTTTCTTCTTCCTAAGAGCTTTCCCAGTTAAGTCCTAGAACTGTTTTTCTTTTTTTCTTTGCATTTGTTTTCTGTAGTATCTTCAACGAAAATTCCCCTGATAATCTTGAATGCTATGCCAATACTGACAAAAGATTTGTAAAGACAATTTTCTTTCAAAGAATATTTTAAATGCAAGCCATGTGAACAAGGTACACTGGCTCAAGCTGAGTAGTGTGTATACTGCATACATAAGAATGGTATAACACAACAGCTGGATAAACAGTAAATATTTTATTTACACATTCAATCTGGTAGTCAGCAAAATACCACATTGGTAGAAGCAGCGTGTTCTTTGGCTCCAAAATAGATTGGAAGCTCATGTGAAAAGTAAACTATACATTTTTCAGTTCTCAAAAAGCCAAACAAGCAATAGGTAAGAACCCAGCGCAAAGCACCAAAACATTAAGTTTCTTGTGTGTCAGAGCTAGAAACTCAATGAGATTTTGTCATCGGTATTTGCCTTCATTCCAAACAAATTTCAGTGGATTGATGTGGAAAGAGGTAGAGGGAAAGGTTCTAAAGAAAAGTGAAATGCCTAGTATTAACTTAAAATAATAAAATCGTGTGTATATATTAGGGAACAACAACATTTTACATAGATCAGCAAGAAAAGGGGAGGGACAAAACATGAACATGTTTTTACGTCATGAAAAACATGCTGGAAAGTTTTCCCTTTACAATTCAATTTTAGCAGAGTGGTAAGGGTTCTGCTGGCCTTGATAAATGAAAACAGTAAGATACTGAGTCCATTTCATTCTAATGTAAATTGATAGAAGGGAAAACAAACAATTTCTTCCCTCCATCCTCTACTCCAAAATAACAACAACAAAAAAGGAGAAGTAAGCATAGTAAAAAGGACACATTGAAAGAGCAGACAATATTCCTGAAATTGAAATACATATCAATTAGCTGGGTCCCACTTCAACCTCAGTTAACACTGCTTAAGACCAAAACCTCAGATGATAAGTGCTGTAATAAATTAGCTACAGTTGTGCTGGGGTAGTTAACAAAGATGGAATATCTGTTCCCCGTGTTCGGTCTGAGCATTTTCTTATTGCAGTAGTCTCTGTTTCTCACAGTTAAATGGAGTTAACACAAAACTTAGGATGCAACGCATTCATTCCCCTGCTTTGTTTCCTGGAATTTGTTTCCTGTCCCAGTGCTACAGACTTTTACTTAAGAATAATTCTGTAAGACAAAAGGTTCACTCACAAGGCAGGAGGAACATTAGCCACACCTGAGTACAATATGATTCCTTGTGTTCATGGCTCCTTTGTTGTTCAAATATACAGGCACATGCACACGCATAGACAGTCACTGCGTGAAATCTAAAAGTCAAATCTCTAATTCAGGTACAGATTTTAAAGCAATTTAAAAAAACTCCTTCCTGTAAAACCCACAAATTTAACACTGTCCAGTTTGACCAAACACTTCCAATTCCTCCCTTATGTGACTGAGAAATCCCTGGACTCTTTAAGTTTGCAACCCTATTGATATTAAGAAGGGCTTCTCTGATGTACAAAATATGAAGAAACAGTGTAAGACAGCACTGGGAAGAGGAGAGAGTGTGAAGAAATGTCTTATATTCATCCTAATTTATAATACAGCAAAGAGTTACCTGAGAAACCAGGTAACCATGATTTACAGTAAAAAGTGTAATTGGCAAATATTACAAATAAAAAACACTTATAAGAAATCTCTCTAATCAGAATTTATCTATTTCTGAATTAGTGAATAAATATTCCTTTTGCTTAAAATCAACATATTCCTTGAGAAAGAGCTCTGATTTCTAATTATATTTCATAATCTGAGTGAAAAAAAACCTGCTGCCAAGTCTGCCTATATAAATTCTCAAGAGTTTCATGTGTTTTCATTATTGGTCTTGATGAAAGTATGGGAAGCAAGACTTTTCTAGCTGGTAAAGGTACGTAGACAAAGTCAATATCAAATTATTCTGAGAGTAAGCAGTATTTTCAAGGTTTATTTTTTATAGCTTAATTATTCTTGACAATACACAATCACTCTCTATAAAGAATTCAAAGAAAAAGATTTTAGGGAAAGAAACACAGATTCAGCAAACTAGCATTTGTATCTAAACACCACTACAATCTGATTGTATTTATTGCCTTAGTCCAAGAGGTGATTGTTTGAATAAATTGTAGCAACTGACTGCGAATTCAGAAAGGAAATACAAAATAAGTTGATGAATAAACGGTTACAAACTACGTGCAATCATATGGATGAAAAACACGACTTGGAAGTGTTTTGAAGGTATTTTTATACAAGTGAATTTTTAGACATGTATCCCCTTGATGGGATGTTTTAAATTCTTTTAGTGTAAAAAATCAAGCAAAATGAAACACAGAATATGGCTGTAAGGAATTGGACATGAATACCCCATGCTCTACTACCTTTGTATCTGGTGTAAACATGGTATGCCATGACTGTGTTTGTATTCAACGTTAACTACATTTTGGCAAATTTTGGTATGCAAATTTTGCTAAGCTGTTTCAAAGCAACTTCTTTAATACCAGAATTTGCTTTGTATTTCCTGGAAATTTTCAGCAGAACTATTCACTGATTTGGCACACAATCACATGTAGTTTTTTTCCTACTTGTTCCGAAACTTTATATAACAGCAATAGAAGTAAAAAGCAAATCCAGAAAATAGTCAGCTCTTCTTTTAACAGCAGCAGTAGACAGTTTCAGTCCTTATCCTTACATAATTGCCTATGAAACAGAGTATATGGAAATCTGGTTTATTACGTGCAAACTACTTTTTTGCCTACCTCTCTATAAACTTAACCTCCCATTCCTTTCATACCTACCCTTTAGCAGACCTGTTCTCTACTAGTGAAAAAATCAGCGTAATATAATGGGCACTAACACCACTGTCCAGTGAAAAACAAATTACTCCTTGTCCTGGTTTCAGTTGGGACAGAGTTAATTTTCTTCTTAGTAGCTGGTACAGTGCTGTGTTTTGGATTTAGTGTGAGAATGATGTTGATAACACTCTGATCTTTTAGTTGCTGCTAAGTAATACTTCTCTTAAGCCAAGGATTTTTCAGTTTCCCATACTCTGCCAGCAAGCAGGTGTGCAAGAAGCTGGGAGGGAGCATAGCCAGGGCAGCTGGCCTGAACTAGCCAAAGGGCTATTCCATACCATGGAACGTCATGCCCAGTATATAAAGAGGGGGAGTTGGCCAGGAGGGGTGGATCACTGCTCCGGCATTGGTCAGTGGGTGTTGAGCAATTGCATTGTGCATCACTGTTTTTTTTTTTCCTTCCCCCCCCCCCTCCTTTTTTGTTATATTCCTTTTCATTACTATTATTATTATTATTATTATTATTATTATTATTATTATATTTCCTTATTATTATTGTTAGTATTATATTTTACTTTAGTTATTAAACTGTTCTTATCTCAACCAACGAGTTCTGCCTTCTTTCCCGATTCTCCTCCCCATCCCACCGGGAGTTGGGGGGGGGGATGGGGAGTGAGGGAGCGGCTGTGTGGTGCTTGGCTGCTGACTGGGGTTAAACCATGACACTCCTTTATATTTAGAGAGATTTCCTATTAATTTCAGTGAGAAGATTGTCAGATAGCACTGCTTTAACTACAAACCCCCTTCACATTCTGGCTAAATAAACCAGATAATCCACAGTTTAGAATATGTTTATACTGGGTTTACAGTTATTTTTTTAAATCCTATGCAGTTAAGTTTTCAAATCCTGTAGGCACTAAGGAAAATAGGATAGTTCATCATAATTCTGTTCTTGAAGCAGAGATTGCAGTCCACAATGACAACATGATGAAGAGGCACATTATATCTTTAATAAAAAGTCTAGGTTCTTAAGTGGCAGAAACATTTCTACAAAATGTCACTATTGGCTCTTTTAATATGTTTTGATTAATTATATCTATTTCTGAAGACAGCTCACTATTTGAAGCTGTATTTAAAATTTATTTTATCATTCCATAGCATTATTCTTAAATAACTGTGTCCACCATTTAGTAGGTGCCAAAATACCTGATTAGTGTTCAAGATCAAAACTATCACGTGATAAAGAAGGATCAGACTTTTTTTATATATACATTCGCCTCATAAAACCCCACACTGAATACATTATGCCATTGACTGGATCTATTCATAATGGAAGGTGCTGCTTACTTTCAGCAAGAGATCAGAATTACATGAAGTTATTAATAGGATTACATTTAACCACTTATTATCCTCAGATGCTTACAGTGACAAAAAACAATTATGAATGACACACTGAACTACTGAAAATGTGATGATAAACCCAATCTATCATTAGCAACATGAATTTTGTCTTTGAGCATTACTGGATTGCATAAGTTTTCACTAATTGTCTACCATTTATTCAAAACAAATCATTCATAACATATCAGTGCCAGAGACGTATTATCTATTGTTCAAGTAAATCTATAAATGAATGGATTTCACCCTTGAAGTTTTGTTCAAAATGTAAAGGACTTCTCCACACTCATTTCACTAATGTTGAACAACATCTGTAAAAAAGGCAAGATTTTTAACACAAACATTTCTGCCGCCCCATACCCCCCAATTCTTCATGTCTTAGTAGTGATGGAAGAAATGTGAATTGAAACAGAATTCTTTGGGTTCCATCTTTCATTTTGGGTCACAGCTAGATTTGATAGTAGATTTGCAAAACTAGGGAGAGATTGTCATTAGTCCTTTGGGGATTAAAGAAGAAAGCAAAATATTTGATAAGTTGGGGTTTTTTTATTTTTCTTGGTTTGTTTGGCTTGATTTTTCCCACAGGCATGAATTAAATCTCATTAGTGAGAAAGTTTTATCTTAACCTTACTCCAAGTCTGAAAACCTACTGTATCAGTTTCAGAGTTTTCTTACAAGACATTGAATTGATGTATGTATGAGAAACTACTAATATGGCTTTCATTGTAAGACAGACAGAACACAACGAATAAATGACAAAGGTGGTAAATGTAAAAGGACAGAGTGATTGGCCATATTGGACATGTCTTCTGGACAAATAAGCTGATTCATGGCCCTTTGGAGGACTGTGGAAATTTATCCATCCTTTAACAAGTTTCAGATTTTTTTGATGAACAAATTGAGAATTTTCTAGAGCACATGTTGCACTAAGTAGAAAAGTCACCATTTTTTTCAGGGATGAAGCATAGGAAACCTAGGGTGGGCAAGATGACTTAACTACTACTTATACATTTCTCTACAGACTCTTAGGGAGTGGTAGAGTCTGTTGGACGACATGTCCTCTGACCTTCTAGTAACTGCAGTACAGGTGAGGTTGGTGTTCATGGGTCAAAAGGTTCTTCTAAACTTAAATGCTACAATAAATCACATAGGAATAGGCATAGTAAACCAGATCTGTGGTTCATTGAATCCATTATCTTGTTTCAGTGGCCTGCAATAGTGGTTTCAGAGGAGGAGCAACAAGATACACCACTTATTTCTCAGAAATGTAGGTTGTAAAAGCAGGCTTTTACTCTGTCTTCCCAAAAGCACTCTCCCTGGCATTTTGAGAGACTGAATAAAGTGCCTGGCACATGGACAAGATCTGTAAAATCTCACTGGACTTTATTTGTACTTTGCAAATAAGGTGTAATTAAGCTGCTTTCGGTCAAATGCTGATATTGAGCCGAATTCTTCACAGCTGACAATACCTTATGAATTTTTTTTTTTTTACTATTAATAGAATTTTGGAACAGTTAAGAAACGAAGATGTTACAGTTGAAGTGTGAGGTTGGGAGTTAAACTTCTGCTTTTGGATGCTCTGAAGACTTCTTACATAACTTTAGGCAAAACACTGTCTCATCATTTTTCTGAAATAAACTGAGCCTGAAATTTAGTTTAAGTAAGTCATATTCCCTTATGACTTAGCTTTTTAACAAATGTAAAACTTCTGGAGGTGTGCATCTAACCATGGAAAGAACTGTTTTCTTTGCACAGCCAATACAACCATGAGAAGAAATGTGGACTCTTTTCTGCAAGCAGCTATGAACAGATTTCCTATCCTAGTTTAAATTTGAAAATCTTTAGTACCAATGGAGGTGGGGGAGCCAGAAACAGAGTTTGGCTTCCAAAACCCAGACAGCATTTGAAAGGCTGAAAGCAGCTAGGGAGTGGAAGAAAACTGAATAAAATTAATCTGAGAGCCATTGTGAGGTTCCAAGTTGGCCTGTCATTCTCACTTCTTACACTGTTATTTCTTACAGTATAACTGCACCTTGAGTTTTTCTATTCCATAACATAATACAATTTTCTGACAACAGAGAGTGCTTAATCTGCCTAGCAATTGCACAAGGAACATTCTTGAAGAAATACTTACAGCAGAAGAGTTTACAGAATTTGCTGCAATATTTTCCTTGAGCACCATATGCCTTTTCTAACTCCACTGTAGCTATATTGGTAAATTAGAAATAAACAAATGTTAGGCAATGCATTTGTTGGACTTAATGCCCTTCCATGATCTAACTTTGGTACAAGACTGATAATCATACAATTGTTCCTTGTGTTTCATTCAGCATATTTAGGGCAATAGCTATAACTGTGAGGAATTGGAACACTGGTTGCTACGCCAGCACTTCATTCTGGCATTAACAAACCTTATGGGTGTCGTGGTTTAACCCCAGCTGACAACTAAGCACCACACAACTGCTTGCTCACTCCCACCCCTCCCCCCTCCCTGCCCCCGTGGCATAGCGGAGAAAACCAGAAGAGTAAAAGTGGGAAAACTCATAGGTTGAGATAAAGACAGTTTAATAAGTAAAGCAAAAGCCACGCATGCAAGCAAAGCAAAACAGTGAATTCATTCACCACTTCCCATTGGCAGGCAGATGTTCAGCCATCTCCAGGAAAGCAGGGCTCCATCATGTGTAACAGTTACTTGGGAAGACAAACGTCATAACTCCCCCCCCCCCCCCCCCCCTTTTCTTCCCCCAGCTTTATATGCTGAGCATGACATCATATGGTATGGAATATCCCTTTGGTCAGCTGGAGTCAGCTGTCCCGGCTGTGTCCCCTCCCAACTTCTTGTGCACCCCCAGCCTACTCGCTGGTGGGGTGGTCTGAGAAGCAGAAAAGGCCTTGACTCTATGTAAGCACTGCTCAGTAGTAAAGAAAACATCCCTGTATTATCAACACCGTTTCCAGCACAAATCCAAAACATAGTCATGTACTAGGTACTATGAAGAAAATTAACTCTATCCCAGCCAAAACCAGCACAATGGGTTAATGGTATCTGGTGGCAGCAACATGCTTTGCAGTCTTTTCTATCACCTTCCATTAAAAAAAAAAAAGAAGCCTATTTCCATGTGTGTGACTGTCAGCATCTTGTCCAAACCTCTTAGTTTTATTTCTGTATGGATCACTGCTGACTGCTTTTCAACACTTTGAGAGTTGGTGCCTAATTCCAGCTATTGCCAGTTTTCCTTATCTCTTGTGTCACATATTACTTTCACTGTTGAAATGCAGTCTTTTGGACTGGAGATGGATAATTTATAATTTAGCATCAAACAGTGAGAAATATTTACCAGAGGGGTTTGTTGGCTTTTTTTTCTTGTTTTCTTTTTTGTTTTTTTTTTTCCTTTTTTTTTTTTTGTTAGGTTTTATGGTTCTCTAATGTTTTCTACAAAACAGATGACTGAACTGAGTCACACATGTAGGAGGGAATAACTCAGGCACCTAGTTTCATGGGCGGTCACTGGGCCAATAATTTATTCTTTCCTGATGGACATAGTGCTAAAGCATTTATCCACTTCCAATTCCATTTTAGGCAAGATGGCATTTGGTTACCCTTGGAACCCACCTGTTGCCAGACATTAAATTTACCAACCAGAATTCTTTATGACACCATCAGGTCTTCCTTAAGGTGACCTACCAAGTTATATTTAGATGGAAAGATTAAGATAACTTTTTATTTTGCCATTATTGCTTTCTTTTTTCTTTTTTTTTTTTTAACATGTAAAAATGAATTAGAAAGATGAGAGTATTATTGCTTGAATTGTTTTCCCACTCCCGTTTGGTTTTAAGTGATGGATTTAAACTCTGATGTTCCCTGATGTCTTAGAGAAATGGTATGTTGGAGCACACATGTCTTAACAGAAGGAACAGGAAGGCAGAAGTTGAATCATTTATTGTACAAATTAATAGTAGTTTCTTCAGAGTGACAAATAAATCATTAAATTTACAGTGCTTTGTAGACAACAAGTTGTCTATAAACATAGCCAATGTTTATACCCTCAAATCAGGCTCAGGACTCATGCTGAGCACTGACATCAAGGTAAGTATACTGCATGTCTTAAAAAGCTCAACTCTTTCAAGCTGCTTTCAACAGACATAATCAAAGTGGCTACCTGATAATACATTAGTTTCTGTGACATCATTCTGTTTCCCTCACTTCCCTCTGATGACTGAGACATCAGGTTAGATAGGGTTTTAATATTTATTACAAAAGGAAAGAAAAAAGTAAAAAAAAAAAAGCTAGTGTTTTCCCTTTTCCTAATCCTCTACAACATATAAAGGACATGGGCAAGTTTTTCTTTAACACGTTGACTGTGAAACATAGAGGAATTTCTTGGTAAACTGCAAACAGATACAAAAATGTATGTAGAGCCTGTCTGTTGGAAGTTAGTACCAAAGCTCTGACTGCCTTCAAAAGTGCAGTATATGGTCAGGTGTCGTGGAGAGGTTCTCTACATAGGTGTACGTGGTACGGTGAGAAACTGGGCAGGGGCCACTGCTAAGGAACTCCAGTGAAATGTAACATAGGTCAAATCATGCTAGTTGTTTTATTTTAATGGAAAGTTGAAAAGGAACTACACTACAGACCTGTAAGAAGAGCTTCAGCTGATCACCTCTTCTCTGCACTGTGCAATACAAAAGGGTGCAGAAGACAAAAAAATAAAAACCCCCAGTCTTTGATCTGGGGTTTTGTTTGTCTTTTCTTTCCCCCCCCTCCAGAAAAATGCACTTTAATAAGCAATCTTAGACAATGCACAATTAAAAATCTGAAATTCTAACATTTTAGAAGGTACTTCAGGTAAGATTTACATGTTCCAGTCAATTCTTTCCAAATGTCACCCGCAAAAACACTTTAGGGGTAGTAATGAGTTTTCAGAGACTGTGTAGCTGGTTCAGTTGTAAAAATTCAGGACACTTTAACTTTTAGGCAATAATTTCTGTAAAAAAAAAGAGGGAACATCCATCACCTGTATTGTAATGAATATTACAAAATTTCTTAAAACAGTGATCTACAGATAACATTCTTCTTGTAATTCTAACATCCTAGAGTGAATTGATCATTTATATTTAGTTTAGAGAACTACTGTTCTTTTGTGATGACATCACAAAGGTCTGTGCAACGAACTCAAGTTCATATTCATCTATTACCTCTGCTCCCCTGAGAAACGGTGGTGGCAGGGCACTGCTTTGCACTGCTTTGATGGACTCATGGTAGGCTGCTCAGAAGCTGTTCTGATGGGGCGAAGGAGAAAGCTTTTTACAGACTCTCCAGCCACAGAAAAAGTCTGTGATGTAGCAGCTGTCCAGGGAAACATGTCAAAGAGGAATGCAAGGGCTATCCAGGGGAATACATGACAAAAAAACCCTTGGGGGAGCTTCTTAGATACAACCTCAATCTGCCAAACCTACTCTTTTCAGATCATTAGCTCTAGAACCTAAATCTAATAAAACTTTCTGCAAATGAAGAGACCTCTTTCTCACCTCTTGCAGGCAACATGAAGCTAACATTCAGACAGTAATATCACAACAGTGATTTTAGAAGGATTTCATGAGGGATAAAAGAGCAAAATTGTGTGGCACAAATTTTTCATTGAACTTTCCCTGTTTAAGCAAGTTCTCCTTTGGTTTAAAAAATTATATATGAATTTGTAGCAACTAATACTTGAACAGTTTAATAAGCATAACAACAGTATACACGTATAAAATGTTTTGCTCCTTGCAGCAGATAAGATGACATTACACATCCATGTTGAATTGTAATTAAACATCTGTGCAATCTCACAGGAATTCCAAAGTACACTATTTACATATTTACCTGGCAGTATGGCACCAGGTTGAAAAGACAGTAATATTGTGCTAATTTTTGGCTGAAGTATGTTATGTAATCTAGTTGATCCTGCAGTATATTTATACCTGGGTAAAACTATTTTTCAGTGGAAATCACCAACCTAATCACTTTCAGTCATGCTAGATGGGAGAAGTAGGGGAAGTTTAACTATTTAAACATTACATTTGTCATATACTAAATTTGTACATTTGAATTTAGTCTTTTTGCCATCACTTATATTTCTTGTTTTCAACATCAACAGCGGTAGAATATGCAGCTTTCTTCTACGGTGCAGCTATTCTAATTTCTTAAAATACAAGAGGGGAAAAAGAAAGCAGAGCAATCACCAGTTCAATCAGTTTGAGAGAGATTTTTTGGCTTTGTTTTGTTTTAAATTCTAAATGAAAAGGAATGAGCAGTAATGTTAAGAAAGGTTCTAGAGAATAAAAAAAAAATACCTTTAAGATATATTTCAAACTATATTTTTTTTACCATCCATTTTTAGTACTTTGCTTTCTTCAGCAAGAAAGACATATTTCACTAGGAGTGGAGGCACACTACCTGTGAGGAGAAGGATGAACTTGATGACTGTTTTAGGTTTCGTCCAGAACTCTAGTATATATGAGTCTATACTTCCAAAATAATTTCCACAGATTGGAAGTAATTTGTGAGAAAATTCCATAAGAAAAAGTAAGAAATTCCAAAGAAATTCCAGAAGAAAAAGTAAAGCAAAGTTTCTCTTGGAATTCTGTGGCTCCAAAAGCTGAGTGTTACAACAAAACCCAAAATATGTTTGAGATCACCAGTATCATGGTACTAAATCAGACTCATTCTTAGCAAAAGCAACAACGTTTTCTTGAAAAGAAGGATTACACACTTTATTCAGATTATTCCATCCTGGGGTGGGAGGGGGAAATGCCCAAAATATTTATTAGATTTGACTTAAAGGGAAATCTTTGTCCCGTGAGAACACTGACATCTCAAACCACTTCTTTTATCAAATTCTCATTTAAAGCAGATACTGACTTCATAAAGCTGCTTCTTTTTTGTTTTTTTTGGTTTGTTTTTTATTTCAGTGGTACATTCTGAGCAAGACCTCATGATGTAGAATAACTCCACCTCCTATTGTAGCCAGATTACAGTGTCATTTTAGTTTCAATTACTGGTAACCAGATGATGCACCATTCTTTTTATTTCACACAAAAGTTCATGTGATCTCCAAGTTCTGAACAAGTGTATTTAAAGCAGTGTCTCAATAGCTACGCGTAACACTATTATGTTAAGGAGCTTGAGGGACAATTTACTTCCAGTAAGGCAAAGTTTATGTGACTCTTCTTTTTCCTTTTACAATGGTTGATGGGACAATTAACAGTATTAAAATTTAGAAACCTTCCCTGGTGTCTGAGCCAGCCTTTCTCAAAAATAAATAAAGTATATCATACTTCAGAGAAATTGCAGACTTTTTGCAAGACCCGGTAGATTTCTTCTTATCAGCTACACTCTGATCATTTTGAAAACACTTTACGGCGAACAATAACATTTACAAGTTTTTCCCTTGTTCATTGCTTTTTTTTTTACAGATTTTGAGGTTTAAAATCAGAAGTCTGTTTGTACTTCTCCCAGAGAGTTTCAGAAAGTAGCAAACACCGCCTCCACACTTTTAGAAACAACAAATGTGTAGAAATGTGCACAAACTGTATAATTTCATATTTTACATGCAAAAAGAAAATCCATTAACAACATCCAAAATAAAACACATTAGCAAAGAGTAAATAATAAATGAAAGTCTCTGAAAAAGCTGCATGACATAGGCCTCTCGCAAACACGGATGTTAAGGTGACAGCAAAATAGCCAAAGAGCTGGCCTTTGGTGCACTTGCTTTGTAATTTCGGTGTATTTCCACATGAACTGTAACCATGGTACACTTTCAAATGTCACCCTTTACAAAGTTTGGATATCCTAAAGTCATGACAAAGATATGAGCAGAGGAAAGCAAAAGACACAGAATTACACCCAAAAATGACACTTTTTGATGTTTGACAGATGACCAGAAGGGAAAGGCAGCTTAGTCTTCTTGCAGCAGCTTTATAGTCCTTTGGATCACTAAAGCATTCTGAGAATAGGCTATCTCAATAGCACTGGATATTTTCTTCATCTTTATAAAGCATTAATTCGATCTTTTGCTTGTGTAGGACAGTTAATTGAAAACAGAGGAGGTAAGAGACAAGAAGCCACTATTACACCATGTTTAAGAAAGGATTTATGGGTGATCACTTAATCTACACACCCATAAGATTAAATTCAGTAATGGGTAAAACTACTGTAAACACTAGTCACTCAAGAGATGGGGGACAGATATAGAACTATAATTTGATTAAAATTAGCAAGCATGGATTCACAAAAGGAAGAGATAATACCTAGGAATTTTCAAATAACAAGCAAAGAATCACTTAGAGAAAATGCATATGTATTTTTCATGTGAATTTTTATACAGTTCCTCACACAATGTAGCTTGATATTTCTTAATATATATACTTTGTACACATTCTGTATACATGCCTAACATAACAACTTGATTTTGTAAGGTATATATTCTGTTTGGAGGGGGAAAAATATTAAAAAGTTATTTCCCCTTCAGGAACCAGGACAATCATAAAACACATCTCTTCTGACTTAAAAGTAACCTTATTCTTCAGTATCTGAGTGGAAATAACAGAGCCTTTTAAAGGCATTTGGCATTTAGGAACCTGCATTGCCTGGTTTAGATCCCAGCAATAGACAGGGCACACCAAACAAGTATTAATAATCAGATGTTCCTTCAAAACACAAAAAAATTGAAACAGTGCATGACATAGATTTTTTTAAATTTATTTTTCTGTAGGCATACTCAGTGGTAGCATCCAAACAGGCTTCCTTTTGCTGTCATAGCTCTTTGCTTAAACTCTGTGTATCTGAACTGTATGTTTGGAAGACAACAGCCTCAGATTATGAAACTGTCATTTCGGTGAACATAATTTGAATAATAATAATAAAAAAAAAAGCTTTCACTATACTAGCCCAAGACACCCTACCTGTAATCTATTCTGTTACAAAAAAGAATTCTTTCAGTGCTTTTAACTCTGTAACTGCTCTTTTTGTGTACAGTCCTTTCCGATACACATTCCCTACAAGTTCTGTCCTCATGTCTTTCAAGGCAAGGTACAGATGAGGTCAGTCACTGCTTTCCTGGCAGAAGGTGTTTTAACTCCAATAAACTGGACCACACCAATACAATAAATCAATACAAATTAAGATTTCTCATTAACATTTTTTTTTTTATAATGGCAGGTAAAATCAGTAGCTTAGTAGAGTGGAAAGACAGAAGGCAAAGGACTAGAAAATTAAGTACTAAAAGAATGGAAAACAAAAGGCAGTGCTGGAGACAGATTACTTTTTGAGTGAGTTGATAAGTACATGTGATTTCTCAAACATTTGCTTGTTTACTGCTGTTCCTAACAACTACTAAACATCAAAAGTATTTTTAAAAAATCCTAGAGCAACTAGGGAAAGGAAATAAGTAAGGAAAAAAAAAATCTGGTGCTGAAAAGAGTATCATTATAAAAAAAACCTTATAAAATTTTTTTGTCTTCTTTTTTTTTCAGGTAAGATTCTATTTGTAGAATTTACTTTCCTATGATATTTCGTCTCTCATCACAAAAAGAGAGAAAATATGTGTAATGCATAGAGATACAACAGCAGTGTGAATGAAGCACTGCACTGAAGACGTTTTAAAAGCAAGACTGAAGATGTTTATTGAGTGCTATCTTTAGAATCAGACACCATTACCTTGAAAAAACACAAGCCATAAGGTAAACATAAATGTAACATTAGTAAGTTGCTGTTTGAGAAGCCTGAAAAGAGCTTTTTCACCTTTAGAAAGATTGTGCCTGTTTATGAATTCATTCATATACATATTCAACTATATACACATACACATACACATATATACATACATGCATATGAATACCCGCATATACATATACATTTTGTGTGATGACACATACACATATATTTGGTTATACACATAAAGTTTAATACTTATGTTTATTTCTAACCCAAGTTCTGAAGCTCTCTTCTCTCTTTTTCTTCCTCTCTATTTTTGCAAACAATTGCTTATCACATATCTTCCACCCTCTGGGAAGCAGTACTCATGATTTTGATGAACTATTGTTAATTGTTCAGACCTCTCTTCAGATGCATTGTTATTGTATCTCCCTTGTGCTTTTATGAGTTTTTGTTTTAAGTCTTGTTTGAGGTCAGCTGAGCACGGGTTCAGCATCATTAGAAAAATCACCTTAGAAAGGGAAAATGTAACTTACATAAGCGAGACACTTCAGAACGTGCTTTTGAAACAGCTGTTGTAAACTGACCAAGAACCCTTTAGGTACAACAGCGCTAAAAGGATTTGTACTAGATGAATAGATGAGCTTAAATTTTAATACTTTTTGGGTTTAAAGGAGAAGAGAAATGAGATTCACTCTACAGAGCAGCACATCTACAGAACAGTGTTGAACTTTTTGCCAGCTAGTTGTGATTTAATTATATATGGTAGAGTTTACTTTTGTTCTTAAAAGGAGTCGGTTATTCCCCATAGTTATAATTACTACTCCTGTGGCATCATCAGGACACAAGTCAGAGAGAAAAGGGTCCATATGGATTTTTTGTTGAACGCCTGATACATTGTGGAATCATGAAGTATCTTGAAAGTGTGGAAAAGCTGACATGGTACTTTTTCACCTGAAAAGCTAGGGAAGATTTTCACATCTCAGGGTTTTATTCAAATGGAGTTTTTTCCTTCCAATTTGAGAGTTCTATCATCTTCAGATATGGCTCTCTTCTTTCAGCCTCTCCAGACAAACCTTATTAGAATTTAATGATTAATATCATTAACCCTTTGTCTTTTTGGGGTGGCCTCTGAAGAGAAGTAGAACATCTTCTAAAACAACATGTGAAGTCTGACAACTAATACCTCACATTACAATGGCTCCAAGGTTCTGTTGCCTTACATGTCATCTGTTTCCACTATTGAAAAGACTGGATCATCTTTTAATTTCCTAACCAGTATCCTGCTGTTACTCAAAGATAAGGTTTCCGTCTTACTCTTTGCTCTGCTTAGAGAATTCTCATCTCAGACTCTTGATTTATTCTTTGCCTCCCCTTTGTTCTATAGGGAATTGAGCTGTCAAAGTCTTTGTGCATGATGCATTTCTCCTTTTGAATTTCATACTGTGTTTAGCATTGAAAGGGTGCAATTTCTCATCAATAGGAAGGAAATTAAAAGACTGGCATTAGCTTCTTTCTGTGACTGAGTAGTAAGCAGACAGAAATATGAAGGAGTAAGAATGGATTTAGAGAAAGTTCATAGCCTAGTTCCCACTATTTGGTAGATAGAGAAGACAGTCGTGCACGAAGATACATTTTAAAGACATTTTTCTACATTTTCTTCTTGGAGTGGGTGGCAAAGGTCTTAAAGGAACAGAAACAGTATGGCTGAAGAACAACTAAGAATGTAGAAAAAGTACTTTTCTCTCCAGCCATCAATAAAGTTATCTCTGGGATAAGTCTTTCCAATGATTACATGAACTCGTGTTTATCTTAATACTGCCATAGTTCTTAATTTGATTGGAAGTCTACATTAAAGAATAATGTCAAGTTATTTGCTAGGCTTAAATATCACTTGATAGTCTACATACTGGCAAAATAATTTTTGTGAAGACTAAAAGTCCCTCATAAAAATACTTCTAAGGATACAGCTTGGAAGGGGAAAGAGTTTTTATTGCATTTTGTTCAAAAAAACAAATTTAACAGGCACGGGATTACATGAAGGGCTAGGGCTTTTGTAGCTCGTCTTGTGGAATTGCCTATGCCTGTATTCACTTAGATGATCTCTTATCACAGAAAATAAGTTATGAATTTCAGTAACAGCAGAATGGTAACATGGAAATAAAACATTAACAGTGTTTTCATGTTAGAGATACAAAATGGGAGAAACTGTCTAAGATTATGGCGGAGTTTGCGTCATTGGAAAACTTTAAAAAGCAGATTTGACAAACTTCCATAATAATTGTAGTGGGTTGACCCTGGCCAGATGCCAGGTGCCCACCAAAGCCGCTCTATCACTCCCCCTCCTCAACTGGACAGGGGGAGAAAATAAAACGAAAGGCTCGTAGGTCGAGATAAGGGCAGTTTAATAAAGCAGAAGCAAAGGTCGCGCGCGAAAGCAAAGGAAAACAAAAGATTTTATTCTCTACTTCCCATCAGCAGGCGATGTTTGGCCACTTCCTGGGAAGCAGGGCTTCAGTACGCGTAGTGGTTGCTCCGGAAGACAAACGTAAACAAATGAATGCCCCCCACTTCCTCCTCCTCCCCCTAGCTTTTATACTGAGCAGACGTCATATGGTATGGAATATCCCTTTGGTCAGTTTGGGTCAGCTGTCCTGGCTATGTCCCCTCCCAAGATCTTGCCCACCCCCAGCCTACTGGTGGGGGGGGCAATGTTGGAGAGACAGCCTTGATGCTGTGGGAGCGCTGCTCAGCAGTAGCCAAAACACTGGTGTGTTATCAACACTGTTCTAGCTACCGATACAGAGCACAGCACTACGAGGGCTGCTGTGGGGAAAATTAACTCCATCTCAGCTAGACCCAATACAATCTCCACCCCTTATTCCATACCATTTGCGTCATGCTCAGGTCCCACATAATTTAATACACACATACATATACATATATCTTCTAACCATCCCATTGTATTTAATTCCCATTACTGAAATCCCTTCTTACCAACACTTACGACTTAAACTACAGACTTAAACCATCTTTATACCCAACATACAGATTTACACATTCTCATTAACTACTATCTTCTGTCCTTTAACAGAGAGATATTACTCTCCCATTCCATGGGCTTCTTGCACTCCTCCAGATGTTCACAAACAGGCTATGACTTGGGTCCCATCTGTCAAGATGGGCGTTCAGGACAGGAGAAGCAGTATGTTTGATTGTTGAGCACCAACACTGGCTTGGTTTCAGTCATCATTGCACTCGTCTTGTTCCTTGTGAAACTCACTCTTCGTTAGTTCAGGTAATTCCTGCTGCATTACTTCCTACAACATACAACTCACATCACAGATTATTTTTCCCCCAAGGTTAAATCCCCTTGAGGCACACACCGGGTCTCCCCATCCTTCCGCATTACCCACCAAGTACACCCAGGTCCTTGAGCAAAGACAATCCCACGAATGGGTTTGCCTTTTCCCATGGGAGGAGCAATCCATACCGCCTTCCCCAGCCACTTCCCCATGTGCACTACAGGGACCTTATCTCCTCCCACAGTATCTAACGGTTTTGTTTGGGCAGGACCAGGACGGTTAGCAGATCCCCTGGTGTTAACTAGCCAAGTGGCTTCTGCTAAATTTGTATCCCAGTGCTTCCATGCCCCATTGCCCAATGCTCTCAACATAGTCTTTAACAGTCCATTATATCTCTCAATCTTTCCAGAGGCTTGTGGGTGATAGGGGATGTGATACACCCACTCAATGCCGTGTTTCTTTGCCCAGGAGTTTATGAGGTTATTCCGGAAATGAGTCCCATTATCTGATTCAATTCTTTCTGGAGTA
This sequence comes from Gymnogyps californianus, assembly GCF_018139145.2. NCBI lineage: Eukaryota > Metazoa > Chordata > Aves > Accipitriformes > Cathartidae > Gymnogyps > Gymnogyps californianus. The sequence continues at coordinate 51,360,783 of NC_059500.1, read as the reverse complement.
CCATGTCGCCACAAAATTTGCCTTTCGAGGCCTAAGATGGTGTTTCGGGCAGTGGCATGGTTTACAGGGTATGTTTCTAGCCAGCCAGTGGTTGCTTCCACCATGGTGAGTATGTAGCGCTTGCCTTGGCGTGTTCGTGGCAGTGGTCCAATATAGTCAATTTGCCAGGCCTCGCCATATTGAAAACCCAGCCACCGCCCTCTGTTCCAGGGAGATCTTACTCGTGTGGCTCGCTTGATTGCAGCACATGTTTCACATTCGTGAGTGACCTGTGTGATGGCCTCCATGGTCAGGTCCACCCCTCGATCATGAGCCCATCTGTATGTTGCATCTCTCCCTAGATGTCCTGATGTTTCGTGGGCCCATCGAGCTACAAATAGCTCACCCTTACGCTCCCAGTCCAGGTCCACCTGAGACACTTCCATTTTGGCAGCCTTGTCTACCTGTTCATTGTTTTGATGTTCTTCAGTGGCACGGCTTTTGGGCATGTGAGCATCTACATGACGTACCTTTAGAGCCATGTTTTCTACCCGGGCAGCAATGTCCTGCCATAATGTAGCAGCCCACATGGGTTTACCCCTGCGCTGCCAATTGGTCTTCTTCCACTGCTGCAGCCACCCCCATAGGGCATTAGCCACCATCCAGGAGTCAGTATAGAGATAGAGTACTGGCCACTTTTCTCGTTCAGCAATCTCTAGGGCTAGCTGGATGGCTTTCACTTCGGCAAACTGACTTGACTCACCTTCTCCTTCAGTGGCCTCAACAACTTGTCGTGTGGGGCTCCACACAGCAGCTTTCCATTTCCGATGGTTTCCTACCACACGACAGGATCCATCAGTAAACAAAGCATAACGCCTTTCGTCTTCTGATAACTCATTATATGGTGGTGCCTCTTGAGCACGAGCCACATCTTCAGGCAATGCTCCAAAATCTCTGCCTTCTGGCCAGTCCATGATCTCTTCCAGGATTCCTGGGTGGTTGGGCTTCCCCAGTCGAGCTCGTTGTGTGATCAACGCTACCCACTTACTCCACGTAGCGCTGGTTGCGTGGTGTGTAGAGGGGATGTTTCCTTTGAACATCCAGTGTAGCACAGGCAATCGTGGTGCCAAGACGAGATATGCTTCTGTACCAACAACTTCTGAAGCGGCTCGAACCCCCTCATATGCTGCTAGTATCTCTTTTTCAGTTGGGGTGTAGTGGGCTTCTGATCCTCGATACCCCCGGCTCCAAAACCCTAATGGTCGACCTCGGGTTTCTCCTGATGTTTTCTGCCAGAGGCTCCAGGTGAGACCATGCTCCCCAGCTGCAGTGTAGAGTACATTTTGCACAGCTGGTCCTGTCCGGACAGGCCCAAGAGCTACTGCACGAGCTATTTCCTGTTTGATATGCTCAAAGGCTTGTTGTTGCTCAAGGCCCCACTCAAAATAGTTCTTCTTTCGGGTTACTCGATAGAGAGGGCTCACAAGCTGACTATAACCTGGAATATGCATTCTCCAGAACCCCACAAGGCCTAGGAAAGCTTGTGTTTCCTTCTTGTTAGCTGGTGGAGACATAGTTGCTATCTTGTTGACCACGTCCATAGGCACATGACGGCGTCCATCCTGCCATTTTATTCCCAAGAACTGAATCTCCTGTGCAGGTCCCTTGACCTTGCTTTTCTTTATGGCAAAACCAGCTTTCAGAAGAATCTGAATTACTCTTTTTCCCTTCTCAAACACTTCTTCTGCCTTGTTGCCCCACACGATGATGTCATCAATGTATTGTAGATGTTCAGGGGCATCACCCTGTTCCAGTGCAGTTTGGATTAGTCCATGACAAATGGTAGGGCTGTGCTTCCACCCCTGGGGCAATCGATTCCAGGTGTATTGAACACCTCTCCACGTGAAAGCAAACTGTGGCCTGCACTCTGCTGCCAAAGGAATTGAAAAAAACGCATTGGCAATGTCAATTGTAGCATACCACTTGGCCGCCTTCGACTGCAGTTCATATTGGAGCTCTAACATGTGTGGTACAGCAGCACTCAGTGGTGGTGTCACTTCGTTCAGACCACGATAGTCTACTGTTAACCTCCATGCTCCGTCAGACTTTTGCACTGGCCATATGGGACTATTGAAAGGTGAGTGAGTCTTGCTGATGACTCCCTGGCTCTCCAGTTGATGAATCAGCTCATGGATGGGAGCTAGGGAGTCTCGGTTTGTGCGATATTGTCGCCGGTGCACTGTCCTGGTCGCAATTGGCACCTGCTGTTCTTCAACTTGCAGCAATCCCACAATGAAGGGATCTTCTGAGAGGCCAGGCAGGGTAGATAGCTGTTTGATCTTCTCTGTGTTCACAGTAGCTACACCAAAAACCCATCGGTACCCTTTTGGGTCCTTGAAGTACCCTCTCCTGAGATAGTCTATGCCAAGGATACAAGGGGCTTCTGGGCCGGTCACAATGGGGTGCTTTTCCCACTTGTCCCCTGTTAAGCTCACCTCAGCCTCCAATACAGACAATTCTTGGCATCCCCCTGTCACTCCAGAGATCCAGATGGGTTCTGTGCCCCTATATCCTGATGGCACCAGCGTACACTGTGCCCCGGTGTCTACCAAAGCCTTATACTTCTGTGGGTCTGATGTGCCAGGCCATCGGATCCACACAGTCCAGTATACCCGGTTATCCCTTTCCTCCTCCTGGCCGAAGGCAGGGACCCTCTATTCTTGTTCCTGGTCAGAGTATTCACTGTCTGACCCTTTCAGTGCCAGACCAGAAGTCCCTTCACCAGAATCAAGGGAGGTGATTTCAGTTCTTCTATGTCTGGGAGATCGCTGATTGCCTTCTTGTGTCTCTACAGCAACTACGCTGACAGACTTCTTGGGTGACCCCTTCTTAACAGCAGTCTTCCCTCTCAGTTCACGTACTCGGGCTTCCAGCTTAAAGGTGGGTTCACCATCCCACTTCCTCATGTCTTCCCCCTGGTCACGTAGGAAGAACCAGAGTGCACCACGCGGCATGCGCCTGGGGCTCCCTTTCCTTCCGACCGGGGCAGGAGGGGACTGACTTCTTGGGGCGCCCCTAACAGCCAAGGCGCTGTTCTGTAGGGATGAGGATGTACAGAGATTTTCTTCAAAGTTTTGGAGCCAAGAAGACACTTTCTCCACAGTTGGTGTATCCATATCTGGGCAATACATCGCTGCCAAGCTGTTAGAATAGGACACTGGAGCACTTTGAATCACCTTCCTCCACATGGCCCGTGTGCACAGGACATCCTCTGGATCTTTGGAGACCTCATCATCATCTAGATCACTGTAGATTACTTCTAGCACTGCTAATTCTCTCAGGTATTGGATGCCTTCATCTGCAGTAGTCCACTTTCCTGGGGAGCTGACAAGATCTTCCTTGAATGGATATCTTGCCCTCACACTTGAGAGGAGTCGTCTCCAGAGACTGCAAATTGCTGCCTCTTTTCCAATTCCTCTCTCAATCCCCCGGTTTCTAGCAAGAGATCCCAACTGTTGGGCTTCCTTACCTTCCAGCTGCTGACTGTCAGCCCCGCTATCCCAGCATCGGAGCAGCCAGGCAGCAATCCGCTCACCTGGCTGGCGGCTGTAATCTTTCCGCATGTCTCGAAGCTCTGATGAGGTCAGAGACCGGGTAGTTTCTGCTTCCTGGCTAAGTTCTCTCATTCCTTCCTCCCATTTCTTTGTCGAAGGACCGGCTTCTTGAACAAACCTTTCCTCTTCTTCCTCCTCCCTTACTAATCGAGGGTATGGACCTGTTGTTCTCCTTGTCCACTGTTTCTTTTTCACTACTGGGGCAATTACTGTAGTTGTTGTTGTTCGGGTGCCTATCTCAACCGTGGTGTTCTCAGATGCAGTTTGGGTCCCTGCCTCAACCGTAATCCTCTGAGAATACTGAACTGTGGCTCGATAGGCACAGGCCAGGCCCCAGTACAGTGCTAGAAGTTGTTGGTTTTCATTGGGATAGGCAAGGCACCCCTCTATCAAGTGGTGCGTCAGTTTGCCAGGGTTGCTTACCTGTTCAGGTGTAAAGTCCCAGGTTATGGGAGGTGATAACCGTCCTAGGAATCTGCCCAAATCCTTCCAAACACCCTGCCACCCAGGGACCGGCCGCCTCAGGGCACTTTTCAGTATTGCCTCACCCAAAATTTTTCTTCTCTTACACCAGGACGAGACCATATTCCACAAAACCCATAATACGCCAATAGTATTAATTAATAGTATTAAGCAGCTCACATAAGGGTGAGCAAGGACCTCAGGAGCTTGCATAATAAAACCATCCACATCAATCCCGGGTAGGGACAGGGAGATGTATTCCCTCATTTTCTCCACAAGATAGCTCCCGCAGCACAGCAAGGCCATCAATGCCAGGACAAAGCACATAGCCATTGTTTGTACCAGCAAGTTCCCAAGTTCCTTCATCCTTCCCACAAAATAGCTCCCCCAGCACAGCAAGGCCATCAATGCCAGGGCAAAGCACAGAGCCATTATTTCTATTAACATGTTCCCAAGCGCAGCAAAATAAAGAGATAAGCAGTGCAGCCAACAAACTCCGTGACCCGCACAGGAGCTTGCCACTTAATAACTACTATAGCTATAGCACGCTTAATACAAAACTGCCGTTGTCTTGCCCCACGTTGGGCGCCAAAAAGGACTGTAGTGGGTTGACCCTGGCCAGATGCCAGGTGCCCACCAAAGCCGCTCTATCACTCCCCCTCCTCAACTGGACAGGGGGAGAAAATAAAACGAAAGGCTCGTAGGTCGAGATAAGGGCAGTTTAATAAAGCAGAAGCAAAGGTCGCGCGCGAAAGCAAAGGAAAACAAAAGATTTTATTCTCTACTTCCCATCAGCAGGCGATGTTTGGCCACTTCCTGGGAAGCAGGGCTTCAGTACGCGTAGTGGTTGCTCCGGAAGACAAACGTAAACAAACGAATGCCCCCACTTCCTCCTCCTCCCCCTAGCTTTTATACTGAGCAGACGTCATATGGTATGGAATATCCCTTTGGTCAGTTTGGGTCAGCTGTCCTGGCTATGTCCCCTCCCAAGATCTTGCCCACCCCCAGCCTACTGGTGGGGGGGGCAATGTTGGAGAGACAGCCTTGATGCTGTGGGAGCGCTGCTCAGCAGTAGCCAAAACACTGGTGTGTTATCAACACTGTTCTAGCTACCGATACAGAGCACAGCACTACGAGGGCTGCTGTGGGGAAAATTAACTCCATCTCAGCTAGACCCAATACAATAATCTATTCTAAATGTTAAATCATTTTTGGTAATATTCTAGTCTCTGAGGATCAAGGCATTTGTATCTAGCCGCACTGGACATACAAGTTGAGTACATTGAGAATAAGTGATTGGAGTACTTCAATTGTAGAAATCTTGCCAACTCTTGTCTTCGCCTTGATTCAAGTATGCGAACAAATTCTATAAAGGAACTAGAACAAATAATTCCTCTATTCCTACTCTGCCAGGACACAAAGAGTTCTTGCCTCAAAGAAAGACTATGAATGTATGATCATTGAGAAATGGAGAAGGATTCTTCCAGAGGCCTTTATTTTAAGTCTTGGAAGAGAACATTGCCAAAACTCTTTCTGCTTAAGCAATAATTAACTCAGCTGGGGTTTGTTTATCAGGCTCTCAGAGAAGAGCAAAAGGAAGGGAGGAAAAAAGGAAGGGAGGAAAAAAGGAAGGAAGGGAGGAAGGGAGGGAGGGAAGGAGGGAGGGAAGAAGGAAGGCAGGCGGGCAGGCAGGCAGGAAGGGAGAGGAAAAAAGGAAAAAGAAGAGGAAGAAAGAAAAAAGTAGAATTAAGATATCTGATTCAACTTTGAATTAAAAAAAAGACAACATGTACATTAAGAAACCTTTTTAATTTTTTATATTTTTTTTCCTTGCAGAATTCCTTTGGGTTAGATAGAACTTAATTTAGATTCAGTAGCCAACTCAAGAAATTGTAAGGAATCTCACAGCTTCCTGCTAAACTGATGCTTAGGTAGAACAGCTTTCCATTCAATCTTAAGAGAGTCATACAATTAATATAAACCAAAATATACTTCTCAAAGATATATTGCAAAGGCCCAGCTATATTTCCCATTTTTCAGCTTGGGCTGGGTACAGAAGAATCAATCCCTCTCTCTAGCCAAATTCAGTTCTGGGAACAGATGCCAGAGCTATAACCAAACCACACGGCTGTTGCAATTACAAAACCCACACAAGTGGAAAAAAATGGTTTCATTTCCTCATATATTTTTAAAAGGAATGGTATTAAAATAACAGTTGTTTATAAAAATGGTCAGAAGTTCTCTTTGTGTTTTGCTGACCTCTACTACCTTGCAGCATAGATAGTACGAAAATAGATATAGAGACATGTTCACACGCACTAATGGCAGTTAAAATGTTAGTGATTTCTGTTTGTGACCTAGCTGATGTACTTTCAGATGTAGGACTCATTGCTTAACAGTTTTATGTTAAGTATTTGGACAAAAAACCCCAACCAAACAAAGCAATAATAGTTCTGACAGTATGACATATGTAATTCAATATTACCTAACATGCTTCCTTTAATAAAACCTACTATAATTAAGGCAGCTCATACTTTTGCATGAGGTCATATTCAGGTTGCAAACATGCAAAAGAATGATAGAATTGTGGCAGAGGCTACGGATGTTTTTAATTTAAAAAAAATATTCCAGGCACTTTGTACTGGTTTTGGCTGGGCTAGAGTTAATTTTCTTTATAGTTACTCGTATGCGGTTACATTTTGATTTGTGACTAAAACACTGTTGGTGACACCTATGTTTCGGCTATTGCTCAGCAGTGCTAACACAGCGTCAAGGCTGTTTCTGATTCTCATGCTGCCCTTCCAGTGAGTGGGCTGGGGGTACACAAGAAGTTGGGAGGGGACACAGCTGGGACAGCTGACCCCCAGCTGACCAAAGGGGTATTCCATACTGTATGAAGTTGTGCTCAGCAATAAGAGCTGGGGGAAGAGGGAGGAAGGGGGGACATTCAGAGTTATGGCATTTTTCTTCCCAAGTAACCATCACAAGTGGTGAAGCTCTTCTTTACTGGGAATGGCTAAACATCCGCCTGTCGATGGGTAGTAGTGAATGAATTCCTTACTTTGCTTTGCTTACGCACACAGCTTTTGCTTTACCTATTAAATTGTTTTTATCTCAATCCATGAGTTTTTGCACTTTTACCCTTCCTATTCTCTTCCCCAACCCACAGTGGGAGAGCGAGTGAAAGGCTGTGTGGGGTTTAGCTGCCTACTAAGGTTAACCCACAATACACTTCTAGTATTATTAGGTCATGCTGTTAAAATAAATAGAATTTAAATGTAATTCAGGATTCTTTCACCCTTGAAGACCACCATTACAGCCACTAATCTAGCGTAGACCTAACTTCCAGACAAAATGGTGCTCTGTAAAGATACAACCTCAGGAAATTCTCATATGGCACAAAATCTCTGGTGGTGTTACCAAGCAGATTTTGCCAACAGTTCTGTATTTTTCATTGAAGAGACTAATTCTGTGTGAATTTACATGAAATTTTGGCTTGTCTGCTAATATACCTTTCCTTGTTTACTAGTTCCAGTAAAATAAACTGTTTGTACTTGTAATATATTTGCTAATTATATAAAGTCTACAGCATACATGATATGTAAAGGTTTGAGGATTTGAATTTTCACATCTTTGAAATGTTACCTCTTCTCAAAACCATGTCTATGAGAGGGTTGAACAAACTTAGCCTGGTTCTACTGATCTAACTGAAAACTTATGGCTTACTCTGGGTAATGTTTGGAGAGGTTTCTCAAAGCAATATTATGAATTACGTAGCCAACTTCTACTGGGTAGTCGCAGGGATTTGGGAGTCTGAAATCCATCTGTTATCTTTCTATAAAATTGTTCCCTTTTTAGTGTTGTTGTAATTGAAATAGGAGGATTAATTAACACATCAAGACAGGAGAGGGGTCAAAATTCATGAGAAGCTGGCATATAAATTTGTAACTGTTACAAGAAAATTCAGAACTGTTGTGAGTTCTGTAAACAATATAAAATTAAGTGTAACTGCATACAACTATCAGTCCAACTATCAACTTTTAAAATTCTGCCATAGGGGCACTGAAATACCCAAATGAACTATACTTTTTCTCGAGGTCTCTCATCTATATTGGTTTTATGTTTTACTCAATACCATAGGACAAAAGCTTACCAAAATGAAATTATAGACAATGTCTTGGATAATATTTAATTTGTGGGCTTAAATTAAATCATAGCAAAGATTTCAAATAAGGTATATTGTGCATCAGTGCAAAGAAGAGCTTGCTGCAGTTAAAATAAAAAGACTTCCTGCAAGAAGACAGGGAGGAAAGAAAGAACCAAGGAATTGCTCAGATAACAAAAGTAACAAGTCTGCTTTCCTATCCACAAAGTAAGCTAGCAATAGCTCATTTTCCCATCAAGGAAGAAGGAGGTCTGCCCAGCGTTAACAGAGTGGTTGGCATCAAGTAAATGAGCTGCTCACTAGCTGGGTGACCCAGCCTTACTGACTTCTGCCAGGGTTACAGGGAAAGAGTCTGAAAGCAGCTGGAGAACAACCTTATTTATGTACTATATGTAAACTAGACCTTCATCATTTAATCTTCCTAATATGTTCTTCCCAATTTTGGTTGACTTCAAATCCTTCTTAGAACATTTTCTTTTTATTCATTATGATGTCTGCTTAGTATTGAGAGACTCTTAAACGGTATAATAAAGTGGATTGAGATGAAGCTGAAAATGTTTCACTTTCTCTCCAGATACAGCAAAACCAATATGCATAAATATAAGTGTGCACACACAGACACCCCCCACCTCCCCCATACACATACGTAAGGACTTACAGATGGGCTTGAAAACTGACTATGGAACCAAGACCTGAACATTGATTCTAGTCAAGTTACTAAGAACCAGTGTACTGCCCAGTGTCAACTTTGAGGAATAAATATATCTCTGGGAAACTGAATTTCCTCAGGCAAGAGCACAGAACTGTAATTTCTGTGAGGAACTGTTGGCTAAAAAGCACCTTGTGGCTGCTGGAAATTTCTGAAGTGTTCCAATAAAGAGAGGCTATGCTTTATATATGTACTTAAACCAGACAGAGAAATCTTGACATAAAGACCAGAATCAAACTTACCAAAGCTAAGAGATTAATTTAAAGCAGTTCTATGCAGGCCTGGTCCTCCTAGAAGTGAAGAGCATACATTTTGGTTAATTTAACCAGAGAACATAGCTTCTGCATGTATAATTAAGTTCCACCTGAGATTGTATCAAAATTCTTCCCTACACATTTGTTTTCTGCAACGATCACCATATGTTTCCTTTTTTTCGGGAAAACAACAGAGAGAACGGGGGAAGAAAGACCACAAACTGTCTTGCTTTTATAGAAACTGACAAAAAAGTGATTTATTTCCTCATTAGTTTTGACAATGATCTATTTGTTTATTTTTATTGCTAATGGTGGGGTAGGTTGTTGCATGCCTATGGCTGATTGCCTTCACAAAGTCCTCAGTAGGATTTGTTCCCTACACCATTTTGGGATCACTAGCTATTCATAAGGTCATGAATGTCAGTGTATTTGATATCAAAGCTGGACTTGAATTTCATTCAGTAATCCTCTTAAAATATGTTGATAACTGCTAGCAAAATAATTCCTGTGCAGCAGACAAATAGAGCTGAGGAAACCTAGACCGAAGTAGAAAAAGACCATCTCCCCTACACAACGCCCCTGCAAGATACTGGTTCAGTATATACTGGTTCAACTCAATCACAGTACTGGAAAAGCAGTGGGTTGTGTTTCTCTTACACCTTCGATGATGAGTGTCATATTTATAAAAGGAATCACATCCTATGTTTCTCTTTTAGAAGCTTCATAGCTGGGTATTTAACCACAAAGAACTAGTTACTTGAGCCTCTGTGTTTGACTGAAGTTAATGAAACCTCCACAAGTGGTTGACACTGTGCTTGACAGTGTTCACAGAACTAGGATCTTCTAAAATAAGTTGTTCAGCAAAGTGATTCTGCCCCTGCTGAATTGCATGATACCAGTATTGTTCTTCTCACATCGATCAACACACAATGCTTCTTGTTTTCTCTGATAGTCTATGGGTTTGATCTGGTCCTGGTGAAGATAGCAGACAAAGCTATTATCATAATGTGCTGTGACAAGCACTCAACCAATTGTCCAAAAAGTCACAAATCATGGGTGATAAGAACATAAAGAACTTCGTCACTCATGAGGTCATGCATGACTGCTCTTTATACAACCATGAAATGTTATAAAATATTTTCTGTAAAGCGGAATATCCCAGAAGGGATATGACACTGCTAGTCTTCTCCAGCTATGAATTTTTCACAGTTCAGTGGAAAACATGGGAAAAGGTACTATTGGCTTCCAAGTTAGCTACAAAAAGTTTTACTTTCTCATATCCGCAAAGTGTAGTGGAGAGTATTATTTTGAAGAAAACTTTTGCTGGCTTTTAACTGGTAGTAGCAAAGCTCTAAAAATATATTAACAACAATAATTATGAAATAATACAATTTACATTGTAAAGCAATGTTCTGAATTGCGAGAGAAGTCAACAATAGCCTTCCTAATTGGACTGCGGACATGGGAAGGCAAATGCCAGTTATGTAACAGATTTATTTTTATGTATGCTGCAAAAAGCATTGAAAGCTTTCTGGCATAGAAGGTCATTCTCCTCTTCCAACAGCTTCCATGCAAGAAACTCTTATCTCTACATCCAGAACTGACAAGACCATTCCTGTATTCAGAATGTGATATTCTCCTATAGGTCGTGAGCGTTGTTACTAATGACTAGAGATGGTGAGTTCTTGCATTCTGAAGGCTGTAGAAAATCACTTTAATAATATTAAATAAACTTCTTTTTTCTCTCAAGTAAAGGTTTACTTCCATTAATTTTTAACCTTACATGACCTGCTGGGTGCTGACCACTCTAAGATTTTGTATTAACCAGTCTCAGGAATGATTATTGCATATGTCAGAGATAGAGTATGAATAGATATATATTTGTGCAGCTTCTCTTATTTGGATATGTTTAAAATCTGCCTCATGGGAAATCCTTCTGTTTGGACTTTGCATTGTCAAACACAAAATGCCAGGAAGAGCATGCCTTGATGATAATTACTTCATCTCTTCTCTCTTCCTTTACAAAACTCAGAACAGAAATGAGCCTGCAATGGAGCAGGTTTAGATGAATCATTTTATAGAAGGACTTTTGGACCAAAAAGTACCACATCTGGTAAATGTTTAACTATCCCTTGTTAGAATCATAGAATCATAGAATCATTTAGGTTGGAAAAGACCTTTAAGATCATCGAGTCCAGCTGTTAACCTAACACTGCCAAGTCCCACTGAACCATGTCCCAAAGTGCCACGTCTACATGTCTTTTAAATGCCACCAGGGATGGTGACTCAACCACTTCTCTGGGCAGCCTGTTCCGATGCTTGACAACCCTTTTGGTGAAGAAATGTTTCCTAATATCCAATTTAAACCTCTCTTGGCACAACTTGAGGCCATTTCCTCTCGTCCCATCGCTTGTTACTTGGGAGAAGGGACTGACCCCCACCTCGCTACAACCTCTTTTCAGGTAGCTGTAGTGAGCGATCAAGTCCCCCCTGAGCCTATTTTTCTCCAGACTAAAGAATCCCAGTTCCCTCAGCCGTTCCTCATAAGACTTGCTCTCTAAACCCTTCACCAGCTTCATTGCCCTTCTTGGACGTGCTCCAGTACCTCAATGTCTGTCTTGTAGTGAAGGGCCTAAAACTCAACACAGTATTTGAGGTGCTGAACACAGTATTCGAGGTGCAAGCTTAAGGATTGAGGAGGAGTACTGAAGTAATAAAGGATAATGATGAATTTCTGGATGCAGTATAGAAGTTGATGGCTGGTAACAGAAATCCTTAGTCATAAAAAGAAAACTGACAGACAGTCATGAGGAAACTATATGTTAGAGTTCAAGTCAACTTTTCAACTAGTAAGTCATTCTAGAAAGCTTGTCCCACCAAACTACTTGCTGTTATTTGGGAACATGGCAGCACAAAGGTAATATTTTCTTATATATGACACTGAAGACTTACTGCCTAACACAACAAAAGCCCAGATCAGCTGTCTGTGAAAGTCAGGTTAAGTTGAAGGCAAATAGACTCATACAAACTAAATAAAATAAAATAAAATAAGAAGAAAAATCTGATGAGACTAGGGAGTCCTAAAAAAGCCATTAATCAATACGATACTGAAGGTGAGGAATTATTTATAGCTGAAGGAACACCTTCTAGTGGAAAGTTCCAAAATAAGTTTTCTCTGGTGAGTTTTAATACGATAATGCTATTCCGTTTTCTTAAGCATCATTTATTATGAATAAAAGAAGTGGAAGACATAAGCTTTAAGACCTGTCTACAATTCTCATTGTCTTCTGTGACTCCAGGATAGAGCTGAATCTTCATTCTTATAATGCAGGCTTCCTGACAAATCAGAAAAGAGGTGACAAGGACTACAGCCTACACAGTCCACAGCCAAGCCTTGCTCAACAATTAAGATAAGTGACTCATGTTCTTCCAGTATCAACTCTTTATTATTTTTCTTTCAAATTTTTATGCTTTAAGTATTTATTCCTTTAATTGTTGTTTGCTTTCTATTAAGAACCTGGCTGAGGCAGCAACATTCCTGTGCAACATTACCACAGAACAATAGGTAGATAAGCAGCTGTACACTATTCTTGAAACAGGCCTATACGTATAAAATTTTGCTGTACTTCACAATGGCATCTGATTCCATACCCATATCACTCCAACAGTGGTAGTCCAGTGAGGAAAAACAGATTTACACTGCATAGAGGGCAGAGATGGTATTACAATGTTAATTCTGCTGGTTCTTAACTTTTCAATTAGCTCTGCAACTTTAGTGAGCTGCTTTGTAATGCATAGACTATGTACTTCAATGTTATATGCAAAACAAAAGGCTATGGAAATTCTTGACAAACACCTGCAACACTGGTACTAATGAAAATATACTTGAAGAGGGAATAATGTCTTACAGGAAAATGTGGTAGAAAGAGAAATGAGTAAGAGATTCTTGGGAGACAGAGCCTGTTCTGTTCATGGTCCTCAGGGCCCTGGATGTGAAGTGATGACCTTTAGGTTTGCTGCCCAGCAGTTCCCCTTGTCTCGTGAAGAAACAGGAAAGGAAAGAAGAGAGCTTTGCTTTTTTTATGTCAGAGAGAACTCCCTGACCCAGTGCAACCCAGAACACAGATATTATATTCCCTCTGTGCCTTGTGGGCAGGAAACGGGCCGTAGCACCTCTGTCACTGTTCACCAGCCAAATAGCTGATGTTCATTGGGGAAATATTTCACACCCTTCAAGACGTATAACTGTATGGCTGAATTCCTAATTAGTAATCCAATTTATTCCTTCATTTTTCTGTATCTGTTTGTAATTTCTCATCAATATACTTATCCTTGGTATGCCAGTTGCCATAACAACTCCTTATTTTGATCTCTTCCATCATTGTTTTCATGTTAAAGGTTTTCAGTTTAAAGCTAGGTTGCATCCTTCCAGGATTGCTCAGAATAATGACCTCTTCTGTTTGGCCACAGCGGAAGGTGGTGATTTGGCACAAGCTTATTACAAAATAATGGAAGAACTCATATAGACAAATCTCCTTGAAAGCAAATAAAATACAGCATCCCTTTAAAAGAGAGTTTAGCATGCATGGTCCGAATCTGATTTGGAGCCACTATAGGGAGATAAATTAACTATTGAAACTGTTGCAAAGTATTAGGGTAATTTCTTCAGCACTTGACTTGGAATTTGCATACTGGATTTTACAGTCTTTATAAAAAATGGGGTTTAGTACAAGCATAGGCTATAGAGGCTGAAAAGGGCTTTACTGAGCAAAGGCCAGTGGGTCACACATCCATTAAGTAAGAGACTTGTAAGTCCTTTGTGGCTTAGTGAACTGAATGAACTAGCTTTTATAGGCTGAAATCATGCAAGACAGATAAAAACAGCAGGTGTAACAGCCCCACCAACTTCAACATAAGCAAGGTCATAATCATGTCCATTTCTGTCTCTTATGAGCACGACAGTTTAAATAGTTTTGGCATAACATGCTCTCTTTTTCTTTGCTTAAATGGAAAATTGTCTTTTAAGTAGTAACTAATTATTACCCTATAGACTCATCATTGCAGAAATACTTTTTTTTTGAGTAATCACCAGCAGATGTCCGCGTATTGAAATTGTCTTGTGAGAACAACAGTGGCAAGGTAACAGTTAAGGACTCAGTAGGAGTATTAGTACAAACAAAAATAATTAAAGTAACATCAACAAATAGAACAGGTCCTTTAGCTTTATTTGTAAGAGAATAAAAGGCAATTGTTTGCAACCTTGTAAGAGCCACAAAACTTAATAATGCAAGTGGCAATATTCTTTATCTGTGGGTGGAATTGCTTGTTTTTTGTGTATTTGCATTTTAACTGGGCCGGGGCGGGGGGCGGGGCGGGGGGGCTGAGAGAGAAACAGACTCCGTTTAATTCAAACAAATATATGTTTTGTTTTTCAATTAGATCTTGTATTCCAGTACAGTACTGCAGTTGCAGACCTGTTGCTGGGGGGGAGGGGGGGAAGGGAAAATAACTCAGAAAACAAGTGCTACATTCATCTAACCAGTTTTATTACTTTGCATGCTACAGTAATTCTCTCAGATAAAAAGGTAGGGTTTGGGTTTTTTTTGATGGTGATGTATTTTAGCCAGCATAATATCACAAATATGAGCAAATACTCCATGTGAAAACTGCAAGACCAGTTAGAATTTATGTCAAACAATCATTTAATCTTGCATCTGCTAAATCCTGCATCATTGCTCTAATATAGAAAAAGAAAAGAAATGGAATATGGTTTGTCAAGTATAACCAATATTTTTCTGTGTAAAATTAAGTTCTAATTCAATATATGAGGTCAAAAAAAAAGGCTTGAAATTCAAAAGAGTTTTCAACAGCTCTTGTGAAAGTAAAAATAAGGCTACTTATTTATGTGCTCAAGTAAATTTTCTGGATTCTAGTTAGAGGCATAATTTTAGAATTCTTTTAATAAGATGCAACTGAGAGTGACAGAAATAGACATTTTTAGTCTACATTTATAATAAAATCTTCAGATCATATCTTCTTTGTTGTTCAATTTTTTAATTCCTTCCTGTACCAGAACTTAACAGATACAAACTAAAAGTTCATTGGCATTAAAACTAAAGAACTGGACAATTCTAGTATGCATTGAAACTGATACATTAAAAAGGATGTTAAATAATTATTTCTATGTTAAAGTATTTCTTTTTTGCATGTGTGTGGAAAAGTTTTGCTCCATTTCCACTGTTCTGTAAAGGATTTCTCAATAGCTGTAGTACTTTGATCACTCTTCTTGTTTATTTTTCAACCAGTTTCAGCAACAAATAGATGGCACATCTCTTCTATGATTTTGAAGCCCTGTTCAGTTAAGATGTTGTATGTTAATGAGCTTCTTATTTTTACATGTAATTTCTTTCCATATGGACAAGACGCAACATCTCCATCAAGAAATTAATGAGAGACATGTAGTAGGTTGCATTCATTGTTAATCGTTATAAACTGTAATTTTGTTCTTCTGCTTCTCTTGAGACTCCCTTGGGAAAGTTCTCTTACAGGAGTACCTCTCTCTCCCACACACCTACAGAGGCATCTGCCTCTTTTGGAAGGCGTCTTTTACTTGTTTAGGAACAAGCTCCTGTTTCTTCTTCTAGTGGTAAGCCATATAACCAAGACAGTTATGCAGGTGATTTTTACAGGTCTAGTACTGCCATAGAAATGCCGTTTCTATGTGTAATCCTCCTGTTGCATCTGTAGGATTGCTTTGAATATTTGCAAATCAACATATTACTATAAAAGGGAGACTCCTGGACCCTCCCTTCACCATGCTCTGCTAGTTATTATTTTCATCTGGAAAGAAAAGTGTTTAAAAAAGTTTTCTCATCCACATTACAGCTATATATCTTCTGAAGAAAACAATACTTTCAGATGTTTGTTTTATTGTGTTGTATATGCAAGGTTCAGAAACATAGGTCGATTTACATAAGTGTTGTCAGTTTACAATACTTGAGATGTTTCTACAACAGCATCAAGAATTCATAGCACTGGCATTTTTCAGTTTTATAATGTCTTACACACAGTACTTTCAAACTAAATGTATGTGAGCATGAAAAAGCCTTTATTTTTAATTAGCTATGGGAACACATAAGTTTGAAAAGAAATAGAATTGTCTTTTTCATGCATGTTTGTATATATAGTTTATTTACAAATCCTGTTCCCATAGAAAACTGAGATGGACTGCTGTTCTATGCTGCTTTTTTTCTGTAGATCTACTAAAACTTTCAGTGAATTGGATTCATTGGTCAGCACCTAAGAAGTCAATATCTGTCAACATCTTAATGTACTCAAATAACTACTTTTCTCCTAAACGTGGTAATCTATAGTAGTTTTGTTATAACAATTGGAATATAGAACCAAAATAGGACATAAGTAAAAATCCTGTCATTTTGCATTTCCAATCTCTTTATGAAATCCTGCAGTCACACCCAAGTTCTGCAAACACATATGTGTGTACTTACCATAAAAAATATACTTACTAGATACTTCGGGCTTTAGGTTTGCCTTTTCTCCATTGTAACATAAACACTTGGTTACATAAAGACACTCTAACAAATGAAACTTCAATTTAGCAAACATTAAAGCATAAGCATCAGAATCAAGGCAGGTATCATTTTACTTTTCAGAAAGAAAGGAAAATTGAAGCATGGTACAGTAGATACTCTACTGGTAATCCCTGGTAACAGCGATTACTTGAGGGAACTGAATACACATAAATCACTGGAATCAGATGTGTTGGGATCAGAAGGGAAAAATGACACGCCAGGGAACAACTGGCAATTCATCCATGCTTTGTTCCAGGGGAAAGTCATGGCTGCTATTCCTCTTGCAGCATATTTCAGGTCAGATGAAGAAGGTGATTTGACATAGGTGAACCATTTACAGAATCATAGAACAGTTGAGGTTGGAAGGGACCTCTGGAGATCTTCTGGTCCAATCAACCTGCTCAAGCAGGGCCACCTAGAGCTGGTTGCCCAGGACAGTGTCCAGACAGCTTTTGAATATCTCCAAAGATGGAGACTCCACAGTCTCTCTGGGCAACCTGTGGCAGTGCTAGGTCACCCTCATAGTAAAAAAAGTGTTTCGTGATGTTCAGAGGGAACCTCCTGTGTTTCATTTTGTGCCCGTTACCTCTTGTCCTGTTACAGGACACCACTGAAAACAGCCTGGCTCTGTCTTCTTTACACCCTCCCTTCAGATATTTGTACACATTGATAAGATCTGCCCCGAGCCTTCTCTTTTCCAGGCTGAACTGCCCCAGCTCTGTCAGCCTTTCCTTATAGGAGAGATGCACCAGTCCCTCCTATATCTTCATGGACATTCACTGGACTCTCTCCAGTATGTCCATGTCTCTCTTGTACTGAGGAGCCCAGAACTCGACACAATACTCCAGGGGTGGCCTCGCCAGTGCTGAATAAATGAGAAGGATCACCTCCCTTGACCTGCTGGCAGTGCTTTGCCTGATGCAGCCCAGGATACCACTAACATTGACTAATCTCCTTCTATGACAAGGTGACCTGCTTAGTGGATGAGGGAAAGGCTGTGGATGTTGTCCACCCAGACTTTAGCAAAGCCTTTGACACTGTTTCCCACAGCAGTCTCCTGGAGAAACTGGCTGCTCATGGCTTAGGTGGGCGTATTCCTCACTGGGTAAAGAACTGGCTGGATGGCTGAGCCCAAAGACTGGTGGTGAATGGAGTTGAATCTAGTTGGCGGCCGGTCACAAGTGGTGTTCCCCAGGGCTCAGTATTGGGGCCAGTTCTGTTTAATCTCTTTATCAATGATCTGGATGAGGGGATTGAGTGCACCCTCAGTAAGTTAGCCCACAACACCAAGTTGGATGGGAGTGCTGATCTGCTTGAGGGTAGGAAGGCTCTACAGAGGGATCTGGACAGGCTGGATTGATGGGCTGAGGCCAATTGTATGAGGTTCAACAAGGCTAAGTGTCAGGTCCTGCACTTGGGTCAAAACAACCCCATGCAATGCTACAGGCGTGGGGAAGAGTGGCTGGAAAGCTGCCCAGCTGCCCAGGACCTGGGGGTGTTGATCAATAGCTGCCTGAATATGAGCTGGCAGTGTGCCCAGGTGGCCAAGAAAGCCAACAGCATCCTGGCTTGTATCAGAAATAGTGTGGCCAGCAGGACTAGGGAAGTGATCGTCCCCCTGTACGTGACACTGGTGAGGCCGCACCTCAAATACTGTGTTCAGGTTTGGGTTCCTCACTACAAGAAAGACATGGAGATGCTGGAGCATGTCCAAAGAAGAGCAACAAAGCTGGTGAAGGGTCTAGAGAACAAGTCTTATGAAGAGTGGCTCAGGGAACTGGGGTTGTTTAGCCTGGAGAAAAGGAGGCTGAGGGGAGACTTTATCGCTCTCTACAACTACCTGAAAGGATGTTATAGTGAGGTGGGTGTCGGTCCCTTCTCCCAAGTAACAAGCGATAGGACAAGAGGAAATGGCCTCAAGTTGCACCAGGGAAGGTTTAGATTGGATATTAGGAAAAATTTCTTCACTGAAAGGGTTATCAAGCATCGGAACAGGCTGCCCAGGGAAGTGGTTGAGTCACCATCCTGGAGGTATTTAAAAGACATGTAGATGTGACACTTTGGGACATGGTTCAGTGGTGGAGTTGGCAGTGTTAGGTTAACAGCTGGACTCGATGATCTTAAAGGTCTTTTCCAACCTAAATGTTTCTATGATTCTATGAACATTCTTTGCTGAAAGAGCACATTGCTGGCTTATGTTCAACTTTGTGTCCACCAGGACCCCTAGGTTCTTTTCTGCTAAACTACTTTCCAGCTGGGTGCTCCCCACATATATTGGTGCATGGGGTTGTTCTTCCCCTAGTGCAGGACTTTGCACTTCCCCTTGTCGAGCACCATGAGGTTTCTGACAGACCATGTCTCCAGCCTGTCGAGGTGGTCCCTTGGGATGGCAGCACAAACCTCTGGCGTATGAACCTCTCCTCCCCATTCCATGTGATCTGCAAACTTGTGGAGGCTACACTCTGCCCCACCATCCAAATCATTAACAAAGATGTTAAACAGGACCAGACCCAGTATCAATCCCTGGGGTACACCGCTAGTTACTGGCTTCCAACTAGACTTTGCACCACTGATCACTACCCAGTGAATGACCTGGCCATTCGGCCAGTTCTCATTCCACCACATTGTCTGCTCATCCAGCCCATACTTTATCAGCTTCTGTATAAAGATTTGATGGGAGACAGTGTCAAAGGCCTTACTGAGGTCCATGTAGACAATATCCACTGCTCTTTCCTCATCTACCAGTCATTTCATCATAGGAGGTTATCAGGTTGGTCAGGCATTAATTCCCCTTGGTGAATCCATGCTGACTACTGATGATTTTCTTGGCCTTCGTGTGCCTGGAAATGGTTTCCAGAATTAGTTGCTCCATCACCTTTCCAGAGATCAAGGTGAGTTCTGTAGTTCCTTGCGTCCTCTTTCTTGCCCTTCTTGAA
This sequence comes from Gymnogyps californianus, assembly GCF_018139145.2. Lineage (NCBI taxonomy): Eukaryota > Metazoa > Chordata > Aves > Accipitriformes > Cathartidae > Gymnogyps > Gymnogyps californianus. The sequence goes on along the minus strand of NC_059500.1, from coordinate 51,341,072 downwards.
GACACGAGTGACATTTTCTCTCCTCCAGTCTTGGAGCATTTCTCCCAATCACCATGATTGAACAAAGATAATTGAGAGTGGCCTCATGATAACATCAGCCATCTCCCTCAGAACTCTTGGGTACATCCCTTCAGGGCCCATGGACTTACATATGTCCAGTTTGCTTAAGTGTTCCCTGATTTGATCCTCTTCCACCAAGGGTACATCTTCCTTGCTCCAGACATTCCCCCTGGCCTCTGGGACCTGTGACTCTTGAAGGCCAATCTTGCTAGTAAAGAATGAGGCAAAGAAGACATCCTGCAGCTCAGCTTTTTATATGTCCTTTGTAACTGGGTTCCTCACCTTATTCAGCAGTAGGCCTACAATTTCACTAGTCTTTCATTACCTACGTACTTAGAGAAGCTCTTCGTGTTGTCATTGACATCACTCACCAGATTCAATCCATTTGGACAAACCACAAACCTCCAGTTTGAGGCCTCCAATAGAGGAAGGGTGCCAATAAATATGTTGAGCGGAGGCCACTGAGAAGGTGTGTCCTGGTTTTGGCTGAGACAGAGTTAATTTTCTTCTTAGTAGCTGGTACAGTGCTGTGTTTTGGATTTAGTGGGAGAATGATGTTGATAACACTCCGATGTTTTAGTTGTTGCTAAGTAGCGCTTATCTTAAGCCAAGGACTTTTCAGTTTCCCATGCTCTGCCAGCAAGCAGGTGTGCAAGAAGCTGGGAGGGAGCATAGCCGGGGCAGCTGACCTGAACTAGCCAAAGGGGTATTCCATACCATGGAACGTCATGCCCAGTATATAAACAGGGGGGAGTTGGCTGGGCGGCGCAGATCACGGCTCGGGAACTAACTGGGCATCGGTCAGCGGGTGGTGAGCAATTGCATTGTGCATCACTGGTGTTTTTTTGTTTGTTTGTTTGTTTGTTTTTCCCTTCCTCCCCCTCCTTTTTTGTTATATTCCTCTTCATTACTATTATTATTATTATATTTCATTATTACTATTGTTAGTATTATATTTTACTTTAGTTATTAAACTGTTCTTATCTCAACCCACGAGTTTTACTTTTTTTTTCCCCTCTTTCTTCCTCCTCACCCCACTGGGAGGGGGAAGGGGGAAGCGGCTGCGTGGTGCTTAGTTGCTGGCTGGGGTTAAACCACGACAAGGTGGGACTAGAGCTCTTGCCCTGCGAGGAGTAGCTGTGGGACTTGGGCTAGTTCAGCCATGATAAGGGACTGTTTTGGAGCACCCAACAGCATCCCCAGCACTGGTGGTTGGGCATGAAGGAGACACAGTCAGGCTCTTCACAGTGGTGCATGGCAGGAGGGTGAGAGGCAGCATCACAAGCTGAAATGCAAGAAGCTCAGGCCGGAGATAAGGAGAAACCTTTTCCCCACGAAGGCAGCCCAGCCATGGAGCTGAGGCCAAGGAAAGCTAGGCCATCTCTGGCATTGGGGGGTTTCACACTCCAACTGGGTGAAGCCCTGAGCAGCCTTGTCCGACACCATGGTCTGAGACTGCAGACCTCCCAAGGAGACCTCTCTGTCAGCCTGAATTATCTTGTGATCTTACAATCAAATGAAAAAATATTCTTACAGCTACAAACTGATAGAGCCAGGATCCCAAGTTTCTTGAGATGGCTGTTCAGTAATGAATTGACAAGTCATTAGTGCCTCCTATAAGAAAGCCACCAGAGAGCACAGCCTCAGTCTCCTCAGCCCAAATTGTTTGGCAGTTGTACATGTATGAGAACACTAATAAAGTGTTCTTTGCCTTAGAAAACTTAATTCTTACTATCCATAGGATTTTTTCTGCCATGCAAGTAAACATATCCTCAATTGTTTTGCTGAATTAAGGACCTTAACGGTCAATTCCAATCTATCTGCTTCATCCTTCTGCTGATTCTGTATACCTTACGAATTAGTATTTGAAAAAAAATCCCACAAAACAAAACAAAACCAAAACCTTGCATTCCTCAGGGGTCGGTGTTGGGACTGGTGCTGTTTAACATCTTTGTTGGTGACATGGGCAGTGGATTGAGTGCACCCTCAGCAAGTTTGCCAATGACATCAAGCTGTGTGGTGCGGTTGACAAACTGGAGGGAAAGGATGCCACCCAGAGGGCCCTTGACAGGCTTGAGAGGTGGGCCCATGTGAACTTCATGAAGCTCAACAAGGCGAAGTGCAAGGTCCTGCACATGGGTCAGGGCAATCCCAAGCACAAATACAGGCTGGGCAACGAGTGGATTGAGAGCAGCCCTGAGGAGAAGGACTTAGGGGTGTTGGTTGATGAGAAGCTCAACATGACCCAGAAATATGTGTTTGCAGCCCAGAAAGCCAACTGTATCCTGGGCTGCATCAAAAGAAACATAACCAGCAGGTTGAGGGAGGTGGTTCTCCCCCTCTACTCCACTCTTGTGAGACCCCACCTGGAGTACTGTGTCCAGCTCTGGGGCCCCCAACACAAGAAGGACATGGACCTATTGGAGCGAGTCCAGAGGAGGGCCATGAAGATGATCAGAGGGCTGGAGCACCTCTCCTATAAAGACAGGCTGAGAGAGTTGGGGTTGTTCAGCCTGGAGAAGAGAAGGCTCCGGGGAGACCTTATAGCAGCCTTCCTGTACCTAAAGGGGGCCTATAAGAAAGCCAGAGAGGGACTTCTTACAAGGACATGTAGTGACAGGATGAGGGGTACTGGCTTTAAACTGAAAGAGGGTACATTTAGATTAGATGTAAGGAAGAAGTTCTTTACTGTGAGGGTGGTGAGGCACTGGAAGAAGTTGTCCAGAGAGGCTGTGGATGCCCCATCCCTGGTAGTGTTCAAGGCCAGGCTGGATGCGGCTTTGAGCAACCTGGTCTAGTGGAAGGTGTCCCTACCCATGGCAGGGGGGTTGGAACAAGATGATATTTAAGCTCCCTTCCAACCCAAACCATTCTATGATTCTATGATGTGATTCTATGAAAAACAGTAAAAATTAGCCAAAATAAATACAACCAAAGTACTCACCTTTACATACTGTTTTTATGCTTTACAGTCAGGAGTAAAAACGAAATTTATCTCATCACAAAAGTAAAACACATAGATAAATGACTGCTGCATGTCAGTGCAAATGTATCAGAAGTGAATATATGTGTTTCCCTCCTCTTTTCAAACTTATGCAAATGTTTTTGTTCTCTTTCCCCAACAAGATCCTTTGAGACCTCATTGGTGATTAGTTATTTTCACGTAACCATCATCTCCTTTGAAAAGGTCTGTTCCTGTTTTTAACTTTGTAGGAAGTGAAAAAAATATCCATTAAGAGGATGGTAACAATAAGAGACAGAGGAAAATAATATTTCTGGATATTTCGATTTCAGACAGTCTTTCAAAAAAGTCACATTGGTAAATGAGAATTTTAGCCAGATAAATGAAGCAGAAGATTAATGATAAGTCTTATTGGGGGAAATCCTGCTCTCAACAGATGTGTCCACTTGGATGATGTGGTGAGGGAAACCAAAGCAAGTAGTTCCAGCCACTTCTCTGGCAATAAAGCCATCTTGCTGATGCAGGTTGGCTAGACTAGGAGGTATGCTGCTGAGCATAAAACACAACACAAGTTGGCAGAAATCCTGTTGTGTTATGCAGGATCAGGGCAATGATTCCTTCACTCTCTTTCTTTTGAAATCACCTGGCCTAATTACACAGCAGAGAGCATAAATTGGTCTTTTTCATAAAGATTCTTGCAAGGAGAGTAAGAATGCTCAGCCACACAAAGTAAGTCTCTTAGCAAAGAGGCTAGAAACAGGGTAGACTGAGTCTATAGATAGAAGTTCACCAGATTTCTTCCATGGGACATCAACTATCTGCTTTAATATGAAGAAGTGGGTTTAGGTGACAACTTGACTAACTTGAACTTATTAAGAACATTTTTAGAATGCACATGTAAGAAGAAAAATTTCTGTAGGTTCAGAACTACTGTTAATAAAGGTACTGAAAGTGCATAATAATGTTGCTCTTACAGGAGGAATAAAAATAATTTGATTAAGACTGAGAAATAAAGTGCAGGAAGAGCATGATTCCATTTGATAGATATTGATTTAATTTAGATTTGCTAAGTATGGGTAATTGGGTGGGTGTTGTGAATAATATTAGAAGATGTGAATAACAAGGGCATGTGTTAAAGATGTAATTTTAATGAATAGAAGAAGATTGAATTTTAATGACTAGAAGAAACTGAATAGAATTAGGAAAAACCTCTTGTAGTTTTTCTCTTTTAGTTTAACCCTCGTATCATGGACGTAAAGGTGAAGTTTAAAATGACATAAATAGAATTCTCAGTAACGTGACTGAAGTGGTAAACTTGGTCAGTCTTTCCGCCCCCCCTCCCCCCCCCAGGGAGGAACTCTGTACTGCAGTATCTGTGTAAAGACTAGATGCAGGCTAAAGGATCAGAAAAGCAAATGACTACTTTTAATAAAGACTATTATTGAAATGAATTTTCATGACACATATTGTGCTCAAGTATAATGGTTTAACCTGTATGACTTATCATAAAATAGCCTGCCTTGCATTCATCAGGATTTCACAGAAGTAAAGTTCAATCTGGCAGAATTTTCCCATATGGTTTTAAGACACAGAAACTGTAATGTAGGAAAAACTGGGGGGGGGAGGGGGGAGAGAATGTAGAGCAACCAAAAAAACCAAGAAAACTCTACCAAGAAAAATCTGCACTCTGCATATCTTAGTGTTCTCATTCTGCTTTTCAGGATTGCTAATATTCACCCTTAAAAATATATATATTTGGGACAGAAATGACGAATAAATCTGGGGGGAAAAAAACCCTGAAAACCAAACCCACGAGCAACAACCTAACCTTCCTGCAGGCAGGAACTCAAACTAGCCAATTTCAATAATAAAACCCATAAATCTCTACTTCAGCAGTGATGTATGCATATAACTACAAAATCTAGATGTAACACATTTCAGACATGCAGTGGCGATATGTGTTATCTTCGCAGCTGTTACATGCCATGTTGCACCAGGCAGTGATAAATAGAATTCATTGTTTCTGTAAGACACTCGCATCCGCCCATAGGAACATGAATGTTTCACCTCTAAATCTGAAGGTAAACATGTCCCCGCATTTATTTAGATAAGTTGTTTGCTAGTACGATATGCTTTTATTTAATTGTCACAGGACTTTTTAAAAACCTAATTGGGAAGAAGATAAACATAAATGAAACAACATATCTGAATCTTTTTTAAATGTAAAATCAATTTTTTTATAATCACCACTACCTATTCATTTCTCCTGCACTGTATCTTAATTTCTCAGAGAGAAACCTTTTACTTCGTCTTCATATCCATAGCTTGTCAACACTGCAGATTCCTATGAAAAGGCAGGTTCATATCCATACAGTATAACTAACACAGGCTTCAAGAAAACATCCTCAAGATCCTGTATAACTGATGGGAATCCTAGTTTTAACCGTTAGAACATAATAATTTAAATATTCACCAACTAGTGGGAATAGCTATGTAATTATTTTTGAAGTGGGATATGCAGCCCAGATTAATTTTTGGTTTAAATTACATTCTGAGGAGGTGAGATTAGTTTTTGTTTGTGTTCTCATGTATTCTAATGTAGTGTTAACCCTTTCTCATGAATACCCTGGATTCAAGCAATGATCTACAGGCATCTCTGAACTAATATAATTTGCTGGAGCTCTTTCACATAAAAATGACCTTAGAATCCCTGGTGTGGTGTTATCAATATAGTTAAAGCTGAGGGTGGCAACAATCTCCAGTATAAGGGCATTTGTCATAATGACCAAAGTAAATGACATTTTCATAGTGCCTTAGCTTTTTTTGTAAGAATCATATGCATTTTAGATGTTAAAGTGTATGAATAGCTGTTCTTGAGCTCCTCCTAGGACTACCAGAAGTTGAGGGTTATTCTGTGCCTCATCGAAGAGGAATGTCCTGGTTTTGGCTGGGATAGAGTTAATTTTCTTTTTAGTAGCTGGTACAGTGCTGTGTTTTGGATTTAGTGTGTGAATAATGTTGATAACACACTGATGTTTTAGTTGTTGCTAAGTAGCGCTTATCTTAAGTCAAGGACTTTTCAGTTTCCCATGTTCTGCTAGCAAGCAGCTGTGCAAGAAGGTGGGAGTGAGCACAGCCAGGGCAGCTGACCCAAACTAGCCAAAGCGATATTCCATACCATGAAATGTCATGCCCAGTATATAAACAGGGGGGAGTTGGCCAGGAGGGGCGGATTGCTGCTCTGGCATCAGTCAGCAGGTGGTGAGCAATTGCGTTGTGCATCACTTGTCTTTTCTTGGGTGTTATTTCCTTTTTTTTGTTATATTCCTTTTCATTACAATTATTATTATTGTATTATTATTCTTAGTAGTGTATTTTATTTTACTTTAGTTATTAAATTGTTTTATCTCTACCCACGAGTTTTACTTTTTTTTCCCCTCCTCCTCCCCATGCCACTAGGAGCGGGGAGAGGGAAGTGGCTGCATGGTGCTTAGTTGCTGGCTGGGGTTAAACCACAACAAGGAATTATTTTTCAGTTTTGCATAAAAACTCCTAATTCAATTTGTGATGCTGAGACATAAAAAAATTAGTAATCCACTTAAAAACATACGTATGTAAACACTTGTAGTACAAGGCTAACATTTTGAAAATATCTCAATGATGTAAAAATCCTAGTCTTGTATTTGACGTGATTTAGACTTTCTAGAAAAAGAGAATAATGAACTTATGAAAAAAATCCTATTTAGAGCTGTATTACATAACAAGAACAAAGTGAATTGTAAGAACTCTTTCCAACACATAAAGTATGGTTAAGAAGTATTTCATGTTGCCCAAATCTAACAAGTTGTGCAAGCTGTGCCTCCACAGTACAAATACGCCTAGATACTCAGAAAATTGTGATTTTCTAAGTAAAAAGAGAGAGAAAGAATCTTTTTTACAGTCTATTTATTCATATTTTGGATTATAACTATTTCCTGGTAATTCATAAATTTATGTTTTTGAGATTAAGTTCTACAATTCATTCCTTCTGGCCACAGAAAAGAAGTTGACAGTGAATGTTCAACTAGTTCCTAGCACAGAAGCCTCCCTCTTTAACATAATGGATGAGGGAAATTACATTAAATGAGTATTCCACAACTGGAACAGACTTTTTTTGCGCTACTGGATTCACAGGTAAATTCCAGTGCTAGGTTACAAGCTTTTAATCTGACAAACTGGAATTTGCTGTAGTCTTTTTTTTTCTTGGCATTTTTAAGATGCAGTACTATAATCATCATCATCAACAGCAACTAGGATCTATGTTGCAGAAAATTAAATGAGAGAAAAAATCTGTTGACAATACCTCTCTCTACCACAAGTTAAAGGTACTGCATATTTTCTTCTGAAATCATCAAATCACACTGAAAAGTTACCATATCACTTGATTTCAAGTTGACAGATATAAAACTAAGCGGTCTTCTCAGCAGTAAAACACACACATAAAAAAAGTCAAGCCAATTAATTCCAAACAAGAGATATAGTGCAAAATCACTTAGCATTTGACACTTGTACATTACTAGATAAACTTTTCAGATACGCTGATAAAAATTCTTGTACAAAAGAAGAAGGGATTTTCCTTTCAATCCTTTACCAGTTTTACCATAGACTTATAAATAGGTGAAAATCCCTCATTATAGAGATATTTATAATATCCTTCCCATCAAGGATTTAGTGGTTCATATCTGCTGAATAATATGTAGCTCACATTTAAACATAAACGCTCTGTGTGTGTAGTGGTGGTGGTGGGGAAGTGTGTGTAGGGATTGCTATCTATTTCTTTCTAAAGATATCAACAACACATTTTGACGATGGCTGTGATGGCACTGTGTTGTACAGTGTACTGTAGAAGATGAGTATAACATTTTCTTGTTGTCTTGTTTTAAAGTGGTATTTTAGCCCTGCCACTTAAAAAGAAAATAAAGAAAATAAAGAAAGAAAGTGGGAGAGTGGGTATAGTAGTGGGTAGGAAACCTACAGTAGATATTCAACTCTGTTATTGCCCATGTAACCTTCTCACATTGCTTCTTCCATCTCCCTCTCTCTTGCTACCATTGTTTCTGTCCTGTTTTTTGACTGTGAACTCTTTGGAGCACAAACTGTTGCTTACTCTCTGACATACTGTAGGATCAGTCTTTGGAAGCTGATGCACTGCTGTTTCCTTAAAAAGAAAGTTATGGAGACTGTAATAAATATCACTACTGGAAACATGATTTTTATCTATTCCTATAGCATTGAATTTCAGTACACGTTCCAGTGCAAGCCTTTCTACAGCTGGCTATTCCGTCAAAATTACTAAACAAATCAGGTTTTCTAGTATTTCTTTCTGTATGAAAATTTAGTTCAAAATATCACCCTGTGGTTTTCTTCTATGGCGAGACATGGGACTTTTGGTCACTACTGTTAATATTCTTATAATATTAGACACCCATGAAGCTTACTGCTTCCATTCCAAGACTTAATGTTTCTCTTACAGGCCACAGGAGCCATTTCCAGAGAAAGAGAGAGAGAGAAAGGAAGAGAGGGAAAGTCACCACTACAAGTTAAGAAGAGATAAGTCCAGACAGCCAGTTTCTCTGAGTTCCCATGACCTTCTTTTGAACAATCTTTGCTTCTTGATGCATTATTTGGTCAAGGAACAAGAACTACCTTATAAATAAGCACCCATTTGTTCATTGTTTGTTGTTAAAATATTCTATTCATCTTTGCTAAACAGAACACAGCAGTAAACAAATAAAGCCAGTAAAAGCTAAATACTAATATAATTCCATTGTTAATACAAAAGATGCAGCAAGCAGAACTACTGCTCCACAGACTTTTTAACTACAACATTTCCTTTATCCCCTTAGCTATTAGACAAACATATAATGTCCTGAAAGAAATTTTGTTTCAAGCCCTAATTCTGTTAATCTTTACACATTTGAGTAGCTTCACCAGAACACAACAGAGCTCCTTGTGAAAGTATGGCTAGTCATGTTTCTAGCTTTTTGTAGGCTAAACACATACGAGAATTTCAAAGCAACTATCATTAACTAAGCCATAACATCTGACTAAAGTTGCATGAATAAATTATGGCAGAGTATCAAATGACAGGCAGGTGATTCTAGACAATTATAGTCCTATAAGTTATTTCAGAATTACCTCTCTTCCATCACATCTTATGATATGTAGCTCTCAGTGCAAGATCTAAAGGTCTGTTTCTGTTGGAGGCTATACTAACTAAGATGGTAAGAGCATAAATTAATAAATTTACTGGTGCTCAACAATAATGTAGACCCTATTTTTAATTGTTCATATGTCTGTATATGTGTGTCCTCCGTTTGCAGCTTTACAAGTACTTAACCACAGACTTGATGTTAATAACATAGAGCTAAAAACATTCTGTAAGGGCAGCACCCCATACCTGAAAACCTTGTATTTCCTTAGAAAGCTATCCACTTATTAGGAATGTTGAAGAAAACTCAACAGGTTGTTAATTAGAAATACATTTGAACTAGTACTAAAATAATTTTGTCAGGTAGAAAAAATATGTGCATGACATACATAGATTTAATGCATAATATAAGATCTGATCAACAAGTCATACAGTCAGAAAGACTTTTTTTTAATAGGAAAACATCAGAATGGCTCAAGAAAGAATTATTAGTTTATCAAGTTGAAGTATAATTAGTGACTCCACAGAACAATGTACTCATATGCAACTTGCAAAGACTACAAGCTATTAGCTTCAAGTAGGCACCTCCATCAAGATTTGCAGCACTTAGACTCAAATTGAAAAAAGACCACTAAAGAACTGGGACACACACACACACACACACACACACACACAAAATAGAAAGCAAAGTCCACTCATCAGAAATGTTACTTACAGATCACATTACAAGATCTTTCAGTAAGAACATTTACTTGTGTAGTAGGTCTGATGGAGTTCTCCCTTGTGTTTGGAAGATTGACTCATTCTCTACCTGTAAGATGATTTAGTTATATATGGAAATATTCTGAATCACAGCCTTGAATAATATTCAACAACACACTTTCTGAAAATACATATTTACAAATAAAGAAAGCCATCTTTCAGAGCAAATTCATTCAGTCTCCTGGATTAAGTTGATTTACATAAGCATTGTGGAGAGAATTACCCCCTGGCGTTAAACCCAATCTCCACAGATGGTCTTTTTGATCTGTTAATCAGATTTCCTGTATCCTTAGACAATATCTTAATTGCTTATGCCCTCACATAAAAAAAAAAAAAGAGAGAGAGAAAAAGACATTCAATTATCCTTAAGGAGCCAGGAATAATCATTTATATGTTTTTCACAACACTGTGAAAGTTTATTAAACGTAGTTCACCAGGACGGAAGAAGGTTACATTTAATAACAAAAAATATACTGAAAGTTTTGCATTTTTTTCATTACTGTATTTTCTGCATAAATTCTAGATCAAATGTCCTCTGGAATTGTATCCATATTCCAGAAGCTTTCATTTGTGACATTTCCAAAGTATGTGGATTACTGTGGTGAAATTTGCATATTTAATGCAAAACAGTTCCCCGTAGAGCAGGCTTTCCGGGTTCACCACTGCACAGCACAAAATACGTTGGTTCTGTTTCTGCAACTCTAGTAACATCTTCAAAGATAGTCAGAGACTTTAATAAAGAAGCACTGTAGTTTTTTTTTTCTCCTATGATATTTGAGACAATCACTACTGCTGCACCACTGGGTCCAGTATTTTTGCCTTTATAGCAAGAAAAGATGTAAGACACGGGCTACCAAATCTCCGTTCTCACTACTTAGCCATGAGATCATTCCCTCTCTTTATGGTAGTTGGAGGACATTTAGTTATTTAATTTGCATAGAACTATTAACGTTAGTTATATATAGTCAATTAGTATTTGATTATAGTAGCTTTGTTCCTTCACTTTTCTCCTCGGTCTGTACTCAGTAGAATTTCCAGCAGATCTAACAGTAAAGACAACATTTGCATCCTTACTGATAATTTCACGTGATTAATTTATGCATGCAAAGAATCATGCAGGAAGCATAGAACATGACTATTTCATTTAGAAACAAGTGAAGCAGCCTACGTGCCTGGTAGCTTGTAAAAAAAAAAATTGACTCAGTAACCCTAACTACACTATATGCACCTGTTTATAATGCTGATTCCAAATTGTCGAACAGCTGCCAATATTAGAGTACATAGTCTTAAATGCAGGCATATATCTGCCAATTATTGCATTATCCAAACACACTTTTCGTATCAGTCACTAAAGTTTTAAGAAGCATCTTGAGAGTCGGGATGATATAATGTCTATGATTAGGTAAAAATAACTATCTGAATCATAATGTACTATGCAGGATATCCCTTTATCTCTCCATTCTCTCCACAGCTGATAGTTCTAAAATGAGATTATTGCACCGAGCAACTTGCATTATTTAAACATTAATGGGTATTTTATTCTATTAAAAGGAGTGTGTGTTTTAGTGTGTGTGTGTGCATATGCATTACAATCTGACTTAGTTATCAGACAAAAAATTCAAAATTGAACCAGAGAGCCAAAACTGGAACAGGAAGTGAGAGGACTATATCTATCCAAGATTTATAGAACTAAAGCAAAAGATACACACCAGTTAATTCCTTGGGTCACTGCAGAAATAACAGATATCAGTAACATTAGGTACATGTCACGTTAAAGTTGACCTTTAGCTAAAGTGTACAGGCCAACCAAGTAGAAGCCACAGTTGCTCCCACATTTCCTTTTGTGTATGGATTAAAGTGGGGAATCTCTGGTCTTTTTTCCAACAATATCAGTAAATCTTTCAAAAACATTTTAGACAAAACTTTCCCTATGCTGCTTAAGAAGCCAGAAAACAACGTTCTGTTCATGTCTACAGATATTTTTTATTAGTAAAAATAATACCAACAGCAAGCACAGCAATAACGGAAACAACAACAAAAAAAATTAAGCCTTGCCTTCCAAAGCATACCTGTACCTCAAGCTACTTGTATATCCTGAAGGATCAGAAAGTGTGATCTTAGTTTTATACAGCACAAAATAACTGGAGCTAATATAACAGTTCAAGGAAAAATAGTGTGCAATATGCACAACCAGTAGACTCAGAAACACAGGCTAGAGATATTTGGACATCTATTTTGATTTGTTACTTGCTTAAATAGTGTTCTGGCTGTTCACAAAACTGAATATGATCACATATGAATGTTCAAGTCATATCAGTTGTATTTTTTATTTTATACTTCTCCTTCTAAAACCACAATTAACACAATCATAGAAACCTTGTTTGGTCTTCAGGCTGGTATTTTCATGCCTGGTGAACGTAAGATATCACTGCATGGAAGAGTGGCTCTGCTAATGCAAAGCACTTTTGCTGTTCTATTGACACAAAGACTCAAATGAATTGACTGAACTGAGTGAGAAGCCCATACACAGTACTCCGTAAATCCTGAAAACATGGATCCATTTTGGACAACTTCCCAGAATTGCTCTGTCAGCTAAAGATCTTGCAGAAGGCCAGTTCCTCATTTGCCTCAGAGATTGCCTGCATGTCTTAACTCAGTTCTCTCTCATATTATTTTCTTTGGCAACTCTGATTGCTTAATTTTTTAGTTTGTCATGTTTAGGTTTTGTTTTTATTTACCCCATGGAAATTCATGTGCCAACAGTACGTTGGTTGATATTTGAAAATTCAAACACTATATAAATGTCTAACATTTCTCTAATAGCTGGCATATAGATTTATTTTTTTTACATGCACAGTTTGTGTCAGCACATGTGAGTTTTTCATATGTTAACCATAGCAAAACTTATAGTTGTGGAAAAGCTTAAGCATAAATACATAAAAATATGGAGGAATAATATTCCCTACTAAAATCTGTAGACTAAAATCTGTAGGCTAAGATTTAGAAAAGGATATAGATTTCTCTATTATCCTATTTATCTTATCCTCCATCAAATTGCATAGGATTTTTATATTATTGTTCCTTGAGGTTATACATCTCTGTTGACTTTGAAGGTTATAGTACTTTTTCCTGTGCCATTATGCAAAAAGGCATGCTCTTTTTGCCTAAGTAAAACACAAAGATGTTACAATCTTTAATTTAATAGCCTGCAAATGCATTTGTTATTAAGTGTTTAGTGTCCTAATCCTGCACCCAAAAAAATAATAAAGCAATTAATTATTTAAGTAGTGAATCATTTGAGATGCTGGCAAGAAATATTGCTGTCATATGGCCAAATGATAGTATCTACACTGCTTAGTCTGAAAAATGTGAGGCAGCACCTGTCATGCTTTCACTTTTCAGCCATCCCATAAATTCTATTGAGAAAATAAAGAGAAATTGAATGTTGTGACTGGATTGCCCAATATCTTGGATGTCACTGACTGTACATAGCAAACATATACATATTTAGAATTTTATCTCAGCACAAAATAACTGGAGCTAATATAAATTCTATATAAATTTGGAATTTTATCTTGTCATAAGATGTATAGCAACAGTATGAGTAAAAGGAAAAAATTAGAATGCCAACTTCATCATCAAGTGGTAAACAATTAAGATGTCAGCTGTGATGCATTCCATCTTTTTTTTTTGCAGGCCAGCACAGTCAATATACTCAAGTGGAATGGAAGTGATTGAAGTGGATCAAGAACATTTAACGCTTTTTTTGCAGGCATTGCAAAAAAATCAGTAGCTGCCCATAAGTAATGCTGTTGTAAGCTTGGGGAGACTAGCAAAAACCTTTAAGATTTTTGCTACATCCCATGAAAGTAATTAAAAAATAAGAACAAATTCCTAAAGAATTGATGAAATTTTAAATCAGTATCATTTTCATCCTTTAAAAAGAAATTACTTTCCCCCACATAGGCATCTCTAATTTTAGTGTACAGAATTAGATTACATAAGGATTCTAATATCTTAAATCAGTTCAAGAGAGCTATGGCATATGATAAATCTGAAAGTCTAATACAAGAATTATTCACATCTGTTATATTACTGTAGAACAGTATATAATCATTAAGCCCAAATACTTCACTGGCAAACAGACATCCATCCGATTCCCTCTGTTTCTTGAGGCAATAATTACAACGCAACCAATGGGTCAAACTTAGCTGCGCCTGGATCAACTTTTAGAGGCTATGGCTCTGAGAAGTGGAGACACAGGAAGGGGGGTAGAGGAGCACAGGCATAGGCTGGTAAGCAAAGGGGCCAGGCCTGGCAATGGAGACCTTATGGCTACAAACAGTGCTGTGGTGTTGCATTAAAGAACTGCAGGCCAGGACTGGAAAAAGTCAAGTTCAGGCAGAAACAAAGAGGAAAGATAAACAGGGTCTGACATATGCAAAAGGCATCATATATAGTAAAATCAGATGTAACATGAACTTGCAGACCACAGAAGAAAAAACAAGATCTAAAAGTATGTTAGCAAACATATAAAAGTGACCTCCTCTCCTGTTCCCCTTCTCACAACACCAGGGTGAAGCCATGAACCTTGGGACCCCCAGAGGAGCAGTGGAAAAGCGAGCATGACATCACGAAAAGTGAGAGTTACTAGGAGGTGTATGTATAACAAATTTAACTGTTTTATTATTATTACTACTGATAATTTTTTCCTGTATAGTAGCATTCCTTTTTTTTTTCTTCCTTTTTCTTTCTTTTTCTGCGATAACTATGTCTGGAATAATAATACTTCTTGAATTAGGATTTCAGTTTTACTAACAATAAATTCCTGGCTTTATATATAAAATGTGTTTGCTCATAACAGCATTTTGAGCGCAACAAAAGTTACCTAGGGAAATAACTAGGATGTTATAATTAGTTAATAATTGGATGACATCAGAAAAAGTAATGTTTGACTGGACAGCCACACAAAGTTGAGATCAGACAACTGGCACCAGAAACCCTGGGTGATAAATCTTTGAGGGTGGGTACGGGAAGGTGCACCGAAGACCCCAGAGGACCACCTGCCAACAGGCCTGGCTGTGGTGTGGGAGCAGAGGAGCTGGAAGAGGAAGCTGGCATCAGAGCCACCTCCTCGTCTTCACTGCAGCCTGGACAGCGTAAGCAAAATGTAGTGCACAGATTTAGGCAGTGGTACCACCACCCCGTCCTTATAGCTGATCTGAACCTGTCATCCATTGGGGAAAGTGTGTGGAGACTGACTTCTGCTGGGCAGCCGTGCAGTGGGTTTTAGGTAGTGCGTAAGAGTGACGGGTCATGTGTGAGTGGAGGGAGTGCATGTGCTGTGCTAGTAGTTGTTGTTGCTGTTGAAGGAGCTTTTTTTTCCTAAAATTTATTATTGTTTTATTGATTTTACTTAATAAAATAGTAACCGAACAAGCATTTGAATGAAGGAAAGGCTCACCTATTTCTGTGGCATAACCACCTCCACAGTAACTGACCAACTGCCAAAGCACAGCATAACAAAACTTGGTGCACAGTGTGTGCCAGAAGACATCAAAAGTTTTGAGAGCTGAAACTGACGCGTGTGTTCCAGTGCCAAAGCTTACTGCACCAATTGGTGGAGAATGTTGCCAAGATAGAGCTGCTCAAGACAGCGTAGGGCGTTTTAGAGAACTTAGATTGGTAGATAAACTCTCTGTTAACATCCAGTTTGTTTTGGGTTTTCACTTAAGGGAAAATGAAAAAAGGAAAACAAGGGAATTACAGTTTGAGATTTCGATTTCAATATGAACCGAATTAAAGTGTTATAAAGTCTGGCACAGGAGAAAGGGGACAAGAGGATGAAGAGTTGTTATACATGCTTGTGCTGTGGGGGGAAAAAAAAAGTTGGTTCTCTGCCTTCTCTTCCATTTCAAATGGAAAGGTTAATGAAGTCAACATTGTTAGAAAAATAATATAAGCTTCATTTTAAAAAGTAACATATGAAGTCAGACCAAACATGATACAGAAAGACTTCATACTGTGCTTTTTCGAGAGCTAAATGGTATTTTGTCTTGCTGCCCCAGCTATCATTTTTTTCTATTCTTTCTCTCACCTTAGTTTTTCCTCTTTAGTCTTTTATAAGTACTTTTTTCTCCTATTAATATTTCAGTTTTTACACTCTCGTCCCCTTTCCCCACCTCTGCACCTCCCAAGCCCCCTTCCTGTTTAATACAAGGAAAGGAAATTTATTGCTATCATTCCTTTCTTTAATGCTTTAAAATAGTGGGTCAGCATACACAAACTACAAAACCTGTTTAAGCTTTCCAATACAACTCTCATGGTGTGTCTCACCTGACTGTAAAACTATTTACAAGCTTTCTTTATGATGTTGTTGCTGGGAAGAAAGGTGCATTCTCCTCATTGCACATATATTGTGGTTTAACCCCAGCCAGCAGCTAAGCACCACACAGCCACTCGCTCACTGCCCCCCCACCCCTGGGATGGGGGAGAGAATCAGGAAAAAAACCTCGTGAGTTGAGATAAAGACAGTTTAATAGGACAGAAAGGAATGAAAAACAATGATAATGATGATAATAATATGACAATAGTAATACTAAAAGAATTAAACTATACAAAGCAAGTGGTGCACAATGCAATTGCTCACCACTCGTTGACTGATGCCCAGTTAGTTCCCGAGCCGTGATCCCCCCTCCCAGCCAACTCACCCAGTTTATATACTGGGCATGATGTCATATGGTATGGAATATCCCTTTGGCCAGTTTGGGTCAGCTGTCCTGATGGTGTCCCCTCCCAGCTTCTTGTGTCCCTCCAGCCTTCTTGCTGGCTGGGCATGAGAAGCTGAAAAATCCTTGACTTAGTATAAACACTACTTAGCAACAACTAAAAACATCAGTGTGTTATCAACATTATTTTCCTACTAAATCCAAAACACAGCACTATACCAGCTACTAGGAAGAAAATTAACTCTGTCCTAGCCAAAACCAGGACAACATACAATTCTGAAAAAATTTGATTTATTTTTGGTGGTAAATTTCACAGTGTCTTTGCTCAGAAAATCTGAAAAAAGGAAATTTTCCTTGTCCATGGATTCAGTTGGATTTCAGTAAATCTCCATCAAAGCAAATAAGATAATGTTTAGAATGGGAGCATTGTAGCACTTGCTAGGCTACACTGGTCTTCAGAATGTATTGTCTACAGAAAGATGGAAAGCAACAGGAGAATGGTTTCTTGGTTGTTTGGGGTTTTTTTTGGTTATGGCGTTGGTTGTTTGTTTTTTTCCCCACTAGCAATGGCTTAGTACTACCTTATTAAGAAGATCTGAAAAGGGATACTTCAGTACTGATCGGTGGATATTGTCAATGTTATTCTGTCTGGAGTGTGATAGAATGGTGATACTAATAAAGGAAGCACACATTCATTTCCCAATCAAAATGATTTCTGATTCCTGACAACTTCTGAACTGGTTTTTAAACAATTGTTCCTATGCACAATTGTTAAAAAAGACTGTCAAATTAATGTTTACATCTCATAGATCCCTACATTTATTTTCCCCTTATAAAAGAAGATTTGGTGCTATACGTGGCCTTCTCTGATTTCATTACTGGTTGCTGGACTAGGAAGGAGAAATATAAATACCTGTGTACTCACTTATCACTGGGGGCTTGGGGGTTTTTTTTGAGTTTGGGGGTTTTGTTGTTGGTGGTGGTTTGGTTTTGGGTTTTTTTTTTAAGTGGACAAGAGGAAAATTGTTCACTTCTTTAGTTCTGCAATGGTGCCAATACTACATTTCTAATTAATAGTGGCAGTGCAAAGCTCCCAGGGTAGACATTCTTTTAGGTTTTGTGTTTAAATCTGAATAAATCAAATATTATTTTGACTGGGGTTTACTTCTGGGTAAACTTTAATATAACGGTGGTCATGCTAATGTTTCTTGTCAGTATCTTTTGCCTCAGGGAGCCAATTATGGTGGCAAAATTAAAAAGTAATCTGGTTGTACTATGATATTTCCACTATCTAATAATTGAATTACTTTGCAAATTGAGGATCTCACATTATTTTAGTCTCTTAAATGGCTCTCTGTGGCACTGAATAAAAAAAAATCAGGAGAAACACAGGGAAAAAAACCCCAAAACCCAACAAAAAAACCCTCCCAATCAAGTCTGCTGTCATCCCCCAACTTCATTCAGGTTTGTGTTTCTGAGGAAAAGAGTTTTTTTCCAAAAAAATGGTCAGGGAACAAGCAAATGCAGGAGCAGTACTATGATTGGCACAGAAAAGAGAGAGAATCAGAAATTTGAGAAATCAGACAGCATAGCCCATTGGAGAATCAAATTGCTGGGAGAATGGAAGGGAAATTAGGCTGAGCTGAAAGTCAGCAGCAGGTGAGAAGACGAACACATTAGGAAAAAAAACCCTGCTTTTTTGGGGCCACCATAGGAGCTTTGTGAATTGAGCCAGTATTCAGTCAAATCTGCTAAAATAATAACTTTATGGCTTAACTCAAGCTTCACCTATTAGGTGTCTATTTATCTCCCCCTTTGCACTACATGGTTTCATCTTCTCTATTTCCTAACTGGAAGAGAGGAATTGAGTAACACAACATATAACAATTAAGACTGACCGTGGCCCTTGCAGTTTGGAAAGCCTGTATTATGACAATACATTGTCAAATACTATATGATAATAGCTGTGTCATTAATTTTTTTTTGCATATTTAAACCAATTAATGTGAAACTTCAGGTGGTACATTTGTGTGTATGTGAATGTGTGCATGTATTCACATACATCTTTACATATGTTGGCTAGAAATGTATACCTTTAGAAGAGGTATTTCATTTAGAGAAAGATTCTTTTCTAGATTCTATCAATTCTTACAATTACTAAAACAAAAACCTGAAATGAAGTAAGATTAGAAAAGAGAGGAGAGGAGAGGAGAGGAGAGGAGAGGAGAGGAGAGGAGAGGAGAGGAGAGGAGAGGAGAGGGAAGAGAAGAGAAGAGAAGAGAAAGAAAGAGAAGAGAAGAGAAGAGAAGAGAAGAGAAGAGAAGAGAAGAGAAGAGAAGAGAAGAGAAGAGAAGAGAAGAGAAGAGAAGAGAAGAGAAGAGAAGAGAAGAGAAGAGAAGAGAAGAGAAGAGAGAGAAGAGAAGAGAAGAGAAGAGAGAGAAGAGGAGAGAAGAGAATGGAACGGAAAATAAAATAAAACAAAAACAAAACATAGACCAAAACCAAGGGGGGGTGGGGGGAACAAACAAAAGGGGAAAGTTTAAATAAGACACTGGGTATCTGGTTTCGTACTTTGTCCTAGCTTCTTAGAATCTGCTCTCTCTCTTCTCTAATGCAAGATTAAAACTGCGCAAAATATTACAGAAGATCCATTATCACCAGGTACATTGGAACATAAAGATCACTACTACAGCTCAGTCCTTCCTTATTTAGCATTTAAATAATTTTTAGAAGAATTTAAGCATAAGAGAATTCCTCTACATAAATAATATCTACCTTTAAGATTGGATTGGACTAGATTGATGTGCATTTGATTACATTGGAGTGATGGATACTTGTTTTATTACAGCTTTGTTTTTATCTTTCTGCATGTACTCTGTCCTGAAACATGCTTTCTTGCTTTCTGCAGTAGAGTTAGGGACACAGATGTGGCAAGTCCACCTCCGTCAGGTTTTGTCTAGCAGTTTTTCTCAGCAAAGGAGAAATACATCACTGACCATATTCTTTGCTCTCCACATTAAAGCTAATGGGGAGACAATGTGTAGAAATGTTCACAATGTGTAGAAAAGAGTGCATGTGCAAATATCTTAGTTCAAGATTTATATGTCTTTGGGAAAGCAGTCAGTCATACAGTGTTTTTAGACTAACTGTGTGTGTGTGCATGCATATATATGTTTTAAGTGGATGGAGTTTGGAGGAATAATGCAGTGTTATGAGCGATATTGCAGCTCTAAACTAGAAGTCAGATCTGGTGTTCAGGTTCAGATGAAAAATATTCTTGTGGTTTGCTCTTAACTCTTCAAATTCCGATAAATTGGCATTGAATAGTATCAGAATTATATGCTGTAGGTTAATCTGTAGTTTTTTTTCTTCAACGTACCCACAGCTGATATAGTTTTACTTTACTAGGAGGGGAATAGAGAGCCTGATATCCCTTGGACATGTTATTTGAGGAATTTCTTGTTTTCCAGCAGCCCCCTACGCTTCTGTTTCTGAAATACTGTGGTATTAAACAATACAGCCATTTTTACAAGTGGCTGAAGTATCATACTTTTGTTACTGTCAAAAGCCTATAAAGGTATACTTAAGCTACAGGCACCCTATTTGGATACAAGTACAGGTGTATGCAAGTGCATCCAGCATACTTGTATGCAAGTGTGTTTTCCTGTGTATCTATACAAATACTTTTTTGAAGCTCATGACTACAGAGTTGCAAATACCTGAAAACACCTTTACGTTTTCATAAATCTGAATATAACTAAAATACTCGCTGTGAAAAATGACTCATTTGTTTTAACAGGGGAAGTTAGGAATTTATATTAGGTAAGTGTCCATCTCAATCTTCTTCACTTATACAACAAGAATAGCAGAGGTCAGACTCTCCAGGACTCTAAACGTGCTTTAGTTATTTACAATAGTTTACAATAAATTTTAATCCATACCTTTTGTTTTAGGAGTTTCATACTTGTTCTGCTTTGTTGCAACTGAGTTTGAAAAGCGAGTGTGACAAAGAGACTGTGTATAATATCCACACGTTGGTATCATGGGTATGCCACTACTAAAATGTGTACACATACAGCTAACATGTAAGACTTTCTCCTATTTCTGTGACATAACTCTTGAACAATTACTTATGGTAAAGCTACCTTCAATTTCGTCTTTCTAGATATTACATGTATGTATACACATGTCTATACACAGAGATGAGAAATAGTTTTGGAAAGAATTGCAGTAGCCTGCATCCATTCTAAGACAATATTACATTAACTTTTTTGGCAAGACTTCATTTGTGGTATTTATTTTTTATTAAAACTCTGATTTTTGACAGAACAGCTTACTGGCACTAAACAAAAATAATTATATAGAAAATAACCTTGAAATGCCCCAGATCATAGCATTACCATCATCAATATTTTAAGTAGTTTTAGATTTTCTTCCTGGTATTGAATTAGTTTGCAGTTTATGTAATTTCTAACTACGCAATATATAATTTCATATTTTGTGGGGGAATTTTATTGTTAGCTTTTTTTCACTAAAACCACAGCTTTTAGAATAAGAAAAGGCAACAAAACCCCACTTGCAACAAATTAGCGTAAATATTAGATGTTGACATGTTTCAAGGCATTATTATTATTATTATTATTATTAGGAATAGGAAAGGTTAAGCTGATCTCTAACATTTGCACAGCAACAGCACATCTGTGTACCTAAGTGTTGATAAAGACAGATGGTACATGGAGTAACAGCTGCCGATGTAAAACATGCAATATGCAATGTAGGAGCTGAAAAGACTTCATTTGGGCCAGATCAAAATACTAAGGTAAGACTGCATGTATCACAATGTGTCAAGATTAATTGTTTTTCTGAAATTAGAACCACGAAATCCTGAAATAGCACTATCTGATGCAGATCAGAAAGGTTTTGAACAACGTAGACTTTAAAATGGAGTCATTCAGATGCTGCTGAGAATCATTAGTCTTTAGCACCTGAATGTGGGATAGTAAACAGCGCAAGAAGTGAAGAGGGGACTAGGGGCTGGAACCAATATCTAGAGGCTCTGCTTGGTTGTTGCCTCCTCAGGGTCTGACTGAACAGCTTTTAGAAGGAAACGCATTCTGTATCAGAGCCGCGGCAGGGTCAGTGGCAGCAGCTTAGTACATTTTTAAACCTCGGTACCAGGATACTCCACCCTTGATCTAAACCCAAGGTTTGATATGGCTTCTTATTTACCTCAGGCATTATGGTACTGGTGAGGACTGAGAAGACTGTTCTGATTAGAGTGGAAATAACAAGCTGAGATGATTAAGACAATTACTTTCAGTGGGATTAGGCTTCCTGGTCTTCTCAGTTTAGAAACTGAAATCAGTTCATGCACTTGCAGAACAGGAAAACACGGCAGTGCGATAGCACCAGGGACTACTGGGATGGCAAGGATTATATTTCTGCTCAGGAAGGAAGGATACAATTCAGTCCAATTCAGCAGTTAGATGAAATGGGGACATGAACTCTCTTAGTAGGTGTCTCTTCTTAATAGGAGCCTTTAATAGAAGTCTTCAAGTATTGTCAGATGTACAGTACCCTGCTATTCACTTACAAATGCCCTAATGGGGTGTTCCCAATGTGATACAGTGATAAATCACAGAAGTGCCAATTAAAATGGAACACTTATTGTGTCAATCATTTAAAAGTAATGTTAAGCTCTCATAACACTCTTTCAAAAATAAAAGGTATAATAAAAGCTTTATATGTAGAGCTTCCTCTTCATATTACTGCCTCCTGGTAACAGAGGGGTTCTTACAAGTGTGATTATAATTGAAAATCTTTTGCTTTATCATTTTCATGTTTTCAAATTCTAATGACTCCAATTGAGGGTATTCATCTGATAAAACTGGATCCAAATACTGTCTTAGGGCATTCTTGTTATAAATAATTGGCATTTACTGAAATTTTTAAGCTTCAACACAGTCTTTCTCACATCCACTCAAAAAACACCAACACCTCTGCTCACAAAACAAAACTTGAAGGTACAAGATGAAATAAAAGTGGATAACAAATATCTCTGATATTCACTATGAGGATGAAAGTAACAGTTACCAGCTAAAATGGATTAAAAACTTGTCTTTATTGGGCCTGCTTCTTTTTCCTCTCCTTGTTTGCCAATTGGTACATTATTGGTCTGGATGAAATTCAGATATGGCTCTTTCTTTGTTGTCACTGCATAGCCTTTTTTTTTTTCTTTAACTGAATTATTTCTAGCTTTGAGATGAGAAGTCTGTATCACACTGGCCCAATTAGTCGTCTTTATGCCAGTCTAGGGTAGCATAACCGAGAAGAATAAAAGCAAAATGGCCTTGCCATGGGTCCCATCTTTTTTGAGTCAGCTTCTAGACGGCCTCCGAGGGTTACACGAAAATTCTCATTAAAGTATGGTGTTTCTAATTTCTGTCTGAGCAGAAGGGCTTTTTCCACCAAATGTCACAATTTCTTTTGCTATTGCTATTTTCAACTTCCTCTCCTTTGGAACAGGCAATAATTATTTTATAGCTCACCAACACATTTGTGCTGCAGCTTATTACATGAACAATTCAGATTGCAGAATTATAAATTTCCATCCACATTTGTCCTTTCTATTTAATCACTGCTTTACCACAGAGGTAAGACTTCCCTTCTCTCCTTAACTTCTTTTATTAAGAGCTTAGGTGCAGCAGCATGTTTATTACAGAAATTACAATTGTTATGCACTAATCTTACCTACTGTATTATTAGCAATAACAGGGCACAACAGAGTGAAGCCTTCACCTGAATTTGTTTCCTTTTATGGATTTTTGTTAAAACCCTAAGTACAGATTTTCATTGCAGTGCGTGTGGGTTTAGCCACGTAATTCCCATTAATATTAAAAGGAATCACGCAGCTAAGTCCCTACACACCACATTGAAAATACTCCTTAATGTTATTTTAATGAAGATTCTTTTATGAGTAAATTATTTCAGAGTAGCTAGGCAGTCATTATCTTCCTCAGTTACTAGTGATCGCCCACAGGGTAAGTGTTCTCTAATATTATGTTGCAGCCCCCGTGCCTTTGCCATGTTGTTACGGGACCTTTCTAGTTATAAACGATTTTCATTGCAGTGTGCAATTAGAAACTAGCCAACAGAGTAAAGCAGCAAAACTTGGTTTTGGCTGCAAGTTGGAGCTGCCCCTGGGGGTCTTTAATTTATGCTCTGCCCTTTTTGTATAATCGAGGTTTTTTTGAAATGTGCCCAGTTTGTTCCTTAGAGGGAACACTTCTCCCCTTCTTGAGGTTCATTCCACCTTGTTTGTGATTTACAAATCTTTCAAGGTTGTTCTGGATAGTTAGTCATATACAGAATGACAGTATAAGCCTCTAATGAAACTTGGAACCATAATTTACTCATTTAGGTGTACTTACAGTTTGGTTTTGAAACCTGGTAAGTTGCACCCAGAAATCCACTGCATAGTTAATTAGCGTATGTGAACTCTGTTCTTCCTTCCATACACAAATTATATTCATTAGCAACTACCTTGTCTTTACGTAAAGGTGGGTGCCACCACGGATGTGCCCACATGCATGTCTTCCTATTCCCACCCCACCCTTCCTCTTCCTCCCCCTGCTCGGGAACATGGCATTTTATTCTTGTCTATTTGGGTTGGAGCACTACAGACCAAAATACTGTGGATTGAAGTGCTGCTAATGGTACTCATTTATAAAATGTTGATTAGATCTATAAAGAACATCTGTAAATTGTTGTGACATAAATTTTCAGAACGGAGTTCTTTCTTTTTCTTTTTTTTTTTAACAGTTGATGAAATAAAAATTGCTTATGCAGGCCAGGCTCATTCATTCTAGTACAGGTGCTGATAATCTTTTGTCAGTTCCAGAGCATTTTTTTGCCTCTTTCTACTGGGCTTATCCTTTTATCTAGGCCACAGGACTCAGCCTTGACTAACACATATATATAACATAAAACATATTTTGAGCTGTCTTCTTTATGTACGTGCATTCTCTTAGTGTGATGGTAAAATGTAATCCATAACAATAAAAATGCCATTCTGTGGTTAAGAAAATTGCATCAGTTTTATAATTTATATAAAGCTATTCACTATGGAATTACTTTGATAGCCATGAAACAGTACAAGTAGCCAACTGCAGTGCTTTGTTGAGTTGTTTGGGGGTTTTTTCCAACTCACATCAGGTTTTACAGGCTGATCTCTAGAGGAGGTGAACAAACCTCTTCTATGGGTTATGTGAGTATTCTTCCTAGGGATCAATATAATCATCTCATTTAAGCTGTAGACTATTATAATCAAGAGAATCAAGAAAGCCATTTACCGTGTCCTTGCTTCCCTCAGTATGATCCCACATAAGTGATTTCTTTGAGATCATGTCCTAAAGGCAGAGAAGGTTTAGCATGTGAATATATGAAAACTGATTAACTTCTATTGACACTGGCTGATCTCACAAATTTGTTTCTTGCTGCTTACTAATAAAGAGTTCATGTAATGTGTCACAGCCTATGACAATAGTAATGAGCATTAATCAAATTATCTGCCCCCAATTGACTTTGTATCACATTACCCAAAAGAACCAATCCACAGACTCAAACAGTTCAAAAGGAGTTTTTCAACAGCCTTAAGAAATTAAAAACTAGGCTAATAATTTAATAAGTCCAGATTTCTTTCCTTCTTTCTTTTTTTTTTTTTTTTTAGTAAGTGGAAGGTCTTAGATATGAATCATACATATTTCAAGATAAAATAACAATTTCAACATGTAGTTTGTTTCAATACACAGTAAATGTGAGTTAAACATTGTTTTTGAAAAGTGGTCTAAATATTGAGAAGACATTTTCAAAAGGCTTTGTAATTATAAAATCTATGTTTCACTCATTCCAGTCAACGGTGTATAAATGAACATACTTTAAGCCACATTTCACAAACTGTATTAATTTCAAGTCCTCTGTCTCCTTTTTTCCATTCTCTCTATTGATTTCTGAGAAACAGAATGATAATTGATTAGAATGAATGTGTATACTCCAGTCAATTTTGATATTTCATTTGCAGCTTGCTTTGTGTAATACCCTACTCTTTTGATCTAATGATGAAAATGTGTCAGTATATTCTTATTATAGAAACAAGGTCAAGCGGTCAAGGCCTCCTGGGGGCAGTAGGACTACAATATGTGAATTTAAATTGCTAAGCTATAACGCCCATACTCCATATTTCGTGAATTGTATGTTGCATGCTCATTTTATACCTTTAGTAATAACACAAATGAGAAGTTAGAGACTGTGTACATTAACCAGTATTTCAGGAAATTTCAAATTAAAAAAGCCAACCTGAAGTATCAGTGTTGCAGGTTTTGTGTGCTAGAAGGATGAAGCACAGCCCAGAACTAGGCACTCTAGTTCTGGTCTCGTTTATTATTTTGACTTCCACAGCAAAATGTATATCCCTTTATTTGGTCTTGGACTGAATTAAACATGACTCAGCTGATGCTAGTTTTATGCAGATTCATTGATAAATTGGGGCAATACCAAGAGGCCACTGAAGCAGTGTTTTATCCAAAGACCTTTTCATACCTTGTTGCCTGTATAAATATCTTTGCATAGTATTGACAATCTTTTTTTTTTTATTCCTCTATTTACATGTGATAAGTATTTTGTACTGGATGTGTCTCTGATAGCAGGGAATAAAAAGGAGGGAATAGAAAATATTTATTCATATGTAACGTCAGTTGTATCAATCAAGAGAAACCTTGAAATAAAATAGACAAACAGTAGGCGGATGAATTTTTACTTAATATAATGAAGGGTTAATACCTTCATCTATGACTATTTGTCCTATTATTTTGCTGAATGGCATATTTGTTACTGAACTGAAGATTCTGAAAAGGTAGTCAGAAAAAACTTTTACCGAAAAAACTTTGTGCTTGTCCCAGCTCTCAGCTTTGGAGCAGTACTGTTATTTCAACATCTGGCAGACATATCCATAAACTCACTTGTCAGCCTCAGGAAGGTCACAATTGGAGTCTTGTTTGTAGAATTTGTAGAAGGTGATCATGACTGAAGTAAAAAATATCAGAGCTGGTTTGGCTTTAAAATTTGACTTTTTTGATAAACTATACTTCTGGATTAGCAAATATTGTACTTGGAACATATAATAAAATGTCTTAACATAAAGATCCTATTTTTTAAATATTTAAAATTTCAAGAAGAATGTACTGCAAGGTTTTATAGTCTGTCTTGAGAAATAATTCCTTCCATCTGGGCCTTTTCTTTGTGTAACGGGAGTTTCAATATGTTGGATGAACAATATCAGCCTATAAATAGTACTATTCTGTTTGTTTCATGTTAACTATGTAGTGTGATATGCATCACATATGCTTGGAACTTGGCAAGAGACATTTCCTTGGTTTTACAAAAGTTTTTAAGATGAAGTAAAACTGTCCATTTTATGCTAGCTTTAAATCAAGTTTTTAAAAGTAGAGTGAAAGTAAATATAGATTTTTCACTCATTTAAAATTTAAAATTTAACATTTTACATTTGTCTTGAAAGTCTCCAAGGACAGGGATTTCACAGCTTTCTGGGTACTCTCTTCCAGTGCTGCATTACTGTCCTCATGATTTTTTTTCCCATTTCCCCATGTCCAGACTGAAAATTCCAAGACAAAACTTGTGGCCACAGTAACTTTTGTATCACTTACCACTATCTAAAACAGTTCTGCTCCATCAACTTCATAACATCCTCTCAATTATTTGGAGATCTGTTCTTCTCTTCTTCAACAGGTTAAACTAGTCCAGCTTCTTCTCCTTTGAGGTCATTTGACCTTAGTAGCTTCTATTGAACCCTCTCCCAACTTTAGTGTCCTCCTTTAGATACATGTGGTGCACAAAACTGGGCAAAATATTCCAGATGAGACCCTGCCACATGAAGGAGGATTATAACTTCCTTAAACCTGTTGGCCACACTCTTCCTAGTGTAAGTAAGTCAATCTGTCTTCTGCTTTATTAACCATGAAAGCACACTGGTGGCTCGTGTAGAATTTGGCATCCACTGTGATCCTCTGGTCTTTTTCAGCAGGGCTTAGTCAGGCAGTCAGTATCCAGCCTGTCCTGATGTAGAGGCCTATTTTGGAGATTTCTTATCTTCCTCTTGAACATCAGGAATTTTCTGGTGTGGTCTGGTTTTATCTTGGGCTCGGTCCTCAAGCTGCTCAAGTTCCCTCTGAACTGAAGTGCTACCATTTGACATGCCAACCACTGCTCCTGAACTAGTATAATAGATAAAGTTGCTGAGGGCACATTCTGTCTTATCACCCATGCAGCTGATAAAGTTAATGCATGATATCAGCCCCAGTGCCAAGGCACTTAGTTTGGTAATGGCTTTCAAGCCACTGATTACTTGCAAAGGCAAGTAGATTAAGGGTCCACACAGTTTTTAGTTCAGCTAACTGTGCATCCATCCAGCCCATACCTCCTGTGCTTCCAAAACTGAATGATGCGGGGAACAGTGTCAGTAGCATTAACAGAAATAAAGTTATATTACATCCTCTTGTCAATGAAGCCAGACCTTTAATCATAGAAGACAAGCATTCTGGTTAAGTGTGATTGTAACAGTGTAAATCAGTGCTACTCTTTCTTATTAGCTTCACGTCTTGCACATATTTAGAAATACATTATTTTCCATGATCTTTTTCAGTAGAAAAGTGAGATTGACTGGATTTCAGCTTCCTGGATAAACTAAGGATGCACATTAGAATAGTTTTTTTCCAGTTGTCAGATACCTCTCCCAATCACCATGACTTTTTGTAAGTGATAGCGGTCTTGCAATCACATCACTGTTCCTTCAGCACTCTCAGGTGAATCCCTTCTGTCTCATGAAATCTGGTAATCTCTAGCTTCTTTGGTACCCTCTTATTTGTTGCTCCCTGTTGGTGATTGTACTTCTTCCCAAATCATGTTCTTCCTTTTTTTCATCTGGAAAACCCAAGGATGTTTTTTCCCTCTTTTTGTCAGGTATCATGCCTCCAGAGTTCTTTGTTCTTATTTTGGGAAACTGGTGTATAAAAAGTCCTTTTAAACAGTACAGATGAAACCAAACAGTCAGGAGGTGAGGTTCCATAATGTTAGACATTGCTTACAGACAGAAAGTAGTGAATATGAAGACATTAGAAATATAGTTAATTAATAATAAAAATGGTTTGTATGTAAAATGCACATAAGAACTCATGTTAGGAACTCATCTTTCAGTAATTAGCTGCAAATAGGAACAAAGAGAGGCAATAAAACATATAGATGAAAACATCATTTTAATGAGTACTTGAAAAATCTACAGCAGAGTTCAGAAGAAAAAGCTGTGCGAACAGACACCTTGTTAACCAACAAAATTTGATAGTACTATATGCAATATGATGTGGACTGCAAAGGCATAATGTTGAATTTTAAATGAAATTTGAATTTTCTGAAAAGAGAACAAAATACCACTGTAGAAATCTCGGTGGAAACCTGTGTTCAGTTGCAGCAGTAGCTAAGAAAGGAAAAAAAAATAATCCCAAAATGATAGAAAATCAAGCAAGTAGTTCTGTGAATAGCATAACGTATGAAAATCAGATTCCTGGATCTTCAGTGAACAATGTCCAGCTACCAAACGAATTCTCATAGAGGGTTTAATAATGTATCTGAGCTTACTGAAAACTTTCTCATTTAGAGCAAATACTTTGGGTCTCTGTATTCTGCCCAGAAGGCTATTTCATAAAACTGAAGGAACAGATGTATATTTGAGATCTCCCCCATTCCCAAAATGCAACTGAAACCACTGCAGCCAAAGCAGAGGCCTGTGATATCTACAAATCAAAACCACTCTAATTAGGATGTAGATAATAATATTATTTTGCCTTGAACCTTTACTTCATTAAGCATTCACTAACTATGCAACTGAAAACAGTATATAAGTATTTTGTTACACTGTCATGAAATAACCAGGCACAATTTATAACCATGTTACATAAATATGTGAGCAAGGTGACCACGCTAGGGGCAAACAAAGATGGGTGCAGTTGTACATCCAGGTAACAAAAAATTGGTAGGCAGATAAGGGACAAGGGGCTACTTACAGGCAGAACTTCCTGCTGGATACAAAGAAGGATGACTGACAAAACCAAAAAGAAGATAAGCAATAATGGGAACAGAATATGGGAGCAAAACAGCAAAAA
Organism: Gymnogyps californianus; assembly: GCF_018139145.2. Lineage (NCBI taxonomy): Eukaryota > Metazoa > Chordata > Aves > Accipitriformes > Cathartidae > Gymnogyps > Gymnogyps californianus. The sequence continues at coordinate 51,311,141 of NC_059500.1, read as the reverse complement.
ACCATCATGCATACAGAAAAAAGATGGATAAGAAAACCAACCTATTAGTTCCAACTTCTCTTGTCAAAGAGATTTCAAGCCTGATCACCATGACCAGGTTAAGAAGAGATCTCATCAGGGACCATCACCACCTGTGTTAACTTTAAGCCATCAGCTCCATGGCACTGTATTCTCATAGCTGGTTTAGAATATGAGTGTTAAAGACTGTTAATTACCTGAAGTATCTGTATCACCTACCTCAGCATCGGTGAACAGGGATTAGTAAATGCAGAGGGAGACAGAAAGAGCATGGGCTGACAAGCAGCAAAAGCATGAAAGCCTCTGTGGTGGGTTGACCTGGCCAACAGCCAAGCACCCACATAGCTGCTTGCTCACCCCTATCTCCTGTGGAATAGGGAGAAAATGGAAGGCTAGGAGACTCAGAGACTGAGATAGTGATAGTTTAATAGCTAAAGCAAAAGCTGCACGTGCAAGCAAATTGGAAAGAGGAATTCAGTCACTACTTCCCATCGCAGGCAGATGTTTAGCCACTTCCTGGAAAGCAGGGTGTCAGCATGTGTAATAGTCGTTTGGGAAGAAAATTGCCATAACCATGAACACCCCTCCTTCCTCCTTCTTTACCTGAGCTTTCATTTCATTCCATGTGGCCAATTCTGGTCAGCTGTCTCAGCTATGTCCCCCTACCAACCTTTTGCTCAAACCCAGCCTGCTCACTGAGGGGATGGGGATGGCAGACTGGGAAAGAGAGAAAGCCTTGACACTGTGGAAGCACTGTTCACAACAGCCAAAACTTTTTATTACTATATATACACTAAAGAAAGTGTATATTTAATGTACTACTGGTGATATTTTAATTTATGTGTTTTGGCTGTTTCTAAAAATGAAATTTAGGCTACACTACCTGCTTACTTTGAAAAAATTAACAATTACCTTTTGTTCAAATGGCTTAGGCTTGAATGATGAAATTTTGTAACCTGGATTTTGGATGAGGAATCTCATAAAATGAACCCCAGAGATTCAACAACAAACTAATAAAAGCAGTATCAGCTTTATAAATACAAAGAAAAAAATATAGTTTAAGTATGCATTGACGAGGAGAAAGAAATAGAAAAATAAGTCTGTGAGTCCTTTCTTAAAAATAAGCCCAACAGCCCAAACCAGAAGCATTCATTTCATCATATAAAAAGACTGCCATTTTTTTCCCATAGAGCTGCTGCCACTTGGCAAGCCATTTTATACATCCTCCTAAACTGTTAAGTAAAACAGTCATATAGTCTACTGACAGACCTATTTGTAGGCTTTCAAACAATGATTTTCCTCAGGAGATTAGTAAATATTAATATATAATTTGATTATAATAAATCATTATTATTAATAACAGTTGTAGTAACAAAAACACTTAAAAGTTCTGACTAACACTAATAGATACTTCACTGTCCTCTTTACCATCTAACCCTGAAGACCAAATGTTAAGCAATGAAAATGGTTTGGGTTTTCTCTATCTCCTTCTCTTCTGTCTCAGAAAGGCAGCAGGCATTCTCAGGGCTGCCAGGTGTCGTATATTGGGTTTGCCACATTTAATGACCCCCCACTGTGTCACACCTGTCTACAGCCCAGCTTGTTTAATGTACCTTGTCACTTTCCTAATAAAAAGGAAGTGTCTTTATGTTTCCAAAACAAGGTTCCTTATTAAAGTATTTCCAGAGATGCTGCAATTGCAGATGGCATTCAGACTATGGAGTTGTTTTGTATGACCATCTCGAAAGGCTTCTCCTCTGAATTCTGTTCCTCTCTCTTCAACTTCCATGCAAATTTTCACATTTTCTAACAAGCTTTTTTTGCAGCTTTTTCATTCTTTTAAAGGTGTTTCTTTTACTTTTTTTTTATTTTGTGCTAGCAAGTGATAATATTTTGGGAATAGAACTTTGAAGTATGCAACCTCCCCGGGAGGCCTGACCCTTGCTGCTAGCCTATTCTGGTCTGTTATTAAGTCTAGGAAGATGTTTATCTAGTGAAATGACTTATTGGAAACTGCAAGTTCATCAGGTCTAAAACACTTCCTTCAAACCTTTGGATGAACGACAGAACAGTGGAGGTTGGAAGGGACTTCTGGAGTCCTGTCCAAGCCCCCTGCTCAAGCAGTGCCACCTGGAGCCTGGTTGCCCAGGACCAAGTCCAGACAGCTTTTGAGTATTTCCAAAGAGGAAGACTCCCCAGCCTCTCTGGGCAAGCTGTGCCACTGCTCGGTCATGCTCATGGTAAAAAGGTTTTGCCTTATGTTGAGGCAAAACCTCTTGTGTTTCAGTTTGTGTCCCTTGCATCTTGTCCTGTCGCTGGATACTACTGAAAAGAGCCTGGCTAAGTAAGCCTGCTCACCTAGCCCATACTTCACTAGGTTCTCTAAAAGAATGTTATGGAAGACAGTGTTGAAAGCCTTCCGAAGACTAGGTAGACAATATTCATTGCTCTCCCCTCACCTACCAGGCCAGTCATTTCATAATAGAAGGTTATCAGATAGGTCAAGCATGACTTCCCCTTGGCAAATCCATGCTGACTAGTCTTTGATGTCTTTCTTGTCCTTCATGTGCCTGGAAATGGCTTACAGAATTAGTTGTTCCGTCACCTTCCCAGGGATTGAGGTTGACCACCCTGTAGCTCCTTTGGACCTCTTTCTTGCATTTAAAGCCAAAGTTCAGGTGGAATCCTACCTGAATTCCTGATGTATCTTTCCATTACCAGAGTCTTGAAAGCTGCAGACCAAAGGGAATAAAGCCAGAAATAATAAAAAGAAAATATTTTCCTGGAAACCGGGTTTTTGAGTTGCTAGGAATTTTCTTGTTTGCATTTTTGCTATTGGAATGGAGAAACTTTCATTTTTTCCTGACACCATTTTCTTGGACAGTCTTGTGTATGCCCTCTGTTTTTGTCTGATTTTATTTCTCCTGTTTAACCTGTATGTGGCCAGTTAATGACTGTAGTCCAAGCAGTCTTGGTCCTGGCCTTGTTGTTCCTGTCTGTTCAGGTGTATTCTTATTCATTCTGTCTCTGTCACTGTGCTCCTCTTCTCTGTTCCTTTTTTATTGTTATCCCTAGCCTGTGGTTAATAAATTCCATGAGTCTTCCATTATAAATTAGACTGCTTTCCTGTATTGCTGCTCATACAGCTATTTGGTAGCTGGAGCTGGACATGCTTTCCTGCAACAGAGGCCTTTGTCTCCCACGTTACAACAACCTCTTTTGCTTGACATTCTCTCAATTGTTTCTGCGTCTTGTGTACCATTTTTCCCTTCAGTTTGTAGGAGATTTATCTCCATGGAAAAGAAAACCACAATTTTTTCAGCTGTATGCCTCCTGCAATGGGCTGCAATATGATCCCCAAGACATCACTCGGCACTGAGTGATTTAAACTGTTCTATAGTGCTCCTTCAGAAAGTCAGGAATGCTTTACTTTACAAAGAGGCTGTTGGGTTTGGGTGAGGCCTTCCTGGTGAGTGTCTTACCAAAGACCACCTAGCAAAAAAGGGGTATTAATTTACAATGATTGTATAGTTCCTTGCATTAAATATTAACATGAAACAAACGGCCCCAGACCTAAATTCCTTTCCAGATTTTAGTAGGATCAAGTTGACCTTCTATGGGGCTGTAAAGTGCCTTCTGTCCCTATTCTTTCCTACATATATTCTTTCTTGGACATGCAACTGGCATGTTCTTGGTTCATTTCTCATGCCTCAGTCCCTGGCATGTGTAGTGTGTGTCCTTCTCATGATGCCACATCTAAAATATGTTGTGTTGTGTGTGTCCTTCTCATGATGCCACATCTAAAATGCATTATGATGACTTCCAAATCCCTTTCAAGCAAAAACCTAACTTACACTGAAAGCTAACATCTCATCTAGCAGTGAGGAGTAAGTTCCTCACAGTCTGGCCATTGTAGAAGCAGATTTTGTCTAGCAGCTTTCTAAATAGCCTGTCACATGGTATGTACGGGGGTAACACACTTCCATGGCAAAACCATAGGCATCTGTTTTTAACTGTTATTTCTAACTTTTTTGATTTTCATGGGTTTTACCTTTTTGTCATATGAAAAAATGACATCAGTTTCAACCTTTTTGGGTTACGTGCACTTAGAAGTAATATATTATCTCACTAGCACATGTTCATGAGTTTTTTACACCCTGACTTTATGGTCCTAAATTGCACCTTCCTCAACACCTCCTTTTCCTGTAATAAGGACGTCAAGAGTTGTGGTTTGTGGTCTACAGCTTCCTGTAGTACATAGATCAGTTCACATTGGATATCCATGGACATTCACACCTGCCGAAAGGTTTAGCAAAACCTGTCAGAGGGCTGGAGCTCAACTAACTTTAGTATTCCAGAAGCCATTCTTAATGTTACACATGGCAAACAGCTCTGTCCTGAATAAACGTGATTCTAGTTCCATCACTGGTAACGTATACTCAATTCTTTCATGCAGACGGTGTTGGTCATTGAAAAATCTCAGTTCAAAATGTATCTCATTTTTTCATAACTTTTGATCATTGCTTGCTATGCAATTTCTGCCTATCTGTCATCACACATTCAATGGTCCACACAGTGGAACTGAGACCAGTACTTTCTTAGTTATTCTCTTTCTGCCCAGAATGGATTTAGATTTCTTTATCTGCAGCCTCTTATGTGTTTTGTTTGTGTGGCTGTTCATGTTTTAATCCAGTTCAGCTGCACTTGCTGCTTCATTCTCATTCAGAGCACACTGTAGAACATATGCCTATGAATGATCAAACTCCACAGGACTTTTTAAGGTTCTTTTAGGGGGTGGTTGAGACTGCTGGAAGAACAGGCTCATTTTTGCTCTGAGCTGTGAGTAAAGGCTTCCTCTCCCAACAAACACAGGGACCTTCAGCTCCTATCGATGACAAGACATGCTGCAGTGGTTCTGAGAGATTGTTTAGACAGACTGATGCAGAGCCAATAGGAGAAGACAAAGAGAAGAATAAAGAAAAAAAAAACGAAGACAACCACAACAACAACAAAACCAACACAAACCCCAGAAGAGGACATACAACATATTTCAAATTTATTAAGTTTCTTAAAATTGCAAAATTTTAACTGGAAGCGGAATTGCACAAAGTGATGTATACAGTTCACTTCAAGAACTAACTCCACAAAAAAAAAAAAAGTGTTAAAAAACAAAGTATTATGCAATTTAATCATTTTGAGGTTGTATTCAGAAGTAGTCTTAATTATATAATCATTGTAGATGTTAATAAAACAGTTTTTTTATTATTTAATCAAATATATTAGAAAATATTCTTTTCAATATTTGGTTGCCTATGGAACTGGTCAAATAATGTTCATCAATTTAGCTGAGGAATGACAGCCAAAAATTAGCTGTATGACGTATTCAACAAATATTTTTTTCACTTTAAACTGTCTCTAGTCAAAATGCTAACTCCTGAATTCTGTTGCTTAAGTCCTTTTATTACTCAGTCATTTTAGCCTGAACTCCAGTAGGAAAAGTTCAATAAAACCTACAGTTGTCTCTCTTTTCACAGTTCCTTGATTGTTTCTCTCTCTAAGTGGTAAAAGCAAGTTTCACCTCATGAATATTAACGATCAGTTTTGTATTCCACTTTCCTTATTCTGATTCAGGCAGCATGTAGGTAAGTTTAAAAGCCTCTTTTATAATTTCTTAGAATCGTAGAATCATTTAGGTTGGAAAAGACCTTTAAGATCATCGAGTCCAACCACTAACCTAACACTGCCAACTCCACCACTGAACCATGTCCCTAAGCGCCACATCTACATGTCTTTTAAATACCTCCAGGATGGTGACTCAACCACTTCCCTGGGCAGCCTGTTCCGATGCTTGATAACCCTTTCAGTGAAGAAATTTTTCCTAATATCCAATCTAAACCTTCCCTGGTGCAACTTGAGGCCATTTCCTCTTGTCCTATCGCTTGTTACTTGGGAGAAGGGACCGACACCCACCTCACTATAACATCCTTTCAGGTAGTTGTAGAGAGCGATAAAGTCTCCCCTCAGCCTCCTTTTCTCCAGGCTAAACAACCCCAGTTCCCTGAGCCACTCTTCATAAGACTTGTTCTCTAGACCCTTCACCAGCTTTGTTGCTCTTCTTTGGACATGCTCCAGCATCTCCATGTCTTTCTTGTAGTGAGGAACCCAAACCTGAACACAGTATTTGAGGTGCGGCCTCACCAGTGTCACGTACAGGGGGACGATCACTTCCCTAGTCCTGCTGGCCACACTATTTCTGATACAAGCCAGGATGCTGTTGGCTTTCTTGGCCACCTGGGCACACTGCCAGCTCATATTCAGGCAGCTATTGATCAACACCCCCAGGTCCTGGGCAGCTGGGCAGCTTTCCAGCCACTCTTCCCCACGCCTGTAGCATTGCATGGGGTTGTTTTGACCCAAGTGCAGGACCTGACACTTAGCCTTGTTGAACCTCATACAATTGGCCTCAGCCCATCAATCCAGCCTGTCCAGATCCCTCTGTAGAGCCTTCCTACCCTCAAGCAGATCAGCACTCCCATCCAACTTGGTGTTGTGGGCTAACTTACTGAGGGTGCACTCAATCCCCTCATCCAGATCATTGATAAAGAGATTAAACAGAACTGGCCCCAATACTGAGCCCTAGGGAACACCACTTGTGACCAGCCACCAACTAGGTTCAATTCCATTCACCACCGATCTTTGGGCTCGGCCATCCAGCCAGTTCTTTACCCAGCGAAGAGTACACCCATCCAAGCCATGAGCCGCCAGTTTCTCCAGGAGACTGCTGTAGGAAACAGTGTCAAAGGCTTTGCTAAAGTCCAGGTGAACAACAGCCACAGCCTTTCCCTCATCCACTAAGCAGGTCACCTTGTCATAGAAGGAGATCAGGTTAGTCAAGCAGGACCTGCCTTTCATAAATGCATGCTGACTGGGCCTGATCACCTGCTTGTCCTGTACGTGCCGTGTGATTGCACTCAAGATGATCTGCTCCATAAGCTTCCCCAGAACCGAGGTCAGACTGATAGGCCTGTAGTTCCCCAGAGACTCCTTCCAGCCCTTCTTTTAGATGGGCGTCACATTTGCTAATCTCCAGTCAACTGGGACCTCCCCAATTAGCCAGGACTGCTGATAAATGATTGAAAGTGGCTTGGTGAGCACTTATGCCAGCTCCCTCAGTACACTTGGGTGGACCTGATCTGGCCCCATAGACTTGTGTGTGTCTAAGTGGTGTAGCAGGTTGCTAATCATTTTCCCTTGGATTATGGGGGCTTTATTCTGCTCCCCATGCCTGTGTTCCAGCTCAAGGGGATGAGTATAAATATTCCACACTAGAACTACTTACATTCAGGTCAAATTCTCCTTTCAAGTCTTAATTAACCTGAGATGGTCACTTGAATTGTGTGGTTGCTTTATAGGTGTGTTTTAAGTTTGTAAAGTCTGATCTAGCTCCAGTTACCTCTGATTGATGAGTGTTTCTGAATAGAGAACCAGAGCAAAACGTCACAAGTGACTGCAAAAGAAAGAGCTTGTTCAAATATGTGGAAAAGCTGTAATTTAAAAGTTGAGCAATGCAATTTATAACACAAACATCTTTCTGTTTGTCTCATTAAACATTACAGGAAAACTTCTTTTTGAAATTGTTTCTTTATATAAAACAAATTCACTATAGTATAATTAATGTAACATAATTAATAGGATTCATAAAGTTCTCAGTATGGGTATGAATGCTAAAAATATTGTGAAAAACATTCTGCATAATGATTTGCTCTATATTTAGTAAAATTTCATTAGTGTGCATACATGTCAGCTAAATAATCTGCATACTGAAAAGCCCCTAAGTACTCATAGACATGATCAACTGTGATGTTTCTAGTGATTAAACAGCAAAACTATACTAAAATAGTGTTAAAGATTTGGCCAAAACCTGCCGAAAGCCAGAAGCTTCAGAGTTATAGGAAGAACATTCTCCCTTGTGTCACTCTAAGGGTGCTGCAAATGTACTTCCTAATTGAGAAATTTGGAAGAGATGTTGATCTAGCATCCATTCTCCTGCAATCATAGTAGATTATATCAAATACAGAAATTCAAACGTGCAGGAGTATATGCACATCTTTGCACTTAGATAAGAAACTCTAGTGCAAGAAAACTGTGACCATGACCAGTGCCCTTGGATGCAACTGAAACTTGAACTCTGAATCACATTATTATGCCTGTCAATATTTAATCCTAGCTGGATTATTTTAAAATGGAAAAGAAAATGGGGTTTTTGCATTAGTTGTAGAGTTTTTTTGCCTCTCAATCCAGAAATAGCATGATCCATTTTGATCCGTGAATGTTACAGACACAATATCCTAAACTGTGCTTCTGGGTAACATGATGTCCATAACTTTCTTCAGGGTTTTTTGTAAAACAAAAAGGAGGAAAGAGGTGGGATTAATTTTGAAAATGCTTGCTGCTGGTTTTTAATTCTTTGTCTTAGATCTATATCTATTTATTAGTATGACTAGATAGTTCATGCCATTCTTAAATCTAGCAATTTACATTCTCTACAGCCATGGTAAAATTCTCCTCTTTGCTGAATGCTTCTGGGATTTCTTATAACAAAAAAAGATCAGATGCTAGCCAAAAACTTTCAATATTTCTTCTGCTTTATATCTTCCTACTGTAATGGTAATGCTGGTACTGGAGCTGTTGTCACAGGAGAATAATACCATAATGTCTTGGAGAACCTCTGGCACTGTGCTCTATGTACTGAATTTTTTAAATAAATTACACCTTTTAAAATTACTTGACTCATCAAGATGCAGTTAATGTTAGCATTTTTCACATGCTGTGATGTAAATGTTAACATAATCAGGTATCACGTATCACATATCCTATTGTTATTGAAAATGGAAAGGAAAATATTTTAAAAATCATATTTGCATCAAAAATATTTTAAAAACCCACCAAAACAATATAAAACCAGAACAGAACATCTTCTTCAGGAATGGGCTGAAGGCAAAATAATCTTCTGGAGTTACACAATCCACTTGTAACGTGGACTTTTTATGTACAGAATAATACATAAAAATGAGGGGGGGTATTAGAACCCTTGTGCATCTCTAATGAAGCAACAATGGTATTATCATACTGTTTTACAAGACAATAATGCAGATGTGAGCTGGATAACTTACAATGCAAAATGCACATAAACCAGAATTTCAAATAAAGCATTATGAGGTTTCTAATAACATTATTATAAGTATTTTAAAGAAAACTCTTTTGAAAAAATGTTTTAAAAACTAAGCAATTACGAAAGGAAATAAATGACAGATCATATGAAAAGAAAGATCAGTGAATTAAAGTAAAGGCAATGATACTTCTTTAAGTGCAAGCAGATTTTGCTGCTCTAAAGGTGAATGAACAGATGAGGTGTAGAAAATGAAACGTTACAGTAGGAATAAAATTTGCAGTCCGCTGGTTATTTTTAATTTTTTCTCTGATAATGGTTGCAATCATATAAGCTTTCCAGCAGGATTGAAAATTCCAACTATTGAAGGAGTTTTGTTTCATGAAATCATTTGCGTATATTTATCCTCTCCCTTCTTCCCAGTTACTCATTACAGTAAAAAACCCCACAACATTTCAAAACCTTGAAAGTTTGGTAGAATGAGACTGCAAAATGTAAAACGGGACTGATCAGTAAAATGGGATTTTCTTGCCAACGGAGTGAGAAAAAAATGACTTTCCTATAGTCAGAAAGCAAGGCTAAACAGAGCACCTACAATATGTTCCAGAAATTATTATTCTTTCATTGGTAAATAGTTTCCCAAGAAAAGCAGCAACTACAAAATGTTGATAGTGTAAAACAAGGCTTCAGTAAGGCACAGCACTAAAAAATATACTATGCTGGCAAAAACTACAGTGATGAACAAATGAGAAGAACCAACACAGCACAGAATGAAAAACAAGTCTGAATGAGCAGGTGGGTAGACAAGATGAATTCTTTTTTTTTTCTTTGATGTGTAAGTTATTATTGTGGCAATCTGAAAGCATTTAGGAGTAAATGTTGAAATAATTTCGATAAACATACTTTTTCTGAATTCCAGAATTAAAGTGTATTGATGGAACTAGTACATAATGTTAAACTTTCTGATCATGCACTCCTGCAGATTACATATGTACACTTTTAAGAGAGTCTATTCTAGCTTTATAACCAGAAATCTCAATAATTTTTATCTGTTTTAAAATAGCCTCCTCACATCTACAAAGTTTATCATGTTCTGCTTATCTGAAGTCACTTTGTTCTCCGGGCTTTCACACTGTGCATAGAGAGAACAGAATAAAACCAAAAATGCCGGTAAATAGACCCACCTTCATCCAGCATATTTTCAATAGTCCCAAAAGGAAGGCAAAAAGGAGAGACAGGCTTTACACAGTATTTCTCCAAAGCCAGCAAAACTGAGTAGGCGATTTGGGCAGAAAACTAATTTCAAAGCCCAAGTCTGTCATGAAGCAAGCTTTTCTAAGGAAGCCCCAGCAGAAATGCTTCTGCTCATCTCAGCTTTAACAGTGTGCTATGGGCAAGACATTGATCCTTTAGATTATCTTATCCCACACCACATAACCCCTTATAGATTAAAACCATTGGGAAGGAAAGATTGTTTTGTGATTATCACTCCTAGGGCTCAGAAAATCTAAGTTAACAGCTCTGCCAGAAGCTGTCCAAGCAACTTCCCGTAATGTGTGCAGTTCTCAGCCTTTAAAAGGGAAATAATTAGTCCTCACTCAATCACAGATATTTTGACAAAATAATAAAAAAAAAAAAATCAGTGTTACTGAAGGTCTATATAAGTGTTTACACAGAGAGAACCAGCTCCTCACAGTCTAACATCAGTCTAAGACAGTGAAGACACAGACTGAATATTGTGAAAATATATGTCCTTCCCAGCTTCCAATTTTATTGGTCTCTTAAGTAATCAAACAGCCTGAGATTCTTCATGGATTCTTTCCTAGGTTTTTGTTTCCCAACTGTTCCTTTGACTGATTCCCTTAGAAAGGCTCTTTTATTTTTCTGAACTGATGAAAACAAGGCCCAGCTGGCCTATGAAGCAGAGTGAATTAGGAAATATTTGACGTGTTCATGGCACTCTCAGCTTAACCACAGTTATACGTCATACCATTCTACAAAAACGTGTTCACCTGAATTGCAAACCAAGCGCCCTTTGACGATTTGTTACAAGCCTCATAACAATATAAAATTTGGTTCTCCAGTGGTAATCAGCATCTGTTATCAAAATTTGTTTGTATTTTAATCCCTCATATATTACCTACACATTCACTTTAGGCTTACTTCTTTCTCCTGCCAAAGTAATTAGACATCAAGTGGAGTTGGGAATATGTTTGTAATTTTGATTTCACTATCTAATTGGCTTTTTGCCTTTCTCTTGAAGTAATTGTCACAGCAACGTTATTGACAACTGTGACTACAACACCAACATGAGACATTGGGATCACAAGATGTTCCTGAAAAGTGAGGTTTTGTAGAGCCTGAGTGCTTATGTGCAAGAGCCGTTTTGCATGTCCAAGTGCCTTTTCTGATTGACATTTTCTTTAATGTCTTCCCATTTAATTTCCTTGAATTATGAGATACCTGGTTATGCATTCACCAAAGACCTTGCATTAGTTGTTCATAAAATAAATATGCAAGAGCCTTCTTATAGTAAAAAGAGATGTCCGGTGGAGACAATTTCCTATGATAACGGGTATGTTGATGTAAAAGGCCACCTGTGCCTGTTTATACAGCTTGCTTTCATTTCAGATCTATAATTCTTTATGTGTCTTACTCACTGAATTAGAAAGGCAAACATGAATTTCTTTATGTGAGGAACACTGTTGAATTTTTTTTGTTATTACCTGAAGGCTTTTCTTCCCAGGAATTTTTTCAAGCCCCATCAGCCACTGCCAAGTGACATACATACATACACATTGTATTCTGTATCACATGAAATACTTGGCTCAGTTGTGCTACAACCTCCGTCTCCAAAACACTACAATGATGCACAATCAGCATAAAAATAAGGGGCAGCTTGCTAGCACAGGAAACAAATGGGCATATTAGTGCTCATTCTAGTCAAAAAGGGTACATTTGGTCAACTCCTATTCCTATAAAATGTATTTAAACTTTGTAGAACTAATTTTCCAAATTAAATTTTCTTTAAAAATGTTTAATTATAATGAACCTATAGTTCTTGTAATGCACTGGATCTGTGCATAAAAAGCTTACATTTAATTCTGAGCCAAGTAATTTATTTCAGGTTCAAATTACACCTTTTCAGCAGGAATTATTATCATTTTAAAGCTGTGGGTCTCAGACTATTTGTTTAATTCCAAACAGCTTGCACTGTCCCTCATTCTAGAAGAAGAGTTGAACTCAATTTTTCTTGTAAAAAATAAAAAAATAAACTAGACTTTTTTTAAGACAAGTAACTCTAATATTTCATAGGTGAACTGGAATAATAATAATGATAATAATAATATTTCACTCACTGAGAAAAAAGATGCAACCAAAATGTACTCTAACAAAGAATTTGACTACAACTTCTGAAAGAAGATAACGAGAGGTAAGATATTTCCAAGTATTTTTCAGTTTCTGAGAATTTTCTCAGAAGTCTGGAACAGGGCATGAAGTTCTCAATTCTGATATAAATTGTTCTGAGAAGAAACTTTGTTTCTTAAGCTTACCAAATATCACTTTATACCTCTGGACTGAAATCTCTAAATACGAAGATTAATGTACATGTGAATGAGTAGTAGAAGTATTTTATTTTTATTTTTTGTGACCACATCAGTTTACACCTGTTGCGATTCTGATGTATCTTCAGAATGAGGAAAGAATTTCTTCATGCTCTTACCAATATAAAATTACAGAAAATTATTCTCAAAATTAACGTAAGGTATTTAACTTAAGGGACATCAACATATAAGCACATATTTGCTAAATGCCTTTCAGTAGATGTTCATTAAGGAAATAATCAGAACTTTATCATAGTGAAAAAGTAAGATTTTTCATCCAGCAGAGAATACTGCTGCAGCGTTTCACCACACTAGTGTTCTGGATCTGCAGTTGTCAAAAAGTACTCATCATATCTAAGGCAGCAACTGCAATGATCTATATACAGTCTCTAGATACCATAGTGCTGAGTATGTTTCTGGGCATGTTTTCTTGCTGCTGCAAACGAGAACTAGCAATGGCAGAAACCAAATCATTCTTGAAACATAAAAGCTTAAGAAATTAGACTGCTCTGGCTAATACCCCAAATTTCCTGTATTAGTTGCCAAAGAGAAAAGGCTAGAAGAAGCTAATGTGTTTTGGTGATTTTACCTCCTTTGCTATCAAAAATACAGGCTACAGTAACCCTCAGAATCTCATAAATTTATTTTAAAAACCTGGTGGGCCTTATTTCTCAAAATGATAGCAAATGTTTCTAAAATCCTGCTCTTTGCACACATTCCCTGCTCATAGAATTAGATAATTAGAGAATCCTTAATGTAGAAGTAGCACTGTGTCGTGGTTTAACCCCAGTCTACAAATAAGCACCATGCAGCTGCTTCCCCTCCCCCTCCCAGTGGGGTGAGGAGGAGGAAAGGGGAAAAAAAAAGTAAAACTCGTGGGTTGAAATAAGAAGTTTAATAACTAAAGTAAAATATAATACTAACAATAGTAATAATGAAAGGTAATAATAATATTAGTAATGAAAAGGAATATAACAAAAAAAGTAGGGGGGGAGGGGAAGGAAAAAAACCAGTGATGCACAATGCAGTTGCTCACCACCCGCTGACCGATGCCAGAGCAGCGATCCGTGCCTCCCGGCCAACTCCCCCTCTTTATATACTGGGCATGACGTTCCATGGTATGGAATACCCCTTTGGCTAGTTCAGGTCAGCTGCCCCGGCTATGCTCCCTCCCAGCTTCTTGCACACCTGCTTGCTGGCAGAGCATGGGAAACTGAAAAGTCCTTGGCTTAAGATAAGCGCTACTTAGCAACAACTAAAACATCAGCATGTTATCAACATTATTCTCCCACTAAATCCAAAACACAGCACTATACCAGCTACTAAGAAGAGAGTTAACTCTGTCCCAGCCGAAACCAGGACACACTGTTTATGCAGTACCTAAAATGAAGTGACTACTTTAGAGAACATTTAAAAGTTACAGCTTCTGTTCTAAGAAACTTACAATCTATGTTTATAAAACAGGAGAAAAAAGAGGGAAAAGAAAGCCTTAATGTCACAACTTGGAAAAATCTATCAGGGAAAGCCTCCTGAACAATCTGCATGGTTTCTGGAACTGGCACCAAAAAGAAACAATGCTAATTATGCAGATACAATACTCCACTGATGCAGCTGTACTACTTCTGTGATTTGAACCAGAGAAGTATCTCAGCATATCTGTGTTATTCCCTGTAAATATATCAGTTCAGGTGGAGATAGTATCTGTACTTTTAGCACAGTACTTCATTGTACCACATGGACATACCCTACCTTGATTTTTCCTTAATAAAAAGACTTTACAGATGGAAAACTGCTTCCCATTAATTTCAGCAGGGCTATAGCAAGAGAGTTACTTCAGACAGTCTTAAATATGTTGATGGTATCAGAAACTTTGTTTTTAATACCTATTTCAAGATGATCTTTCCTTGAACACAAGTCTTATTTAAGATGAGGTAATGGAACTGAGATGGGGAAAAGGTCACTGAAGTGACAACCCACCCTTTCTGCCAAAATATGTTGTTTACAATTCTGTGGTTGATTTACTGCATGATCTTTGCTGGCAGTGGGAAAAGGTTGAGAGGTCTCAGGTATGACCCTTCATTATCCTTCTTTTTTGGAGTAATGACAAGGTTAGGAAACATCCACAAAATATATATAAACTTATCTACTGCCTTCCACCAATATTTGTCAGGTCTATATAATCACATGTATGACTGTGGGAAATGGACAATGATTGTGACCATATGCCAATGCAGGAAGGTCTGGGCAGGCTGGAACCTCATGCAGTTCTTCAAAACTGAAAGCAGAGCCCGGCCCCTGGGACGGATGAAGCCCTGCAGCAGGACAGAATGGGGTTGACAAGGAGCAGCAGAAAAGGCCCCAGGGCCCCAGGAACAACAGGTTGGCTGCAAGACAGAAGTACCCTTGTGTAGCAAAGAAGTCCCCACCACATTCTGGGCTACATGAGCTAGGGTGCTGCCAGAAGGTCTAAGGAGGGATCCTGCCCTGCTGGTCAGGAGTCTTGAGACAAACCTGAGTGCTTTGCCCAGCCTGGAGCTCTCCCACATGAGAGACACCAACGTATTGCAGTGAGTCCCACAGAGGCCAGTGAAGTGGCTGGGGCTGGAGCACAGGGCATCCAAGGACAGGCTGTGGGAGCTGGGTTATTTCAGTCTCAAGAAGAGAAGATTTCAATAAGTGCATTGCTGTCTTCAGGTGAGAGGAGAGAAGACAGGGCCAGACTCTGCTCATAGGTGAACACTGACAGGTCAAGAGACAACAAAAAAATTCAGATTAGATGAAATGACTCATTCATTATTCTTTCTCTTTCTCTTTTTCTTTTTCTTTCTCTTTTTCCTTTTCCTTTTCTTTCTCTTTCTCTTTTTCTTTTTCTTTCTTTTTCCTTTTCTTTTTCTTTTTCTTTTTCTTTTTCTTTTTCTTTTCTTTTTCTTTTTCTTTTTCTTTTCCTTTTTCTTTTTCTTTTTTTTTTCTTTTTCTTTTTCTTTTTTTTTTTTCTTTTTCTTTTTTCTTTTTCTTTTTTTTTCTTTTTCTTTTTCTTTTTGTTTTCCTTTTTGTTTCTCTTTTTTTTTTTCCCCATGAGGGCAATCAAACCCTAGGAGCCCTCCTTGAGAAGGAGGTTGGACTAGAAAACGTCCAGAGATACTTTCCAACCTCAACTATTCTGTATTTCTATCATTTTATGATGCCTCTGTAGCAGCATGAGCTGTGGTGAGATGGAGAAGATCCCGGAGATCTTCTCACCCTAATGTTTATCACTGGGGAGGCCTTTCTGGTATACACTCATTATTAAAACACTAAGAATTCATCCCAGCTGAAGAAAATAAATGCAGATAATTCAACCTGGTCCTATTTTCCCCTGAAAAATGTACAAACGCTGTTTGTACTTTTTCAGAGAGTAATGAGAAAGGTCAGAAAACAAAAACGAGGGAAAGATGGCTGACTAATAAGGACATTGATACTTGAAACATCTGGTTGAAGGATTTGAAGACGTAACACATACTTCTGGAATCCAGTCTGATCCCTGGTTAACACTTGGTGGAGATGATTACAGCTGGTGTGTAGAAGTTTTCATGTTCACAGCGCTGAAATGATTTATTACATGTATACTGCCAGTATATAATCCTTAGATGTGAACATCTCATTCACATACAATGTGTGAAAAACTCAGGAAGGAAAGGAACTGCTAGTGTTTGCAGATTCCACTGTGACATTAAAAGCTTGCTTCTCTTTGTGATAAACATATAAAGCAACAAGAATCAAGACAGAGCAGATGATTTGTGCAGCTGCTAGTGCAAGTGCTTCAATCACATTTATTCGTCATTTTACAGCAATTCACATGTGGATAACATTGAGATTTACATGCTGAACTGCCAGTTTTTAGGTTTTTTTTCAGCCTATGAATATCTAATATGAATTGAAGACCTTTCAAAAAATGTAATTATTTTTCTGCCAAATGATAGATTATATAGATGGTATCTTATTACAAACTTCATATACCAGTTCAAATAGCAGTTCTAACTGCTTTAATTCATTTGTTTTTCTTCAAGATTTAGAATGCCCTATAAAATGATTTTTGGAAAACTTAAAAAAAAAAAAGGAAAAAAGAGGAAAAAAAAAATTAAAGGAAATAAATTCCTAGCAATAAAGTGGTCCAGAATAAAGTGGAGTAGCTACAGAGTCGCAGAAGAAGAACAATGTGACAAAATAAAGATCTTTGTTGTTAAAACATGAGAAACCTGTAACAGTCCAAATATTGCACACTTTTTCAAAGAAAGCAAAAGAAGTCCAGTTTGACCCAACTTATAGAAGGTCATACTGCTTATTGTGCTGCTTTTAAATTGCATTTAAAAAAGAAAAATAGTTTCTTAAATATTTTGGACAATTGACTTCTAAAAGCATCTGTATCTTGGCACTCATACGCATCTCAGTAACATTGATTTACAGCATCTGATAATGTGGTCAAAGGAACTTCTGTAGGATCAAAACTCCACTTGATTATGTAAGTAAATGTAAGCTGGCAGAAATAGAGATGCTGACTAAACAATGTATTATATTTGAATAGCCACTACCATTGTGCAATTGAAAAAATCAAATAGCTGTCACATTTCCGATTGACCTTTGCCTATATGTCATGGCTCTGGACCTCAGAGGCAAGTCACTCTGTGGCTGTAGCAGTTTTGACTTTAAATTCTTTATTCTGAGCGTAGCTGGAAACACTATTTTAAGTTATCCAGAACATGTGGTAGCAAATAATTTGAATCATAATGTGTTAAGGACAGCATTTTTTTCAAAAGTGGCTGTTGTACAATGAAAGTAGCATGGGCAGTAAAGATGAACTTTCCTCTTCTTTTTAAGGGTCTTTCCATAATGTGTATGCATTCATACAATAAATTTAATATTGAAGCAGCTGCATAGAATTCCTTTCAGTATGAAGATAACAGACTTCAGTAGCTCTTCAGATTGCCAGACCAAATTCAGTCCATTCATTGAGTTCACTCTCTTAACAGACCTATAAAGAAAATGTTGTAAATAAAAATCAAAGGTTAATATAATTTTAGAATTTGTAAGATGAAAGAAAGAGATGAAGAACCTGCTGCTAAAGGGTCTCAAACCTCCAAACCTTACCAAGGACTTTGGAGCCAAAACCCATATAAAACACCACAGAAAAAGACTAGCTGAAAGGACAACAGAAAACAGATCTCTAAATATAGACTAGTACATGAATATTGTGTCTCTGCCCATCATCCACTCTTGCTTTCCTTTGTCCTCACTGAATTTCGTTTACTGTGAAACAGAAGTGATCAGCTTAAAAAGATGAGATGGTGTAAAAAGTATCTTGAAGGAAAATACATTTGCCATCAGACTTTGTAGGACAGATTGCCTCTAGTGAACAAATTGCAGCTATTTAACAAATGTAATGCTGATAAAAGAACTCTTGACAATGAAAACAATAGCAAAATTCTAATGCTATCACTGATACAATAAACCATTTCAATGATTCCAGAAAAAGTACTGTGGACAAATTAGTTGCTTCTGATATTAGCAACTTTTTGAACAAGATGTTTCTGAAAAATTTAACATTATAGCTTGAAAACTGGCTGTATGGTTATGTAGATTTTGTTTATGCAAATCTTGTAAAAAGGAACACTTTTGTATACAAGCATGTACTGAATAGAAAGTTCGAATTGCTTAGTACTCTATCTAGGAAATGTCTTCTATCCGACAGAGAGAGCTTTTCATGGTGTGCCAAAACTGAGATGAATTTATGTTTCAAACAGACACTCACCCACCTCTCTGATTAGGATCCAAATGTTGCGTCTTTCTCCCCTGCAATACAGTTTTTCAGTGGTGAAACTGAGAGAAAATGTCATGATTTTTTTTTTTCTCCAGAAATGTTCAGGAGAGGATTTCCCCATGGAAAAAGGAACACTTTAAACCTACTTCCAGACCTTTTCAATTCCTCAAGATGATCAGGAATACAGGGCTGTATAACTAGAGTGCTTAAAATATCCTTCAATCCCTAATAGTAAAGTTTCATGATCAAGGGTCTCTCACTGAGCATTACACTAAATAAAACATCTCTAATCTGGAAAGGCAACAAAGTATCAGAAGACACTACTTGCCCCAGGAAATTTCTGGGGTTCTGGAAGGAAGAGTCTCTGTATGTTCTTGTTGTGTCCCACACAACTACTATTTCTGGACCTCCAAACCACAACAGCAACAGCAACAACAACAACCATCACCTGTGAGAGAAGAACTGTGTGGTATCATAAAGACAACTTTCCCAACTGTTTTCATATTCGGGTGCACAGGCAAAGTTATCAGATCAGTGTGAAGGCTCCCAAGAGAACTGTTATCAGTCCTCCAAGTTCCCTACATTCTCAAGAAAATGCTTCCCAGATGATCTTCCTGGGTTTTTGTATTTGTGCCGTCTGTTGCAGAGATTACTATGATGTATGTAGATTTCTGTAAAATTGCTCTTCAAAAAAAAAAAGAGAGAACGCAGTCTGGGGTACAGTGACTGAATGAGGTCTGAAAGCCTACAGCTGCTGACTGCCGAAGTGGCACTCTACAGAGCTCTGACCAAAACCTGCATTTCTGTGAATCAATACATAGATTTTCACATGCCCCCTTACTTTAGCATGCAACTCTCTCAAAGTCCATGTTGTATTTTTTCTTTCTTAAACAGTCTAAGGAGATAGAGAGTGTTGAGGTTGAGAAGCTGAGAAAGTAGATGTAAGTTAAGTTGCAAAGAAGCCATATGGGTAGAGAGCCCTACTTGTTTCGGTGTTCTTATGAAGCCTGGTATCTCATGTACTTAAAAATTATTTTTGTTTTATTTCTAGAAACAAACAGTTTAACAACATTTTTAAGCAAGACATGACTGCACAATATAAGCAAACCTCCTTTGGAAAGGTATGATTCAAGTATTTGTGCCTATGTTTATCCCCAGTTAGATGACATTGGAAAAACAGGCAGAGTTGTGCTATTGAGTTGATTATGTTACCTGAGAGGGTTGGTAATCTTTTGTCTATTGCTTTTTTTGTTTGTTTGTTTTTTCTTCTTTTTGCATTTCTGAATAATAGATTATAAATGTGAAGAGTTCTGTTCTCTTGAGTGAAAAGCAGATTGAATTTACAATTTAAAGAAACCTGAAATATAGAAATTAAATCTCATACCTTCCCTACAACTGCTTCCCAGAGTGCATAAGTAGTAATTTTCTAATTGTTTATCCCTTTTTGTTTGGAATGTGTAAGCAAGTTGAGGTGAACTACACAATAAAACAAAAAAATCAAATTGAATCACTGATATGGGCAGAAGAAAAGATGAGGGAGGAAAACACTTTTTTTTTTCTTTTCATTTTTTATATTGAGAGGTTAACAATATACGAGATTAGATGAATCATATGTCTGCCAATGATAGCTGCATATGTGTCCTCACGTTTAAATAAAACATTTATAAGCATAAAAAGTGCAAGTGTTGAGTACAGTGAAGATTAGAGACTGTGATACAGAGAAGATAAGAGTAATAATTTTCTGTTTAGGTTTTGCAAGTGTTCATGGTCTTTTTAATCCTTATTTTTTGATTACTAGGTTACTGTTTTGCCCACTGGCTATGATAGTTTAAACTTCTGATTATTTCCAAAAACGTCTTATGTTCATTAGAAAAATGTGACAAGTGTAATTTTAATATTTTACTCAAATAACTGTTAGCAGTAATTTAAAATATAGTTTATTTTCCAATTCATGCAGAATCTTTTATTCCTGAGAGGACTTGATTTAACACTTACCTAGTTTTGCTATCATGTACTTTATCATTGAGTTTGATTTAAAAAAGATTTGCCTTGGGCAAATTAGCAGTCAAGTGAAGACAGAGGTGATTTGTACCACATCTCAAGTAGTGTTGAGCTGACACTGACTAAATCTGTCTTTTACCATTTAATGATCCTTTTGCAGTGCTTAAAAACTCTGTAACTGAAGCATCACACAATGGCACAGTAGTGTCACTTAAAAAACCTTCCTAGCCTAGGTTACTGGGGAGAAAAAGTGGAAGGAATACAGCTATTTAAATGCCAGAAAAAGAATTTGAAGAAGCCATTCACTGCTTACTTCTTCATATTAAGTTTATGACTGGAACAAGTTGGGGTTTTTTTCTACTTCTGATGCAATTTTTTCTGACATATTGTATTCTTTTAGTTGCCCTTACTATCATGCTTCTTGGAGCACCAAAGGCTGATAAGTAACCAAGGGGAATTTCAAGGATAAGTAGGATATATATAGCTTTGAAAGCCAGCACCAAGCAGCCAAAGGGAAGTTCTAGGGAGTTAGCAATAGCCAAAAAAAAAAAAAAAAAAAAAGAAAAAATCATTAATTAAGTTATATTAAAATTCAAAAAGCAGCTAGACTTCAATGGGTAATGACTACAGATAGTGTAGATAAATTCAGGCTGATTTTAAACTACATGGGTTGGTTTGCCAGCCTTGGTCAAGCTATGAAATCACGGAACTCCATATTTATCTGTATATATGGATAGCCTACGCAGATCTCACCAAGCCCTGTGTAATGTTCTAGCATTGACTAACTACTGGATAATACATGCCCATCTCTGATGCTGGGTACTGTATGTCTTTGTTCCTGCGAAGATTGACAGCTCCCTCTGCTGTTCTCATCGTGAGGTGCTCAGAATAAAGTCTAATTTTCCTGTACACAATGTTGGACTCTCACAGTTTGTCAATTAATGGCTGTCAGGCTGACATGCTTTCAAACATTGGCTGGCATTCAGATGCCTGATGGCACCTTTAGGACACCTGCTTGGACAACCAATCCATTTCAAAACAGAGCTTGATAATGTTATTAAAGCAAGGTATGCAAATCAAAACCTTTTTTTTTTTTCTTCCCTTTAATTTTTTTTTTAAAGCTTTCTATTTCTGTTTGTGCCCATCTGGTCTATTTACCACAGATGCAGACTTATGAAAGCTGTGCTGCTTGGCAATTGAAGTCTGACTTAAGGAACTGGTATTAAAGCACTGCATAGATGCTGTAACATGCTACTCACCGTTCTCCTCAAATCCAGAAATATGTTCCTTCTTTTCTCTGATTTTCATCTCATCTTCATCAAGTTTTTCATTTAAATATTTAGTAGTTCATGAAGTCAGATTGGTGAATAAAGTGTCTCTTCCCCTTTTATTTTTCTACGTTTTAGGTGTCATTTGCTCATTCTTTATGATGAAATATATAAGCTAAATTAAAGCTTGTACTCCCTGAAAGAAAGCAGAAAAAGAGAGTGAGTGATGCATGTTCTCTGGCATGTTTAAGCAGTAATGATACACGCTAGACTAAACTTCTCAGGGCTGAAATTATCTATGAAGGTTTGGATAGTACTAAGTAAAAAACGATTATGTTGATTGGTAATTTCTTTATCCTAACAAACCCTACGCAAAGAAAAACAATAGCATGAATCTAAATTTTGTCTATATGACAAATTCGCTGCATGATTTTTTTTTGTCAAACTCTCACATAATCATACATAATTTTGAAAGTTTTATTTAAGTGCCCAGCAGACACAACAAAGCCCATATCACCCTTAAAGACAACTGAACACGTTGTACTTGCTGTGTAAATCAGTTGTAGTATGTATAAGATTTCCTGTGCAGAAGTTTTGAAATAAAACCTCCATGTGCTATAAATCCACAGTAAAAATGCAGGGCAACTTTGTGAAACAGTAGGGCCTGAAACATTCTTTTCATGGCCTAGTTTGTTCTTTCCTTACCTTATCAAGCAGAGTTCTTCATGACATTCTCCATAAGAGGAAAAACTGGTAATACAGCTAAGAACTGTTAAAATTTCCATGAGTTTTTTTGGCCTTAGTGAAAATAAAAGACAAAACGTAAATACCAAGTACTATACACACAGGAAGCAGTTGCGGCCTTGCTGCATTGTTGTCTCACTGAGCTAGTATACTTGGAAGTTTTAGGAATCATATTTTCTCTTTAAAAATATTGTTCACTAGATCATTGTCCAAAGGATTTTGCATGGTAGTTGAAACATTATAGGTAATTTCAAAATTTTCTTATTAAGTTTTCTGTTGGAGATGTAAAATTGGCATTCATGTGCTGAAATATGTTAACCCCACAATTCTGTTTCAACAATGGACTTCTACAAACGAATCACAGTGAAAGACAAAAATGTTCCTGCTGGCTCCCTAGAGGGTTGATCTCTCCACTAGCTTTCTTGTGACCCACATCAGACAGCTTTACCAGAACAAAGTAATATTAAGTATGTTAAAGATTTATCTGCTAACCTTAGAGATTAGTGCTTCTGAAGGATATTTACAGGCAAGCTCCATATTTATTGAAGATATTTTTAACCCCAAGCACAGCTACTGTTTACCAAGCAGGTGTTCTCAGTCCTACCGCATCTCTGTGATGTCCTAGCAGAAATGCTAAGTTAGTTCTCATTTCTAATGTAATCATTCCTTTCTCAGAGGGAAAGGATAATCAATGAAAGCCAAAACCCTCCGTCATTTGTATTGCAAAAGGAAGAGGTATTACAGTTGTCATTAAAGCAGAGTAGTTCTGCTTTAATGAAAAAAGTATTTATTTGCCTTTGCTGATGCATTTAACTTTTTCTTTTTAAGTATGACTTTGGGCAAAAAAATTATTTTTGTCATTAGGTTTAATTATTTCTGTAGATGTTAAAAATACTGCATTAACCAAATAGCTGTATTCCCAGAACAAGAAATTATCTTCTTCACTGTGCAGCAAAAACTGGGAGCTTTACAATACAGTACACTCAGTATATGCTTTGTCTCTCTATCTGTGCCATGAGTATACATGCATAGCCACTCACACATGCACATTCTTCACTGGTGGCACTGCATAAATTCCCTTCTATGCTTTATTATTTTGGAGACACCTCTTGTATAGAGCCGTACAGTGCAAACTCAAGCTGTGGGTTGGCTCATTGCTGAACCAGTGCCTGATCCAATTAAAATGACATGTTACATATTCAAGAAAGCTGATTGGAAATGGTGTCAGGGATATGTACTACAGCTCTGACTTTCTTCCCCAAATTTTAATTGATAATGTAATAAGTTGATGCTATGCTATTATAGCTTGTGCTAGACTTTAGTATTCATTTACACTATCTGTGGTACAGTGAGCTTAAACTGTCTATCTCCTTAAAATGAAAGGAAGACATCCACAGATCTCTCTTTTACTCTATTTCACTGTATCTCTGATGAATTCAAATTTTACACCACATTACACAGTTTTGCATAATTTTTTTTTTCCTGTTGTAGCCTCCTGGGATCACACATAATAAACTACAAGTTTCCATTAGACTAGACAGAATACTATGCAGTGCTTCCATTCAATGATTAACTACTTACACAAATGATACTGAGTGTTCCTAAACCAAAAATGAGAGAATTACACCCGTCAGGTGTACTGTCCCCTGTACCCCAAAATGCATCTCTCTATTTTGAATTGTCTATTGTAACACAAAGTTCTGCTTACTCTGCTTATTAATGGATACTTTCACAGTACAAATGTCTGTCTGCTCCCCCTTTCCAATATTAACTGTCGTTCTACTAGACACTTTTATTTTTTCTTTTACATGATTTTTCCCATCATGTAGTGAGATTAACTTGGACTTTCTGTTTATTATTAATAAGGCACTGAATAGTCATTTTTAAGTAGGCATTGTTAGCAAATCCTTTCTTCTCAAAAGTATACATACGAAGCATGCTATACTGTATCAGCTCATGTCAGTTCGTATCCGTAGTTTATCGTTATTGCTGTGTCACTGTTACGGGATTATTCTGATTTCTATTCTGCACTGTAATTCCCATCAAGCCTTAGGGTCAGGATAAGCTACCCATTAATCATGTTCTTACAAGAACCTAACAAATCCTCTTTAATTTGGATTTGCTTCAGTTAGACTTGTTTTGTAAAATGTGAGATAGCCAATTACACATGCATAATGCTAAAACCTTTTTCAACTCTTCATTAACATAAACTTATTTGAAATCATGGTGCATTTGAGATCTCCAACAGAGACATCATGTAAAAATGAATGGGGACGATTGATGTAGTACTTGGATTCTCTAGTAATTTTCTTCTAATTTAAAACAATAAACATATTAATACCATGGTTACACAAATACTGTTCTCCAGACAGTGCTCTTTCCTTTAATTTGAAGGGTGTTTCCAATTTCCCTGAACGAAATATTCCTGCATTTATAGTCCTTTTCTAACAGAGAGGTGTGTGCACATATGTGTTATGATTCTTGTCCTAATTTCCCTAACACCTCTTTTCAAAGTTGTAGCAGTATATGGGTATGTGGTGGAAAAAAACATTTTCCATGTTTATGTTGATATTACTATAAAGATGATTCAAGAGCAGCCTTAAGGGAAGCAAAACCATAGCAGAAAGTGTTTCAGGGAAGCAAGGGACCAGCTCTGCAAGACAAGACCTCTCTTCAGGGGAAGTCTGCTCCTCCTAAACTCTTGCAAGCTAGAGCTTCCTCCTAAAAGAGAGAGCAGAAGAGGGAATCCTTGATAACGTCGCAAATTTCTGCCTGTCAAAAATGGTACGCTTCATACACAGAGTAACGCAGGTTTGCTCTTCTAGGCGCATAAGGCGACAAGTAATTAGAACATGGGTGTAAGATAAGCATGGGCAGTAAACGCAATTCTATCCAATGTCCCCCTGGGCAAGGGAGGGAGGCATTTTGACAGTTTCGTATCTGCCCTACTTAACATGCACAAGCCTGTGAGATTACAACTCTCATCTTTTCATAACATTCAATACCTAATTCATGGATGTGGTCACCTCCGTCTTTGCCCCTTCCCCATCAGGTACCTGCGCTACAACCTTTTGGCACATCTACAGATAAAATACTAAACTGGACACAAATCCTGTGCAACTCTCTGAAGTATATCTCTTCTTGTTTTAGTGCAACTCTGATAGCTCCGCGCTGCAATAAAAAGCAGCACTGCCCAAAGGGTAAAATTTGTGTTTATAAAGGTTTCCTTATGAACAAAGAGAATTTGCGAGGATATAGTAATTTGCAGTAGTCCGTAACTTCATCACAAGAAACAACCCAAAATTTTCTACATATACTAACATTTAACAAACTTGCCTATGGCAAAGTGTTTGCAAAAGGCTATACTAAGTGAAGTCACGCATTATCTATGGCAAAAGAGAGTATGCTTAACTAACTGCAGTAATGTTAATATTCACTTGCAAAGCAGAAAAAGATTGATTTACTGTAGAAAAAAAATATTTTTTTGTTGTTTATGGATGTTTAGGTATTGCTTACACTAACAAAAATTAACAGGGGACGTAGGCTTCATAGTAGTGCTGTGAATGTCAAGTCTGACATCTGTATTAATAGATAATGTGTGATGACTAGGAATAATAAAGAGAAATTACAGATTGTGAGTTTGTTATATGTAAAATGGATCCCTTTTATATTTTACATTTTTTAACCATTACAGCGCTTGTGAATACTCTTTGACTTTCAGTAAGGCTGCTTAAAATAATAAAAAACTCATAATGCTGGATTTCACACTCAGTTAAGCTTCTTAAACATTTTATTTGCTTTCTGTAAGAAAACTCTAAGGAAAATGACGAGACAGATGTACAGTCATCACAGATATTGATCAAAAATACCTATTAAAGCCCCACATGCTTATTGGAGAAAAGACCCAGGAAAAATGTCATGAAGAAAATTATGAGAGAAAAAGGACATCGCCTAAGGAAATGATAGAATGAAGATTCAGAGAGATCTTCAAATGTACCCAAGGAGAGCCAGCTACAGACATGGAGTGTTATGTGCCAAGACAGTGGGAAAGTGTCCCTCAGTAAATACAGGCTAGTGCAATGGATGGTGAGGGAGAAACAGCTCTCCGAGTGACCCAGTATTGTAACAATGAGGTTTAGTACTGTGGAGAGCAGTGTTACCTTTTGTTCTGATTTACAGACCAGAACAAGATACTGGGGAGAAAACAGGACGGAGGATGTGAATTATGATTTCTCAAGGATTTTTCTTTCAATATGCTCAAAGAAACAAATGAAATCCCTGCATGGCCTTAGTGACCTTTGGACTCATTTTTTTTTCTGTCCTTCCTTCTCTAAAAGCCTTGCAAGATAGCAAGTCTCAGTCTGTGGAGGAAGGTTGAAGTAATTATTTCAGGAACACACTGGTTCTTGTCAGGAAAGTGCATTTAAGAGCTATCACTATATATCCACTTCCTCCTTCTCATAGAAAGTTACACAGTTTCATTTACTATGAGATTAGATTTTGTGAGATTAGGGTTCATTCATCCCTTTCCTGCAGATTGTTGGCAGCTGAATTAAAACCAGATTTCAGAAGTGATCTAGGGAGATGAGATCCATTTTCAAAAAAGTCTTAGGAATGTAAATTCTAGTGACTTTTTCTCACAAATATTTTCATTAACGATACAGATGATAAATGTTCATCTATAAACTTGAGTTCCCAGTTAAATGCTGTAAATGAGGATGCTTTTTGCTTTCTCCTTTCCTGTCTTCCTATGGCAACTTCAAGAATCTGTCTGTGTAATTTATTAATTTGTGCTGATTTCATAAAAATTGCCACAATGTGTAGTGAGTTAGCCAGAGACTGACAAAGGGCTTGACATGTGTCACCCATTCCCAGTGGAAGAAGCTTCAAAGCAAACTAAAGAAATCATTAGATTTAACAACTATGCTCTGAATATTGAAAAGCAGGGATATAAATAGGAACAAAGGCTCTTAGACTGAGAAGAGGATTTATTTGGCTTAAAGAAAAATTAACAATAAGGGACGTTGACCAAAGGAGATACAGAAAAATTTACATATTCCAGAGGAGAAACCATTAACAGAAATGTCTTTGAATACTCAAAAGCTGGTTGGTTAATTTCTGAAGATTATAGTAAAATGGTTAAAAAATCAAGGCTGGTAATGACATGTGAGTATTTTAATACTATGTTTAGAAGTGTAAATTTGCATTATTTTAAGTTTTTATAAAGATTCAACTTTGGAATTTTTTGCTTCATATTTAAACTACTGGAAGTTATGTGAAGGGTGTATAAGATTACACCATGGAAAAGACTGTGGTCATAATAGAAATTTTTAAGAGATGAGCAGAGTATTCATTGGGCTGTGTTATGGGTCCTTTCTATTTTCTGCAGGTTAAAAACAGTGTGTTGAATTTCTGATGGAAGGGTACCTTCCCTCCCTTATATAAGAAAGTATGAACAGAATAATCCTTAACTGAGATAAGCACCAGGAATATAGTGGATTCAGTGTGGGTCCAGTATGATGAGACCACTGAGATATCCAGCAGAGGAAGACGTGATAGAGAAGTGGCACCTAACTATTAGAATGCTAACATCCCCTTAACGGAAATTATTTTATGCCTTCTGTTTGTTTAGGATTTACCACAATGTATTTCTATTTTTTAGAGCAACTCAAATACTGGAGGAGAATAAATTTCCAATCATGAATCTACTATACGTGGCATCTCATTTTGCATTCCAGTACATTAGAAGGATACTGAAAGGTCATATTTTGTAGACCTAATGAAGGGAGTCTGAGGTTGTGGGCAGGTTGTTTATCTTTTTGTTTCATTTTATTTTAATCTAGCATGCAAAAACATGAAAAGAAAAATTTCTGGTTTATCAGAAGGAAAAACAGCCTTTCACTGGAAAATATTAATTATAATCTTCAAAAAAATAAGGAACAGTATTGCCTTTCTAGAATCTGTGTCTAGATACGGAAACATCATATAACTGGGAAGAATCAAAAATAAAGAATTTGTTTAAAAAACAAAAAAACCCTTTTTCTTCATACACTTCAATTAAATGTTAAAATCTCCAGATACATTGCTATTCTGCCCTGTGTGGTAAAATGCTTCTGTTAAAAATTTCTAAGAAACTAATACTTACGTGCTCAAAGATATGAAGTTCTTAAATATTGATCTATTGCAACAGTGCACAAGGTTTCAACCTACAGCCTGTGACCCTTGCTGGTAGATGCTTTACAAGCACAAAAGGAAGAGACACATTTCTATTCTCTCATTTATGCTTATATATTTATTCCTATATTTTCATTGTTAAAGATGAAAAATAACATAAAATAAGCTGGTTAGGGCAAGGCCAAAGAAACAAAGTTTAATGAATACACAATACAATTTGACGTGTGACTTACCAATATGAGTTTTCAGGATTTTGCAGATATTGTGACACAGATGAGTCTAACATCAGGTTTAAAAAAAAGGTAAGGAATATGCAAATGGCTGCACAGGGATAAAATAAGTTTCTGTTCAGTTCAAATCTGTGTTCTTGCACAATGGCTCTAAGTGGTGTATGGGAAAGAGTAAGAATAAGGCAATCAGTTACAATGTTTTCTACGAATATCCTCCATGTCTCTAGCAAAAGTTCATGTGTTGGACTTTCTAGGCCAGATGTGGTTTCTATGTATTTAGAAAGCTTCAGAGCATTTCTCTTCCCCCGATCAGTTCAGTCTTTATTTGAACCCATGGCAGCAATCAGCATGCAGCCTGTCCAGTCTCTGCCACCAAAGGTGCAAGAAAACAACTCCTTTTCTTTGTGTTGAATCAGTTCCTACTACCTTCATCTGATACTCCCTGGTTCTTGTTGCCAAAGCAGAGAACAATACATATTTTTTTCTGTTTGCTCCGTTTACAGTTTTGTAGCCCTGTATCATAACTGTCCTTAGCTGTCTCTCTCCAAGGCTGTAGTATCCTAGATTACTTGACTGTTCTTCATACAGAAGCCATTCCATTATTCTGAACATCTTTGATTTTTTTCCCTCTGAAATTTTTTCTGTTTTATAAAGTAATTTTTGGAAGGGGAGACAAAAGCTGCACTCAGTATTCAAAAGGCCAACAAAACAAAAATTTAAAAACTGCACTGTGATGTCCTCTGTTTTGTTTGCAATCTTTTCCTGATGATTCCTACTACTTCACATGCTTTTTTGTTATCATTCCTGCTCACTGAAACTTACATTTTAAGCTAGAATTCATTGCACTGCCAAGGTTTTTTTGACTGACAATGGTAACACAGACAGCATCACTTCCTAAATAAAGTGTTAGGATTCTTTGGCAGGTCCATCACACCAAATTTCATCTGCAATTTCATTTTCCAACCATTTAATTTTATAAGGTTCTTCCGTAATTCTTCACAGTCAGTCTTGTCTTTTATTCATTTTATCCTGAAGAAGTTAGCGTCATCAGAAAACTTTCTCATCTTACTGCTCACTTTTTTTTCTAGGGTAGTATAAACAGGTTCAATCCAACAGAATGACTCCCAACCCGTATCATGGTAGAACCCCATTGGTTACACTTTTCCCTTCTGACCACTTATCCTTACCTTCAGTTTCCTGTCTTTTAAATAGTTATTAATATATTCCGAACATTTACCTCCTCCCTACCATGGCTACTTATTTTCCCCAGTAACCTTTGGTAAGGTAGGTTGTCAAAAAACTTCTGGAAATTCAGGTGTATCAACTGAATTACCCTTAGGTATGTGCTATTCACCTTGTCAGAACAATCCAGTAAAGTGGCACTTCCTTGTACAGAAGCCATGCTGGCTCTTAATAAGGACATTATATTTATGTAAGTATCTTTATTTATTCTATGATGTCAGAATGTTCAATAACTTGCCAAGTTCAGATATCAGGAGTTTCCAAGGACACCTCTGGACTTCTTTTTTTTAACTTTTTTTCCCTTTTTTAATATTTTACTGACATCTTGCCTGCCCTTTTCAATTCTCATAGACCAAGGTACTTCTAAGTAAGACCTTATACAGTGTTAAGCAAAAAGTAGTCTAGTGTCATGTTAGGAAGAAAATCAAAAGATTCTTGCCAACTTTTAATGTTAAAGCATTCTTGATTAGAAGAATTTTTAGTTCATGTTTCTTTTAAGCTGCAAGTGATACATATAGTTTAGTACTGCTCACAGGTGAGGAAAGAATGCCTTGTAGCTAGCCTCTGTGCACTATTATTACAAAGTGTATTATTTTGGGCGCATTATTCCATTTTGTTTACTATAATGAAGATACTAGGGAGTGAGCTAAAGCATTAGCTCCGCAATATCAATCCAATACACCTACCTATTGCTGTTATAAAGCCTTTGTCTAAATATTACGTGATAGCCTTAAAAGGAAGCATTGAGCTGTATTTCTGTTCAGCTCAGGAGCACCAGAAGATGATCCCATGCATTGATTTACTGAGATAATAAGGCATCACAACTATGCCCCTCCCCATCCTCCCCCTCCAAATTCAAATGACTTTCCCACCCCTTCTTTTTGGAGGAACAGTCCTCCTAATTCCAGCATGAAACAGGAAAGATCTGATAGGTTTCCTACATACAAGTTTTGCTGCTCTCGGCTTTAGACTTTTGATGTGATTTCCCCCCCCCCCCCATGTTACTTCCTTTACTCACCGTGGGATACACAATTGCTTCATTTATCATAAACATAAATTATTTTTGTCCTACTCAAGCCACATCCAGTTTAGAAAATACACACTATTTTTTTTCTCCATATAAAATTGGAATATTCACTTATTTCATTTTTTTTATTCCATTATTGTCTATTATTTCTAAATATTAGGAGAG
The DNA here is from genome assembly GCF_018139145.2 of Gymnogyps californianus. Classification (NCBI taxonomy): domain Eukaryota; kingdom Metazoa; phylum Chordata; class Aves; order Accipitriformes; family Cathartidae; genus Gymnogyps; species Gymnogyps californianus. The sequence continues at coordinate 51,279,704 of NC_059500.1, read as the reverse complement.
GACATTATACCACAAGAACATGACAGAAATAACAATTTGAAGACTAAATGTTTTCTAATAGGAATTCATGAAAAATGAACTCAAGTTAAGTTTATGCTATCATTTTCATGTATTACTCATAGATCTTAGTCATCAGCTTGTGAACATCCACAGAAAAAATGTATATGTAGAAAAAAGGAAAGCAGTTTCAGCTAAAGCCCAAGTGGCAGATATTCTTGTAATGAAATAAAAAATGAGAGACTTTAGTGGATTTGAGAAGTACTGAAAGTGAATATTTCAAGTTAAATTCCTTGCTAATATAACTCTAAAGGATTTAGTGGATTTACTTCTGCAGATAATTTGTCTCTTAATGTACGTAACTGCTTTCAATAGGAATGGAACTAAACTACTGAACAAAACTACAAAACATTTTTAATACCTGCAAAAGTATAGTGCTTACAGAAATTAAGGGTTAAATACTTGGGGTCAGTTTCTGTTTGGATTTGAAATGAAGATTTGAATTTATTTTAAGAAATATATTCAGAAGGAATATTATGAAAACCATTCATAATTTGTAATGGAAAAATAAATAATAAAAAAAGAAGGCCTTCAAAATTTCTAATAAAATTCACACTTAAAACAAAAAAGAGAAAAAACCCAAAAGTCTTTAGCCAGTCTCAGCTAAAAGGGATTTAAATCCTTTATTTCCTGCTTACACCACTTTCCTATTTACTCACACCAGGTACCAGCTGACGCTACACAGCATCTTCCGATATAGTTGACAAGCTGCACAGGAAGGGATGTTCCAGAATAAGTAATCAATACAAAGTTCGCTGAACTTGAAACATACTCCCTTATTCACTGGCCAAACACTGCAAGATACAATATTTGCCTTACAGCTCAAGAATTTTTACACAGTAAGGACTGTTTGTCTTAAATAGATACAAAATCTATGCATGTACATACATGTAAATCAATTATCCAAAATAACACAGTATAGTTCAAGCTGGTTTTTATCTTTGGGGAAGACTGTAAGAAACAAAATGACTTCACAAATTACTGTAAAGACAGATAGTCAAATCGTTCATTACTCTAATGATCCTTAACTCTTGTTATCTAATGATAACAAGGTCTTCAGGGACTATTGTAAGCCAAGTTGTATAAAAGCTATAGAAAATTCTATGAGGTCCAGCTTGCTGATCAATAGGTACTTCTTTGTTATGGCTGTGGGTTAAGTGAATAAACGTATTGATTTGGAAAAATATGTGCTTTTTCACATTCATAACAGTAATTGGATGCCAAACTTTTCAAGAGATAAGATGAGATAAACAGACAAATAAAGTATTTTACTTTAATGACTACAAAAATTTTCAACCCAGGTTGTCCTTTTCCCATTTTCAGTGATGAATTCAGGGTCTTAAAGAGAGTTGCACATAACTTCTTCTTTTCTTTAAGTTTTATTATAAATGTTACTTTGATTGATTTCACAAAAGAAAAGAGGAGGAAGAGTAGATTCACCTCTGTCAATTTTGATCCCAAAATCTGAGCTTTTCTTTTCTGCCAAGAAAGAGGGACATTCATAAAAAAAAACAGGCTATAATACTGTGAAAGTCATGTTTACTCTACATACGCATACACATATGCATACGCATATGCATACGTATACTCATACACATACATATACATAGATGGAGAATTTATGTGTATCTAGTTCAGTCTTTAGATGATCATTGGAAAACAACATAGCACTAAAACATTTCTGTTTGTTTGATTATAATTTGGAAGAAGATCATAGATTTGATATCTTACTTCCAATGTAAGAAAAGTATAATGCTGTTAAGATTATGTGGTGGGTTTACATGTAAAAATGTGGCACTTGGAGCCTGGTCAAAATGGGATGTACCTTATACTAAACAGCCTGATGAAGACATATGCAAGCAAATTTGACCATTTAGATATTTATAAAGAGCATCCTGTGGAATATTCTTTTAAAAAGATGGTAAATTCACAAGAGTGATACAGAGATTTGGAAATAACCTTTTAAAAAATTTCTAATCTTAACAGTAAAATCTGAAGAGCAAAGGGAAGAAAAGTTCAAAAGGGGATAAGGTACATTTAAAAAATATTTAAGAACTGATGACTTATGCATAAAAGACATGCAGTTTTAAATGACACCAAATTTTGTACTTTACCTTCAAATTATGATAGAAGACTACATAAATACTAGGAAGATATGCTTCAAATATTATCACAGAAAGTTACCTAAGAAATCTATATGCAATATTTTTGGTTGTGCTTATTTAATTAGTTTTCTGTAAGTGGGGGAAAAAAAAAACAAACCACCAAAACAAAAATACCAATGCTAAAGAGAGAGTAGAAATACAGCGTTAATGAGATTCAAACAATAAAGATATGATGGACTGCAGATAAAAGGAAAATGTCAGTTTCTCTGCATTTTAATCAGCAAGATCACAGTTTTGATGAACATGCCAGAGGGACTGTTTTGTGTTCTGCTTCCACAGTGAGTGAAAGGAAACAAAATGAACAGTTTTATATTGAACATTTAGTGACAGATGATGCATCCTTTGGGATTAACATTAGAACAAGGGGGAAGATGATACTTACCTAGCTAAGGAAGTGCTACAGGATAATTCCAAGAAAAGACAGATATCTAAGTGCAAAATATTAACAACATTTATTAACACCTTAAAATAAAATTTCCTCAATTATTATTTTAAATCTATTCTAATTTTAAGTGGTGAGTTATCTATGTGCTTAAATAACTATGAAACAAGGGCAGAAAATACAGGTAGTAGAAAAATGATCATCATTCTGCCATTCATCCCTGAATATCCCAGTTCATCCATAAAAAAAGATTCTGGATTCTCACATGTATGGAAAAAACCTCACCCTAGTACCACACACCTTAATATGAATATGAAATGTAGGGATTTGTTTTAAACATTAGGTAAATGCTTGATTAGTGTTTTGAGGAAAAATAATAAAAAATGCTTACATGGTAGTTTTCAACAAATGAGGAGGATATCATTATCTGCTGAGAAAAACTCCATAAACTCTCACAAGGACTGCTTGTCATACAAATTCTATAAAATATATTAAACCATTATGTGCAAGGAAAATAAAAGATTTGTTATTGAAAAAATTCAGATGAAGAAATAATAGAATTATTTATCAACTCACTACAAAGAGATCATTCATACCTCTGATCTAGAATTAGCAATTGTGCCCAATAATGTATTGAGCCTTTTAATTGGCCAATGTCATGCTAATAAATAAATTTTTAAAAAGAACAGATCTGCAAACTTGAAGTATAGATTGTACAAATGGAGCGAAGAACAGTACTAGTGAAAGCTCGAGTACTGAGAAGGACATTAGGAAGAATCTAAACTTCAAGAGTAATACAGTGGCTTTCTTCTATAAAAGTGAGGGAGGGCTTTGAACATGCCAGTTGTTTTTAATACATGGCACTGTGAGGAACACTATTGAAATAGCTGTTTCATTGACATACTTTTAAAATGTCATGGAAACATGGAAGGGAAAACATAGAAAGGGAAAATGGGTACAAGAATGATATGAAACCTCCTTTACAGTAAGATGATTAGGGAAACTGTTAACACATTTTTTAGCTTTTTAGTCTCAAAGGAATATATAATGAAAAAGTCACTTCACCCATCATCAATGTGGTGCTGCTTCTGAGGTAAAATATGGCTTCTTTTTAACAATATGAGAAGTGTTGTAAATCAATCCCACCTGATGGCTTTGGCATGCAATCAAACAATTCACAGATGGAATTGCAGGAGAAATATCTGAAGTTTAAAAGTTTAAGAGGAGAGCTATGTCTGAGACCAGCTGAAATTATTCAGAGCTTGAACTCTCTGTGTAACTGAGTGGAAGGTTTCACTTGTGTCAATATAATAGAGATTATTTTACCTCCCTACCTTACAAGCATGTTGTAATACTAAAATACAATCCCAAAGAATTGTGTAGCAGGTTACAGAAAAATGTTAACCTGAAGACTTTACTAGTAGGTTTCAAATTTAATTTACTGTCTGTACTTAAGGTTCTTGAAGCCCTTTGATATCTAAACAGTTGCAGGTATTGTAGGAGTACAAGGTATTGGATAGCCAAATTATAACTACAAATACTGAATTTTGACTGAGGTTTCAGAGTTAACACACTTTTTTATGGATTAAATATTTTATTGTAATCTGAAGAAAGAAAAAGAACAGATTCAATGTAAAGTCAAAAGACAAGCAACGTTAAAGCAATGGTGAAGATAAACAGAGAAATTTGATTGTCAATAATTTTTACAGGAAGAAAGAGATGTTCAGATGTGCCTCACTCATAACAGGGAAATCAGGCCACACACATCTAAAATGGTGACAAATACAAATATCTTTGCTATTTTAATTCAGCAAAATTTTAGAAAATGCTAAGTAAAATTCAGTATTGATTGCAGTCCTAGCAAGCTAAGCCTCAGGCAAAAGAAACAAAGTTCCCAGGTTTGCAACATGTTCTGTGAGATATTACAAATTACCAACAGATCATAACCTTGTTCATATGTCTCATTTGAAAGATGGCCTCTCTGGTTGCACAGTGACTAGGACTTGGCTTGTTTACTGATTGGGAGGGAAGTATACCACTAGCTGAATCACCCACACAGCTGAGAATGTTGCAGGAATGGAAATAATAAAATACATTGACCTGCAAGAGCTGCAAGAGCTAACTAGGCAGTAAAAATAAGATTCACATGAATTACAATACATTTATGGTGACTTTCTGAACAAATCCCAACAGGAGAGTTCCACTTCTGTGATGCAGTTACTGTTATGACTGTGTAGAAAGTCTGAATTTACAAGGGATCTTTAAAGTTTTTCTTCTGCTTTGTGTTTCCTTGTGCTATAAAAACAATACTTAAAATGGCAATCATTAAGGAAGATTGGGTCAAAAGGTTATTTTCTGTATGATTGCAATTTTAAAATCCCCATGTTTTTCTACTTAAAATTGCACCAGAGCTTTTCAGTATAAAACAAAAGAGGAAAACAGATTACTTTGGTATTTTTGAATTAGTAATCCTGTTTCTCAAAAGGGGCATACTGAATTAATACTTTTAAAATATTATAAGCAGATAGGTAGTCACTATGGCAACGAAAGATGATATCAGGTTAATCAATTAAATTCCATCTTAGCAACCTATACCTTCCCATTCTACACCCATTAATGCTTAAAATGGTATGGTACTTTAGAATTATAAGTATGAGAAAAAAAGTAAATTGTTACATTAATCTGGGGGGTTTAGGTAAGACTACAACTACAAACAGAAAAATACTTAATGTAGCAACTGTCTGTGAAAAAATGCTCATAAGAAAAACTTGTAAACTTTAAAAAAGGCAATATCTGAAAATATAATGATTAACGTTTGCAATTGCGATCAGATCACAATTGGAAAATCTTGCTTAACCCATGATCCTACAACACAAACTCCTAGCATTGCACTGATAAACAGATTTACAAGTGATCATGACAATAACTGGGATCCCATCTACAGAATAAAATTCCCTGGGGAATAATGCAACGATGAATCAACACACACTCAAACTCTTTGGAAAAGAAATACGGTAGCTGGGAAAGAGTCATATTTTTATGTTACGTGGAGACTGATTTAATGAGTCATAATGGCCTATCAATCAAAACCTTTTTCTAAAAACAAAATAAAACCTGATGTTTACTTTTCTATATATATGTATATGAATATATATTACTTATATGTATACAAATACATATATTGTGCCATGTTGCTGAAAAGCTTTCTATAGTTATACTGATCAGATTTGATCAGATAGGTGTTAATAGCATTTTCTTTTTGAACCACCACACTGCTTAACGTGGGCCTAGGATAAATAAACAAATAATCAAACAACTTATTTTTTCTTATTGTCTTGGGAGGGATTAATTTAATAAGGTGAGTTATAAACATATAGTATGGCTACATTCTCACCAACCCTTCCAAATAATAAATCAGAAGGTAATGTGAAGAGAGGACATTTACATTCTCACCTGGAGGGAATTTATACTCTTTTGGGTTCTCTCAGGCATACACTTCAGAAATGGAGAAACAGACATTTTGGACACTCAGCTCCATATCAACACACAGGCACACACACTTCTTTCTGAGTTGGTAAGAATTCAGACTACTACTTGCATTATCTACTTCACTATGATGGATTAGCAAAATACTGCTGTTCCAAACTCAGTGTATTTTGTTTCACTAGTCTAGTTAAAAGCATTGTTCAACAGTAAATTATACTGTCTACAGGGAAAGAGGCTTAGAAAAATGAAGCCAAAGCTATCGCAGTTATTCATGCAGGTTCTTTTCCTCACTAGCTTTAAGAAATATTCCAAAATTGAAAAAAATCCTTCACCTCAAAGGAATCTCTTCTTATACATTAGGAGCAAGTGATTTAGTTCCTACAAATTGTTATCATAAACATTACTGGTGGGTTTGAAATCCATTAGAAAGACTGCACAGTTTTGGAAATGTTGCTGAAGCAAATCAATTTTGAGTCAGATGATGAGTTCCTGTTTACTCAGATATGACACCTTTTTCTTCTTAAGTGGACTTTCCAGAACTCCCCCAAAGAAACTGTCAGATCTACTAGAAAACATAGGATCGTTTGACAACAAACTGTGAATGGTTTCTGAGGAATTAGCAATAACCGTATGTGGGCACTCCATTGATAACTGCTATTATCATCCAAGTCAGAAAAAAAAAAAGCATATGTATACAAGAGCTTCCACCCCTTCCTTTTCTCAAGTACTTTCTTTCTTATTGCTGTCTGAGGTGGGTCACATTGGAAAGTTGCAAACACCCTGACTCAAGTCACATCCCTCTTGCATTCTGGAGTGCCTCATTCCAGGTCTATTTATGAAGCACCTTTTCAAAGAAGCTGTCTCCCAGGCATTTTATTGAAGCTTCCTTTCTCTTTGTACTACTGCTGCCATTTTTGAGATGTATATATATTCTAAAATTTATAAGCCTACCACTACCTCCACCACCAAAACAAACAAACAAACAAACAAAAACAAAACCTAAACCAAGATGACATCCTTCCAACTCTGTAATATCAAAGGCTTCAAAGTTGGCTATCCCAGACTTCCAGTGTGCTCCTGAACTCCTGGCTTAGAAACAGCTTGATATCTTTGCTAGGCCACAAAATTTCCAAAGCCTGCTGGGAAGGAATGCCCTTAGATAGAAGAGACTTGCAGAGCAGGGAAAGAATCATATTCCTCATGACTGGTTGGTTATAATACCTATGTCTTCTGTCCTTTTTCTCTGTCCCAGTGAATATTTCATTATTTAATACTGAGTGGTACATTCCTAACATCAGAAATTTCCAGTCTTGATAATCACTTGAAATAGCTCTGAAAGGGTAATTGGCATGAAAACCTGAACAGCATCTAAACTTGGTATTTTGTGATAGGTTTCATTTTCAAGATGTTTGATAAACTTGTTAGTTTATTTTGGATAAGTTGCAATTCTTGAACTATAATAATCCAAATTGGACACAACTAAAGCTTTAGGAGTATCAGCCTAAGTAGAAAAGTTCATGTGCTTTTCAAATAACATTTCAGTACAACTTTTGCTCTTTGGAAACAGTTTGATGTAATGAAATTCATTAGATCTGCTTGTGACAACCTATAAATATTACTATACTACTATAAATACTACCCTTTTCCTTTTCTGTCTTTCAAACTACATTTCTGACTACTTTCCACGATCTAGAATTTCTTGAGTGTAGAATTTCGTAATAATTTTCATTAACTTAGTTTGTATTTCTGTCAATACTTAAATAGTGTTATGAAATAATGCTTTTCTAAATCATTACTGCTTGTTCCGGATTCATATCATTACTGAATTCGACAATCATGCTTTCTTAGTTCCATAGAACCAGATCCAACATTTGCCCTGTTAAACCTTATAGATTTGCTTGTTTGCTACTGAAACACTGGTAAGTTTAAGAACCCAAAATATTTCCACTATATTGACTACTACCCCATGTCACTGTATTGCTCACATAGCACAAGAGATGGAACTGAACAGTGAAAGACCCCTTATGTTTATCAGTAGTATCTCCCTGGCCTGTGTACCTCAGCTTCTCCCATATCAGTGTTGTTGCTTGGAAATCTGCTGCACCCAGCGGAGACAAAAAATACATTTCAGCCTATTTGTAAATTGAGGTTTCTCATAAGATACTGGCCCACTGTTATGTACAACACCTTGTGCAACTTGGGAAGGAATGAATTCTCAAAGTCTGCCTCGATTCAGATGAATCTCTCGACATTATTAGTCTAAGCACCCAGTTTAGGATCAAAAGGGTTGAATGAAAGTTCAAACTGGAAATCAGTGTGGTTGTCTAGTTGTATTGGGTTTACGTGGCAAGGTTTTGGTAGCTGGGGAGGTGGTGAGGAGCTGCAGGTGTGGCTTCTGTGAGCAGACATCAGGAGCTGCCCCCATGTTGGACATAGACAGTTCTAGCCAGGTCCAAAATGGACCTGCTGCTGCCCAAAGCTGAGCCCATCAGTGATGCTGGTGGTGCCCCTTTAATAACATATTTAAGAAAGGGTAAAAAACATTGCACAACAGCTGGGAGAGAGCAGAAAAACATGAGAGAAACAGCCCTGCAGACACCAAGGTCTGTGAAGAAGGAGGGCGAAGAGGTGATCCAGATGCCGGAGCAGAGATTCCCCTGCAGCCTGTAGAGAAGACTGTGGTGATGCAGGTTGTCCCCCTGAAGCCCATAGAGGACCATGCCGGAGCAGGTATCCGGCCTGGATAGCAGCCCATGGAGGACCTCACGCCACAGCAGGTGGAAGTGCCCAGAAGGAAGCAGCAGCCCATGGAAAACCCACACAGGAGCAGGCTTGTGGAGAGGAGCCCATGCAGGAACAAGTTTTCTGGCAGGAACTGAGGCCTGGGGGGGACCTATGCTGGAGCAGTCTGTTCGTGAAGGACTGTACCCCATGGAAAAGGACCCATGTTGGAGCAGTTCTTGAAGGACTGGAGCTGGTGGGAGGGACCCCACAGTGGAGCAGGGGAAAAGTGTGAGGAGGAAGGAGTGGCAGAAACGAAGTGTGAACTGACCACAACCCCTATCCCCCACCCCACCCTCTGCCACTCGGGATGGGAGAAGGAGGCAGAAGAGTTGGGAGTGAAGGGGTAAATTTGAGCCCGGGAAGAAGGTGGAGTGAGGGGAAGGTGGTTTTAGTTTTGTTTTTATTTCTTGTTATCCTACTCTGTTGTTAATTGGCAAAAAATTAAATTAATCTTCCCCAAGTTAAATCTGTTTTTCTTGCCATGGTAATTGATGAGTGATCTCCCCGTCGTTATCTCGACCTGTGAGCTTTACGTCTTATTTTCTCCCCCTGCCTTGCTAAGGAGGGAGAGTGAGAGAGAGGCTTGGTGGGCATCTGGCAACCAGCCAAGGTTAACCCACCACACTAGTACTTTTAAAGTCAGCTGAATATGAGGTCAACATCTGAAAACAAGCAAGTAGAGTAAGATGAAAGCTCTGCTTTGTGTTCAGGTACTTACGTAATCTGTGATCAAATTTAAACAATACTTATCTACAACAATGCTCAATCTGAGATGTCTTATGAAACTTAACCATAAGCAGTTTGCATCTTCATAAAATTTCTGAAATACCAATACACCTTTACTTTTGTATTAAATGTATGGTTTACTTTATATACACTATAAATTATCTGGCATCCCAGCTAAGGTGAAATTTAACACTTGTAAGTGGATATTGAACAGTAGCTACCACAGGGAATGGACAGAGTGGCTTGAATCAATTTTCTGTTTTCCAATGTACTATATGATAGTCTAGAGTCTGTATTAATATATTTTGTATAATAAATCCGACAGTCCAAAAAGTAGCTCCCCAAACCTTCATCTCTTGTTTTAGCAGTTTCTCACTATAGTTCCTTCTTAACCTTTTTTTTTTTCAAATGTAGTCTAGCTAGAACAACACATTTTCTCTGTTTAACCACTATTTTAGCTGCAACACTCCTAGATGCAAGTTGTCACAATCATCTATCTCATTGTAGGCTAAGTTTGTGAAGAGGCAGGATTTCAAAACTGCTATATTGTTGAGCCAGACAGATACCTTGCAATCCAGATTGAATAAGTAGCACTGGATAGTCAGTTCTGCTCTTCTCTGTTCTTGTCTCTTCCATGCCTGATTTTGCTCACTTCACAAGAAGTAGCCCAGCACTTTTTTTTAACCTCCATTCCTCTTGGGAACATGTTTGGTGGCTCTGCTTGAGCTTTTGTTTGGTGTTCTTAGATTTAACATATTTATTTGCTTGTTTGCTTTGTTTATGCTGCTGATCATACTTTTTTTTTTTTTTTCAGTGTACCAAGCACACATTTAAGTGTCAAATTATTCAGCAGCTTGGAGGATATGTTCCTGATATGGAACAGGTAATATTGAAAAGAGACAATATTAAGCACAAAACAGAAACAGAAAATACAAATACACTACCCAACAACAAATCTTATACACACTCTCCAATGTTAGTATTCCTGGAAAATGGAGGGTGTTTCAGCCATAATTTATTTCTAATATTCATTCTATTTGCCTTTATTTCTTTTCCTTTTTGCAAGTCTCAGCGTTTTGAATGTAATTTTTTTGCATACTGGTGGCAAATTTTACAATGATTTTATGGTCAATTTTTGGTCACTGATAACTCCAGCAATCAGATTTCAATAACTGATTCCACTAAGCTATATCAGACTACTTTCATTTCTGTCAATTCATTTTTGTTCCATAGATTTCACGTTCTTATGCTTCCCAAAGCAGGCTGTTACTTTAACTGTAGCCTTTCTGTTGTTTGCCCTGTTCCATTGTGATGTCTAGTACATACTGAATTGTTACAATGCATAAATCTTAAAAGTCAAGTAAATGTGTTAATAGAAACAGAACAATGAAAAAAAAAATTGCATTCCTAAATTTGAAAAATACGTATTGGCCTCACCGAAAAAATACTACTTTACATTTAAGTATTCTAATAATTACAAAATAACACAGTCCCTTTAACATGAATTTGTCAGATCTCCCCTGGGTAAACCAGTAGATCGTTTGCTTTTAATATAAGCCAGTCTTCCAGCCCAAATAAGTAAAGAGTGATCCTTTATCCAACAGAGCTCTTTCAGACATATTCCTGCTTCTACAGTGTATTTTAGTTTGAGACAAAACCCTGGACAATGTTTCTGATGTTTTACACAGTGACAGTGGGTTGAATACACTCATGATTCACCCCATTACCCCAAGTAAATAGTTTGCAGCACTTACTACCGAATCTTTGGATTTGAATCATGAATTTCATCACAGAATCTCAGTTGACAAAATGCATGCCATAAGCTATCTCTTGCGTAACAACAGCTTTCGATGCCTACTTCATAACCTTGCTCTTCTTGATATGTTTCATTTATGCTGGCCAATTTTGCATCTCTCCTTGCCACAACTTTCTGGTGATTCTGTACCAGTTTAAGAAAAAAAGGACATATTGTAAACATGCCTACTTACAGACACACTTCAAACATGTCAGCAAATACAACTGCTCCTAAATGTGACTCACTTTAGACGGGCGTTCTCCAACAGCATTGCCAGAGTAGAAATCTTTTTCTTCATGGAAAGGCTCACATTTCTGTGAGCAGACTCAAAATAGGTAGAACATAATTCCAGCTCAGGAATAAATGTATTATCTCCTTTATCCTCGAAGAGTTTGGAGTTCAGGAGTGCCTGACTAAGGCTTCAAATTTCATTTTTATCCCTTTCACATCATTAAAAAAAAAATGCTGGTTTAATGAATGAACAAAGTTTTGAAAACCTCTCTGTTTTCCGATGTGCAAAATAAGTATTAATTGCAACTATTGGGTGCAATGAGGAAAGTTTTTCTGTTATTCTTTTATTTTAGTGAGCGATTAGGTAATTCATACTTCTGCAATTCACGTATTGAGCTGACTTTACAAATAAGGCATACAAAGCCTTCAGTGTTTCTACAACCCCTCTTATTTTAGTCCTCAATGATTGATTGATTCATCTTGGAATCTTTATTTCAGGGGTGTTGGGCTGGGACGAGACATGTAATGTTTTTGGGGGTGGGGAGAACAAGGGGCAGGGGGTGTCACTTCTCTGCATTTACTGATCAACTTTCTCCCTGGCACTCTTGGTGAATATTCACTTTTCTAAAACTGTATTCCTGATTGCAATGTTTGTCTTGTTCACTCCTGAACTGTGCCTTACTGCTTTGATCTTTCAAACACAAAAACAATTAGATGACATTGCCCATTCATCATTTGTTTGCTGAGGTTGAAATTCACTCCAAGGCTTACAGCTGGAGCAAGGCTTATTCATCACTAAGGTGTCACACAGGCTTTATTCTTGCTTGGCTTGAATCTCTTCCTACAAAACTCTACTTTCTACTTCTACAGAGTAATTTCCTCTTTTTTTTCACAGTAAAGCCCAACATGCAGTATGAACACCCACAGGATGCTACTTCAAATCCAACACACAGAACAGTGGTAACGCTGCAAAGTCAGTCTCACTCAACCTGAGTTACATTAACAACACTGCTGGTATGCTGAGTGTGTGAATCAGGTGACTCTGCACTGTATTTTTTCATCTGTAAGAAAAAACAGAAAGATTGTTTATCCCAGAGCATGATGTATATTTCAAGATATTTGGCTTGTCCCCCTACATTTACACTGCTGTGTATCATTCCTCCAGGTGTCCCATTTTTCTTCTTTTTTTGTTTTATTTCTACAACATTTTCATAAATCAAAGTATCAGACTCACTTTCAGAAGACATACTCTCTACCATCAAACTCAAGGACTTATGAAAGTCAGATATACAGAGTACTGAAGTAAGCAAACACTTCTCATCACAGAAAACTTTAACCACTCTAATAGATTTCTAACATCTTAAATGTCTTACTTTTCAAGGCACTTAGGATCATTTCCTAATCATAAGTCTAGCAACTTGCTAATATTTGTAATTAATATTTATTATTATTTATTATTGTATGGTCACTGAGATGACTGTAACATGTCTTCTCAAGTTAATGTCTCTTCTAGCTTCATTTGTCTCTAAAGGTGTTAAAAATTTATGAAGAACCCTATTAGGATGTCATGATGGACAGCCAGTATTTCTGTTTATTTGATGCCCTGAGAAAAGAAAGCATTTCTTTGGAATTTTAATCCATTACCATCTTCAGAATTAAGCATCATACACAACATTATGTTCTGAAGAGAAAAGCTATATTAATATAAATGAATCATCTTATTAAATAATAAGATCTGTGGTATCCTGTCTGCGAACATTTGAAAATTGCATTGACTAAAATCCATTTGATAACTAACTAAATTTTAAGCACAAATATTTTAATTTGTAAAAAAATGTTAACAAAGTATTTTAAGTAGTACTTCAAAATTTCTTCCTACAGAAGAAAGATTTTGCTTCTTCAAGAGATCTGGCTGCTATGGCAAATTTGCAATTTACTCTAACCTTTCCTAGTGCACAAGTTGTGTCTAACTATTTCTAGACTAAAAAGTTCTAGCCAAAAATGTTAGAACAGTCATATGTGAGTGGCTGACACAAACTGCCTGAACTATACTATCTCTCAAAGATCATACTGAGTTCTACTGAAAGGCATTTGAAGGACAACGCAATCATCAGGCACAGTCAACACGGGTTCAAAAAGGGAAAGTCTTGTTTAAATAATGTGCTATCCTTCTATGATAAGGTCACCTGCTAGGGATGAAGGGAAGGCGGTGGATATAGTTTTCGTGGATTTTGGCAAGGCTTTTGATACTGTCCCTCACAGTAGCCTTCTGAACAAGTTGTCCAGCTGTGAAGAACTGACGGAACAGCAGGGCTCAAGGGTTGTAGTGAATGAGGCTACATCTGGCTGGCGACCAGTCACCAGCGGTGTTCCTCAGGGCTCAACTCTAGGGACAGTTCTGTTCAATATTTTTATCAATGATCTAGATACAGGAGCTGAATGCTCCATTAGCAAGTTTGTTGATGATACTTACCTGGGAGGTGCTGTTGACTCTCTTAAGGGACAAGAGGCCTTGCAGAGGGATCTAAATAGATTGGAGCATTGGGCATTCATCAATGGCATGAAATTTAACAAGAATAAATGCGTGATTCTGCACCTGGGACATAGTAATGCTGTGCACATGTCTAAATTGGGAGAGGAGTGGCTGGAGAGCAGCCCTGCAGAAAGGGATCTGGGGGTGCTGGTTGACAGCAGGCTCAATATGAGTCAGCAGTGTGCCCTGGCAGCCAAGAGGGCAAACTGCATCCTGGGGTGCATCAAACACAGCATAACCAGCTGGTCAAAAGAGGGGATTATGTCTCTGTATTCAGCATTGGTGTGGCCTCACCTTGAATATTGTGTGCAGTTCTGGGCCCCACAATTTAAGAAGGATGTTAAGGTACTTGAATGTGTCCAGAGGAGGGCAACAAAGTTGGTGAAAGGGCTGGAAGGCATGTCCTATGAGCAGCGGCTAAGGGCTTTGGGTTTGTCTAGGTTGGAGAAAAGGAGACTGGGGGTGACCTCATTGCTCTCTGTAGCTTCCTGAGGAGGTGAAGTGGAGAGGGAGGTGCTGATCTTGTCTCCCTGGCATCCTGTGATAGGATGCATGGGAATGGTTCAAAGCTGCATCAAAGGAGGATCAGACTTGACATTAGGAAACATTTTTTTATGGAGAGGGTGGTCAAACACTGGAACAGGCTTCCTAGAGAGGTGGTCAATGTCCCAAGCCTGTCAATGTTTGAGAGGCATTTGGACAATGACCTTAATAACATGCTTTAACTTTTGATCAGCCTTGAAGTGATCAGACAAGATCATCAGGACTAGATGATCGTTGTAGGTACCTTCCAATTGAAATAGTCTATTCTATTCTGTTCTGTTCTGTTCTGTTCTGTCCTGTTCTGTCCTGTCCTGTTCTACTCTGACTTAAACCAATTCCAGTCGAAACAGGGAGTATGGGCTTTCAATGGAGCAGGCTGTCTGAAAAATGTTTCAAGGGGAATTAGGTATGAGCAAGGCTGCAGGCATCCAATTCTGCTTCAAGACTTTTATGGTGCCCATCCAGAAACATTGTGACAGCATATAGATAGAACAATTCTAGCATTTCCTCCAGAACCACATGGAAATTTACTGTATTCTCATATTCTCTCTAGTGAAAGCTTCTCAATGAAGGCACGTTCAACAGTTGTATTTGGTTATATGAACGGCCAGTGCCCAAATTAGAAGTCCAAACTTGTAACAGAAGTATCTGAAATTATGTTTCAGGGATCGGGAATAGAATGAGGAGAGAGGAAATATTTAAGACAGACTTCAATGTGGTGGCATTGCTGGTGCTATTATATGAAGACCGATGCTCTGCGGTTTCAAGGCCTGAAGGATTATTCCTGCTATCATGGTTAGCATTTATAAGTACAAATAAGTAGCGTGTCTGAAAATATAAATGTATCATTTCTTTAGTACATGAAAAAAGACTTTGTTGAAAAGGCAGCAGACCACCCTTTTGCTATCCATGGGGAAGGACAAATAAAAAGTATTGTGCTACATGGATAGTGGTATTAAATCCTTGCCAGCAAAATAACAGAGAAAAAGCAGAAGAGGGGAGAGTCCTTGCACGTATGAATAGCTTAGAGCTACACCCCAGCTTCCAACAGGAATATACACTTTGTCAAATTTTTCTGAACTTGACTAGGCAGAGGAGGATAATATATACAATGACATCTATTTTCTGCCTCTCCAATTGTCATCTTTGCATCTTGGATAGAAAATATCACAAGTAACAATCGTAACTCAAAATTAACTGGCAAATCACACATAGTCATGCTAAGGAATACTCTCTGTCCAGTAGCAATGCTTTCATCAATATGACATGCAGTGTAACTAACTAACTAACTAATAATGTTAAATATTTCCTCAAACATGCAAGACACCCCTAGAACTGAAAATTAAAATGGAAAAATAGAACAATAAGAGAAAGGAAATGAAAGGACCCTTTTGTTCTCTTTTCTTTTTTTCCTTGGCTGAGTTTCAAATGAGTTTTCAAGGGCAGGAGAGGCATCTAATATGATAGAGAGAATACACTTTCAAGCCTCTGCCACAGAATTAGTCACTACAAATTTCTCTATTAGTTACATCTCTTGGTGGTTTATTTTCATGTGGTTTGTGATTTAAGCTACCTGAACCAGTGATTTACCTAAGAAACATCTGTAGCAAACCTGTTGAAGCTTTGTTTCCTGCAGTGATATAGGAGAAAAAGGAAAAAATAATGTAAGAAGTAGGAATATATTTCAAGCTTCTTGCTTCCTTGCTCTTACATTTTGAAGGAAATCAAAGAACATTTGTTTAACAACTGTAACTCCTAATACATTTTAATTACTTCTCTTTCATACTTTAGACTGAAGGCATCATTTTTAAAGGTGAATTTGAAAATATCTTTTAAAAATGCCTCTGTTTTTCAGTACTTCTGTCAAAAGAACTGGACTGATGTTGCTCAAATCCCCCTGCCCCTCTCTACCCACTGTGTGTGTGAACAGCAGGCATGAGGAGTCAGAAGACTCTCAGTTTGTGTCTCACTGTTTCAGGAGTGGTGCAATTCAAACTAAAATCTGGCATGGTTTGATGTGGTGCAACAGCCAAAAGTGACAAAGTCTTTGGTCAGAGGAAGATGAGTGACAATTAAAAACCTTCAACATTAATGTTTTGTTTTGTTTGTTTTGTTTTGTTTTGGTTTGGTTTGGTTTGTTTTGGTTTGGTTTGGTTTGGTTTAAAGGAGAGGCAGAGAAAGTGTATTAACAAAGGTGACTAGAACAGAAATTCACTGTTTAAAGTGTCCTTTTCCTGTGGCTTGGTTTTGGTAGCCCATGCTGTCTACTCTAGAAAGGATAATTGCTTGTGGCCTGTTCCTGGTCCATGCAAGAGCAGCAGTTCAGCAGTGGAATGTCAGTTTAAACTTAGTTAGAACTTAGTTTAAATTTCATAAAACCCACTCACACTGCTGCAGGGAGGGTCATTGTTTTTAGTAGAATAAATGACAGTCAGGAATTCCGGTAGCACTGAAGTGTTTGGAGAAAATTCTCTGAAATTCATAATCCATTTACTGCACACACACAGTTGCCTTTTGTGTGTGTTTTAGAGCATCACAATATCTATGCATGTGAAAGCTCTGGGACTCTGACAGTCAGAGATATTTTAAAGTCTGCAAGTGTCAGAAGAACATCGTCTAGGTTCAGTTAAAACAAGAGTAGATGGTAAAATATGTATAAAGGTGCACATGCTGCTACACAAGGGATGCTTATTTCAAAATGGACAGAATATGTGAAGGCTCTTGGCTTGCAGAGGCATGCAAGGTGCTTTACGGAAATGACATGCACATGGTCTGTCAGTTAATACGGGTCAGATAACTCTCTTGGTTTATTAAGTATTCCAGTGCACTTTGGTTCTGAGGACAGATAGTGACATGTTAAGCTTGCCAGATGTAAGGCACAGCCAGGACTGTAATAAGAGCTGGGAGCAGGAGTGCATGTGAAAATGAGAGAGCATTTATCTTTTTGGAGGAAAAGAAAGTAAGGAAAAAGAAAATGGGGAAAAGTCATCTACTCACAGAAAATAACAGAAAAAGGTCCACTTTTGTACTACACAGAAAATATAACAAGGTAACTGTGAATTATTACATGGGAAAGACTGCATTATTTTCTGGACTAACAGTAGACTGATGTCTTCCTCCCACCCACAGAGACACATGTAAGAGTGTCCAAGTTCACATTCACACCCCCCACCCACCCATCCACCATCTAAAGCAGGGAATATATCTAAATGTTCTTTCACTGTTGGCTTTGGAGCCCATCATGCTAAGCCTCGTAGGCTCCCAAATCCTGTGAATATCTGAAATTTTGGTATTGCTCCTGCCTCTAGTCTACGGACTGACTCTGCCAAGGTACGTCTTTGTCTAACACAAGATCCTGTGGCCCAAAAGCTTTGCAGTGTGTTCTACTAAGGTCTAGCTTCAAAGGCTTTCCAACAGATTAAGCAGCCATATCAAAGACACAGTTTTCTGTCCCAGGACATGGGATGGGCATTTCTGATGAACAGACTTTGTACAGAACTATAAAACAAATTACTTCTTACTGGGTGTAAGAAAAACAGACATCTAGACAATGCCAACTTAACTAAGCACTTTTTCTGTCTCAGTTTCTTAATGCAGACAAAAAGTCATTAGGGTTTACTAGTGAATTCTATAAAGTAGCTAAAGTTTCCTTAATACAGACGGTTTCTCTTTGGAATTGTGCAGTATGTCCTAGCTCTGCTTCAGATGACTTTTTTTTTTAATACCTCTTTTGTGTACCATGATAACACAGTCATTCTTTTTACCCAAGATGCATATTTTTGCTAGCTTCTTTGATGTAACAAGTCCCTTTGGTTTTAAAAGTTACCAGAGATATCTTTGCTGTGCGTTTTCCCACTGCTAACTGCCATTTTTCTACAGTACACAATGATTCTCCTCTCTTGGTCGAACCAGCTTTCTGAACTTTCTTCATCTGACTGCATAACCATTAAGATCTAGTAAGTCAATGAGCTATCTTTATGTTCATTTGAAATGTCATGATTTAACTCCTGAGCAGGAGGTTCTCTCAAATTACCTGAACCTTTATCAAGACCCAGATATGACCATCCCTACATTTTTTGAATTCTTGGATGCAAATTTTCTGCATTTGTCTTTTATTAAGCCAGGATTCACAAGGGAAAATAAAACCACAGCAATGTGAATACAGACTACAAATTAAAGAGTTCATCGTTCTCCTTTGTATAAGCAAAAGATTAACAAAGAATAAATGGCAATAAACACCAATCTCACTTTTGAAGTGGGTTATATAAAAATGTTTCAAACTGATTTTATTTGTTCTTTCAGTGCAAATTAAAGACAAGCTTTACTGAGGTTGTCCAAAATGTTTGATGGCATTTGGTGTTGACTGATGACCAAGGCAGAATGCTTAGCTGTTTTCCCACTGCTTCAGAGAATTTATTGACAATTAGCAACTTAGCTATATATTTCACAGAAATAAATCTGTATCTTAATATCTACCCAAATCGCTGGATGACATGTCTTAGGACAAGCATTTTAACATTCAAAAAGGAATATGCTCTCATAGCACAGGAGCTCTTGTACGCTTTTATAGCGTAAGAGAAACATCATTATGCCTACTAGTGTTATTATACTAAACCTCCCTCCTTGGTTTTCTACTTCATTTGAAGTTTCCCCCTACAACAGTCACCATCTTTTCCCCCTAAGTTTAATTGCCTCCTGCTATAGTTTAAAGCTTGCATTTTCTCCCCATCCTTTTGCTTCCTCTCCATTTTTAGAGGGAAAATTCTCTATCAACTATATTCCTTGCCACAATTATTCCTAATCTGACAGCCATTTTGGGTGTAGGAGGTTAGTTTTAGAAGACACATTTTTGTACATGGGCATTGAATACATATACTTTGGACAAGGTGATTTGACTTTAAAAAAACTCAGAACTCTGGAACTTGTGAGGAACTGAGTGATTTTAAGCAAACTTGAGATTACTGGTTGAGGAAAAAGGATAGCAGTCCTGTATGTGTCAAATAAAAAGCCTAATAATAAAATTCCCCATCTTCTTTTAACCATGCCTGGCAGTAAATGAAAAGTTATGTGTTGTATTCTTCTCTGCTTATAACAGTGGTAGAGGGCTTGCAAGTAAGGTGTACCGGCATATTCTCTTGATTTTGTTGACAAGAAGGGAGAGATGCAGGTGCCCTGTTGTTAGGCAGTACTATCCATTTCTAAACAAAACCATATATATTATGATCTACTCTTCCTTGCTAAACCATTAGCTGAAGCTTGGCTTTACTGTTTGTAAATCTCGTTTGAATAGAGTTAGTTTTCTTTCATTCATCTCAAACCAGCAATGCAATCATTATGAACTGCATCAAATCAACTTTATTCTGGACTCCAGCTATCAAAGAGTTATTTACAATTCAGTTTTGGCTTGTCCTGTGGCAATTACTCCCTCCTAGAGAGCAACGCTGTGGACAGGAAGAATCCTCAGCCATATTGGTGTAATAATGAAAGCAGAATAAAAAATTAACCTGTCAGAAAAGGAAAACAGCAGCAAAAAAATGTCCATGATGACAATGTATTTGCTATGCTGGCTCAATATATTCTTATTCCAGACTGCATTGACCTTACTGAAGAATGATCTTCACCAGTTTCTATGACACTTTGCCAGGTCTGAGCTTTAACTGGGGAGGAGGATGCTACTGATTTAGATTCCAGAATATTCAGTCAGTCTGTTTCACTCTGCATTACCCCGCATATACTGTATCTAATCTGTTACTTTGGAAGGGCCTGCAGCTGCTGTTAAGTGATTTATCTCAAGTAACCTCTGTGCTATGACAGCTCTGAGATACTAGATGGTCCCAGTAGTGATAAGAGCAGCCACACTCAGCACAAAGTGCACAACCACATATTTATGTCAAAGTGGGGTTTGCCAAATAAAATTTGTAATGCTGTGATAAATCAGATGATTTTTTTTCATACACACAATTCATTAAGAGAACAATGCAACCTCCAACCCCTTCTGGGGTAACTGTTATCTTGTGAATGGGCAAGAACTTTACAAGACATATAGACAAAGAGAGGAAAGTTTCCTTTGCTTTTGTGGTTAAAAACCTTGATATTCAAAATCAGACGCTTGTACTAGGAAAATTACTCTTATTTTATTTTACAGCCTCCAGATGAATCCTAACAGCAACAATGTGAAATAAAGCCTTATTAACTGAAATCCTGAAGATCCATAATATTTGATTATGTTATTTCAAACTACACACTAATTTTGTGTATACCTCATATCTCATGACCATGTTAATATAATTTTTATAGCATAAAATGTCTTTCCAATATTTTTAAGACAATAAAAGAAAAATCACAGTATGTCTTTAAAAATGACATGATGATAAGAAAACATTATAAAATTCCTATGTTCCACCCAAAAAAAGATTAAAAAACAGATAAAGGGTCAAGTTTTCAATATGTCTGAATTCCCAAAGGGCAGAATTATGTCTGGCTGAGTAGAAATGAAGGCAAGTAAGGGATGGCTTACAGTTAATGTTACTCCAACAATTGAACCTTTCAGTCTCAGCTTTCCCCTCAACTACCTGTACAGAATAGCATCTGTTCCATTAAAACTAAGTAGGCCTTGTTCAGGTTTCTGGAAGGCATATCCTCAGTAACATAAACTGTCAAATTATACTATACTCTGCGTCAATGGCTTAATATCATTTAGAAATGAGCTGAAGTTATACTGAAGTCTTTCCAGAAAGTGATTATTTGGGCCTTGGTTTGAGTCTGTACCCCTACTCAAAGAACTAATATTTAGGCTAAGCAAGTGTGGCAGGTACTCCTGCCCCAATAAAGACCGAAACTTCTCAATCGCTGAGAGGAGAGATAAAACTAGAAGCTGTGGTCTGGGGGTCGAGCTGGCCAGCTGTGCATGGAGACTGTGGTCACGTACACACCGCGGCTGGTGACAACCATCACGTACACACGTCAGATGAAGGATAGGAAAGGCAAGGCCCTTTGATCAACAGACAAGGCCCTCAGCCAATGAAATGCCTCAGTTGAGAGAAGTTTCTAGAACGCTGACCATATATGACCACAGATCAGATTCGACTAGGGTATAAATAGAGCCCCACTGGAGGGCAAATTGAGCCAGTTCCCCTCAGGCCAGTGGGTCTGCAGTTGGGGACTATCCCTGTGGGTCAGGACGCCACTTGCAGTAACTTCTGCAGGTTGAGTGCCTCACCTTATCAGTGAGTGACTGTGCATTTTGAGTCAACATTCTAAGCTTATATCTGGTTATAGTTCGTGTAGTGATAGCTTCCCAACTGACATCCTGAACCTGTAAATAAGTTGTATTTGTCACAGTGTTTATGACCTAGTATTCCTGTCTAATCTGGCTATTATATGTCAATACAACATAACGTTCCTGTTCAATTTAACCATTATATTTTGATACCGTTAAAGAAAATTGACTTTTTTGAAATATATTGCTATCTGTCCAGTGTTTCTGCAATAGGAAGAAACATATATTTTTAAACCTTTTACTGAACATCAAGCCTCCCTGCTTTCAGACTTCATTGACGTCTGTATTGGGTTTACCTGGCAAGGTTATGGTAGCGGGGAGGCTGCAGGGGTGGCTTCTGTGAGAAGATGCCAGAAGCTTCCCCCACGTCTGATAGAACCAATGCCAGCCAGCTCCAAGACAGACCCACTGCTGGCCAAAGCTGAGCCAATCAGTGACGGTGGTAGCACCTCTGTGATAACATATTTAAGAAGGGGAAAAAAACTGCTGCACAACAGCAGTTGCAAGAGAGGAGAGAGAATATGTGAGAGAAACAACTCTGCAGACACTAAGGTCAGTGAAGAAGGAGCGGGAGGAGGTACTCGAGGCACCGGAGCAGAGATTCCCCTGCAGCCAGTGGTGAAGACCACGGTCAAGCAGGTTGTTCCCCTGCAGCCCATGGAGCTCCACGGTGGAGCAGATATCTGCCTGCAGCCCATGGAGAACCCCATGTCAGAGCAGGTTGGTGTGCCCTGAAGAGAGCTGTGACGCTGTGGAGAGCCCATGCTGGAGCAGGCTCCTGGCAAGAACTGTAACTCTGTGAAGAGAAGCCCACACTGGAGCAGGTTTGCTGGCAGGACTTGTGACCCCATGGGGGACCCACACTGGAGCAGTCCATTCCTGAAAGACTGCACCCCACGGAAAGGACACATGCTGGAGCAGTTCATGAAGAACTGTAGCCCGTAGGAAGGACTCACGTTGGAGAAGTTCATGGAGAATGGTCTCCTGTAGGTGGAACCCCACACTGGAGCAGGGGAAGAGTATGAGGAGGAAGGAGCGGCAGAGACAACATGTGATGAACCGATTGCAATCCCCATTCCCCATCCCCCTGTGCAGCTCGGGGGGATGAGGTAGAGAAAATTGGGAGTGCAGTTGAGCCTAGGAAGAAGGGAGAGGTGGGGGGAAGGAGTTTTAAGATTTGGTTTTATTTCTCATTACCCTACTCCGATTTGATTGGCAATAAATTAACTTAATTTCCCCAAGTCAAGTCTGTTTTGTCTGTGACAGTAATTGCTGAGTGATCTCCCTGTCCTTATCTCGACTCACAAGCCTTTTGTCATATTTTTCTGCCCCTGTCCAGTTGAGGACAAGGAGTGATAGAGTGGCTTGGTGGGCACCTGGCATCCACCAACCGCAATGTCTTAAGCAAAAATTCTGAAACATGAAACTTTAAGCTCTTCATTAAAGTTTAGTACAAATCTAGCTTCACATTCAGTGAGGTGGTTGTACCTATTGATACAGCAAGGATGCAATAGCTCAAAATCTGAAATACTGACAAAGGAGTTCACAGATCTGTTCACAGATCTGTTCACAGATCTCCTATATGTCCATAAGTTTCCTGTATAGTTAATGGGAAAGAGCCATGCCCATCAAGAAAAACAGTGCATTCAGTGAAGGATGTTTAAACTTCAAGGAGAGACAAATGTGTGTTCAAAATCCTGTTTCTATCCTGAATTTAAACATCCCCTGTAGTAAGCATCCACATGAAAATAGAATTTGCAACCTAAATCTGCCTCTTTGATCTAGATGTCTTTGTCACGTTTTGTGAAATAACTGTCTCGGCCACTATGTGGATCCTAGTTGCCTCAAAACTTTTGTGTGTCCAGGCCTCAATTTTAAAACTTATCAGTACATAATTTCTATTCTGCATGAGCCTGTTTAAGGTGATGAATATTTTTGTCACAGAACTGTGAAGATACATCTTTTTCTCTCCAGTCTTTCAGTGTCAAAATGCCACAGATTAACATTCACTTCATTCTCATTAATGTGTGTATTAAAAAATGGTAATAAATTATTTTATCTCTTTTAACAGTAGTTGTAGCAAAGAAGTGATTGTATAGGTATACACCTGCAGAAATATGTTTACAAAAGTGATGGAAAGCTACATGCATACTTCAACAAATGGATTACGTTAATTATTGGTATCTAAAATGGCTTGTCAATGAAAATCTTTTAAAAATGAAGATGTTTTAACTCTAGAAGGCTGAAAATTCCTTTCTTGTCATCTCTATGTCACCGGTCAATTTTTTTTTTCTGGCACAATTACCTATATAGCAAGCATGTGTATGATACTTTTAAAGTTAGGTTGAACAAAAAACTGCTAAAAGAAAAGTCAGTAAATAAATAATACTGCACAGAATGTGTCGTGAATTGAATGACTGACTTCTAACAGGTTTTTCTGCAGATATCTCTGGTTCCATCTCCCTAGATGTCATATTAGTTCAGGACCCTTGTCAAATTTGTTTGTGTATATTCAGGTGATTAGTGCTTAACCACAGAATTTCAGTGTTGCTTGGTGGTGGTAAAAGAGGTTGTTCTGAGGTTTTTGTTGTTGTTGTGGAACTCTTATCTGTCAAAATGCACTAGATACCAGCCCAAAATGCAGTATCCTTCCTTTCTGCATATACATGCGTTTGAAGTTTAGATAAAGTGAATGGTTGTAAAGAAGCTCTACCATAAATTACAGCTGACAGTGGAAGTGATTAAGGCACATAGTTTGATTGCATGCATTAATCTCTACAACTTTCCTCAAGTCTAATTTAATTACCCACAGGTGTACATTTCTTTTTAATTTATTAGCTTTGTCAGTAATCAGTTGCACTGTATGCTACTGCTTGCAAAAGGTGCAATCCAGCTACATTCGTGGACAAATCAGACAGTAAACAGCAAGATAAAAGAACATTAAGTGCCACAGCCCTCCCTCAAGTGTACACTAATATTGTTAAATCAACATATGAAATGTGACTATTTTATAAGGAAGAATTGTCAGATATCCTGATTAAGACCAGTCCACTAGCCTAGGCAAAAGTAGTTGAGAAGGCTTAATCCTTTTGTGCTGTGGAAACAGCTGCTGTTGTTGGAATACCCTGCTCAGATGTCATCAACCATCCAGACTTGTTTTTTTTAGCCAACTCTATGTCACTGTTTGGACCTGGCTATTTATTGTTTAGATGACAGTGCTATCTCTTCCTCCTGATCAAGTGATTATGAATACTGATGTTAATTTTAATAGACTAAGATCAGGACCCTGATTTTTAGCATACCCATCATTTTAGGTCCCATATACAAGCTATGCACGTTCTCTCAGAGTTTCTTTGTAACCCATATGAGACACTTTCAGAATTTTTGTATAACTAGCAGAACTGTCAGTTCCAGAATTCTAATGCATTTGTAGCCAGTAATGCTTGCAAGACTCTCCTCAGAAACGTGGTTCTGGTCAGTTTTTTGAGTTTAATATTACACAGTCTCATAAAGATCCATGCCTTTCACTTACAAAATCCCTAACCAAAACAAAGATTGCCCTTTTTTCTTTTTGTTTCCCCATGCACTCTATTATTCCAATGACATAGACATGGAAGGGGTTTGTTTGTCTTGTTTTAATGACCAATAAAATGTATTTTAGTTGTGATTAAAACAACAGGAAGAACAGCTGTTAATGTTATTGATTATTTCCACAATGACATGGACAAAGCACAGGAAACAAAAATTGTTATGTACCAATAGGTGAGGAACTGTCAACAGCTCTGAGCCAAGCTCTATTTCCTCTATGTCAATTCATAAAATTTGTTAATGTGAAACTCCTCAAATTAATATATGTCTGACAGAGGAATGATTTTTTAAATTTTTTTTTTTAACTAAAGTATGTTTATTACCTACTGGCCCTTAAATAGTGCATAGTAAACCATTTTAAACAAATATCATGTTGAAAAGGTACACTAGGGAAATAAAAAAGGCATCCTAAACAAAACAGTGAATTGCACAGTACATGCAATTATTATTAAACTTGTTCAGTGAATATACACAAATAAACCAGTTACTTATGGTCAGTGGATTTAATGGTTGCAGTTGCTGACAAACAGAAATAAGCCTTCGCATGAAGTAAATATGTTGTACTTTATGGCTATAAATTTAAGAAGATATTTTTAATACAATATATGTGCATTATTACTGTTGTTGAGAAATAGGTACAGTAACTACCAGTCTCTGAGAAATGATAGAACTAATTAGGACTTGCAAATGAATGCATGGTTGTGTTCTGTGGTGTGCCAAATTTCTTGAAAGAAAAGAAAGTATGATTCTTAAGTAATGCACACACAAGGGCCGTAGGAAAGCTTTCAGTTTGAACACTGTATACCAACTATATGATATACCCAGCAGGTGGAGAGTGCTCTGTCTGTATTTCTTTGTATCTTTTTTAACTTTTTTTTCACTAATATAGACATTATATAGTGGACCTTACTGTAAAACTGTTGTTACTTTCCACAAGGCTATAGGCTGATGAGCAGTCTGACAGAGCGGGGTGAGTAACAGCGGCTCCAGGCAGGTGGAGGGCAGGCTATTCCCTGTGCAGCTCAGAAAGCAGATCCCATGCCAAGCGGAATAGTGCATAGGAAGGTGCTATGGGGCCAACAAGAGTTTGTATTGGACAACCAAATTAAAAAAAATCCTGATCAAAGCCAAAAAGCTCATTTAGCCTTGGTGGTCCAGCTACATAGGAAGAGAATCTTTACGTTCAGATCAAGACAGAAAGCGTAAAATGGCTAAAACCAGTGAATGCACACTACCATTCTCAAATTGAGAACCAGCATAAGAAAAATAATAGTAACAAAAGGAGAAGCTTCTTCATAAACCTATATAATCCTATATTAATTTACATTTCTGTACTTTTCATCCGTTACTGTTTCATGCAGAAAATTACTGCTTGCATTGAGAGACCAAAAAAAAGAAAAAATAATTGCTTCCTCGTGAATGCCTTCAATATATTTAATCAATTTACAGAAATAACCTTGCAATATAAGATATTAAGAGATAGCTTTAAACCTACCTGAACAAGAAGTTAAAATTGATACATTGATTGGAATAGCTATTAAAAAACAATATATTCTACAATAGCTATTCTGTTCAATTTCTCAATGAAGTCTAAAGCTCTAAATCAACTATCTTTAAGCCACCATAGATTATGTGGGTTGTTATAATGGTATACTATGCAGACTGTATACTGCTGGCCAAGAAAGTTTTTCACTATTCAGAGGTCCTCCCTTTATCTCTTTTCCTTTCTTCTCTGTACACATATGTTGCTCAGAACATCTTGGGTTTTGATACCAGTGTTAATTAAAGACAAATAATGAGTTAGGGTTAGTGGAAATAAAGGTGAGGGGAGAGGGAAACTGATACAGACTTCTGAAAGCAATTACACAGCTTTAAAAGTCACATTTTTCAAACTTTGCAAACATACACTGGGAGAAATACAGAAACTGTAGTCACCCAGATAATACAGTTGTGACTTTATAGTCACAATTAACTAGTCTTTTGCTCCCATGTAAATAAGGCTGAATCTATGAAGACAATAGAAAGAATGTAACCCTTATTCTTCAGGTATCAGAACAGAACAACAATCAAGAGCCAGGAGGAACATTACTTGTTGGAACAAGTTATTGCCTGTTTACCGAAGATGGGGTTAACTGTGTTCCCTTTACATGCTGTCTGATAAAATAGCTGTTCCTCACATTCAGGAGACAGATTAGGAATGTTTACTCTGATCCAGGTTCTTCCTTTCTACATGTCACAGTTATTTAAACACCACAATAAACTAACTGTTTGTACTGCAAGATTATTTCTCAGATTAATTACCACTCAGAAGTAACATCAATTATAGAAGAGAAGCATTTAACATATTGAAAAGCAAAAGTTTACTTAAAACTAAAATTTTAAAATGGAAGGAAAACGAGGACATGCAATCATTCTGGCATGGACCTGCACTAGCCATCTAACTAGTACTGCCTTGCCTCTTCAAAGACCTACCCTAAATCAAGACAGACTAAGCATCCTGTTCTGCTCAGTGCAAAGTCAGCTTCTGTCGTCTGATTCAGAGACAGAGTGCAGTAACAGCACTCATCCATTTAATTTATACAGCTATGCTATGAGTGTGACAATCTCCAGTGAAAGGTCAATAACAGCAATTAGGTACAGGTGACTAGCAAGTTAAACAGCTGACACTGTATATACAAAAGGAATATTGCTTAATTTGCCATGTCTCTTGTTATTTCTCTAACAAAAGAGAAAAGAAAGAAAAATAAGATTTTTTTAGGAGAAATGTATTTCAAAGTAAAGGAGACAAATAGTGTGTAATACAAGCTTTGAACAATGCTAAAACTTAAGCTAGAAAACTACTTGCCCCAGCCCTCTGCAACATAACATGTCCTTGTTGGCTAGACGTATGAGAAGGTTTTGACTTCACTGACAACAAGAAGAAGGATGTGCTTTGGTAACTGACCACTTAGATTCGTAATAGGCAAGAATTTGTAAGAACTCTTTCCCCAGAACTGAAACAACTCACCTCTCTTAACTTTATCTTAAACTTAACCTTAACCTCTCTTAAACATAACTTTCAGGTCATTCCACAAATTAGATACAATGCCTTTTTGAAGGCATTAAAATCTGTTCCCTTATAAAGCAAACTGATCTGAACAGAATGGTTGAAACACTTTCCCATAGAAATGGAGGCCTAATCTCCATGATGGAAGAGCATGGATCATATTAAGCATAAAACTCTGCCTTGCTCTATGCAAACATCTATGCAAATGGTACAACATTTATGCAAAAGGTACAATTAGCAAGATATAGACTCATTATGATGTTTCTTTTTTTAGTTCCTCGCTGTGACTTCCAAGGGAATGAATAGTGTTTTTCTACTGGTACTTTTTTTTTTTTTTTGCTAAGCATGTCCACAGGGGAGTTTGGCATCTGCTTAATTTTCAGGATCCCTTGTTGTTAGAAGATGCTTTTGTTTACAAATCACTGCATTCTCAAGCAGGTTGTGCACTGAAAGCTGAAAACGTGGAAACTGGAAATTGACAGGCTCTACAGAAGCCTGAGACAGAATGTTTCTCCACTTAGTAGCTCAGGCAGAACATGTAATTATTTTCACATCTTCCAGGAACACTGGTTTAGTGTTAGACTGTCTTAATGTTGTGCACTTGCAGTGCAGAAACCAAAACCAAAACTTTTTTGTTTCTGTCATTCAGAACTAGCTTAGTGGATTTGTTAGATTTACTTTCAAATTCCGTAAGAGATTATTGAACAATTCTATCCATGTAGAAAACAATTACTTTCCACTTAAACTTGCCATGAAGTTTTCTCGCTTCATGTTTCTCTTCTTATACCTGACAGGTTATTTTCAAGGAGGGAGGGTATTACTGCGGGGGTCAAGCAGCAGTTTGGTTGCTGCCCTCTCAGGCCTGTTTCAATGAATTCAATCGTTCACATATTTTTCAGAATACCATCACCCAACTCCTAAAAAAAAATGTGTATAGAGTTATGACATAGATGAACGCAGTGTGAACAACAATACTTCTGCTGGAGAATCCAAAGATAATCAGAATTTCTAAGAGAAAACTTGTTTTGTCAATGGAATGTTGAATTTACTAGATTTCCTTGTATTAATATCTACAGATTCTCTTCCTAAGTATTTACATTTATGTTCTTACTACCCTGTGATGAAGGAAATTGTTATCTAAACCTTATAGATACAAAACTGAGGCAAATGGAAGATTAAGGTCACAAATGGAGACACCTTCAGCAGTTGTCAACATTGTAATGTTATTTTAACATTACAAAGTTTATCTTTTTGGTGTCTATCCTTCAGAAAATATCTTCCTGAAATAGCTAAGTGAATCATGAGACACACAGATGATGAATTCAGAGAACTAGAAATGGCTTCCCAGTATAAGAAGAACAAGGAATCACCTCAACAGTCAAAAAGAAAAAGCATACAGAACAAAGCATAAGCTTCTTTAATTCCTGTGCCATTGATATTGAAGGTTCTTCACAGGAGTGATTAGAAAGATGCTTAGAAGATCATATTTTTATACATATTTTGTGAACATTCTGTCTATGTCCCAATTATTTTTTAATCTTAGCTTAAATTATTGTTTGCTTAGAGTCTCTCAGAAAATAAGCATCTTAACAAATGTAGCATCCTACGGTATTCAATACAGTATCGCATAGTAACTTTTAAGTAAAAGTGCTGAGGTATGAATAGGGTCGATAGAGTGTAAAATGGGTAAAATATTGGCAAGACTATCAGGATCAAAGGTCTATGAACAGTGGCACAGTCCAGCTGGAGGCCAGTTACAGTGGGAATCTGTCAGAGAGCTGGTCTGGGATCAATACTGTTTCACTAGTATTTAATTATCTATTTCATTATCTTTATTACAACCTAGATGATGGGATGAGCTGCACCCTCAGCAAATCTGCGGATGATACCTAGTCTGTATAAGCGATCGATGCACTGGAGAACAGGCCTTATATGCAGAGGGACCCAGAGAGGCTGGAGAAACAAGAGGACAGAAACTTCATGAAAGTCATTAAAGGCAAATGCAAAGCCCGGCCCCTGGGATGGACAAAACCCTGCAGCAGAACAGGCTGGGGCTGACTGGCTGGGAGCAGCTCTGCAGGGCAGGCTCTGAGGACACCAGGTTGGCAGTGCCCCCGTGCAGCAACGTAGCCCCCCAGTCCAGGGCTGCACAAGCAAGGGTGCAGCCAGCAGGTCTGGGAAGGGATCTTGCCCAGCAGTCTGGGACCCGTGAGACACTCCTGAGTGCTGTGCCCAGCCTGGGGCTCCCCTCTATGACACAGACACTGTCGTACTGGTGCAAGTCCCCCAGAGGCCACTGAGGCAATCAAGACTGGAGCATTGGACATCCAAGGTGAGGCTGCGGGACCTGGGTGTCTTCAGCCTTTAAGAAAAGGAAGGTTGATGGGAAACATGACTGCTGTCTTCAGCTATCTAATGGGAGAGTATAGAGAAGATGGAGCTCTACAGAGAAAAGAGGAGAGAGAACTTACAAAAGGGAAGTTTCACCTAGGTAGCAAGAGAAATTTTTTGCACATTATGGGGAGTCAGAGATTTGAACAGGTTACCCAGAAAGGCTATGTAATCTCCATCCTCGATTGTGTTTAAAAATCAACGGAACAAAGCTGTGAACAACCTGCTCTACTTGTGCTTGCTTTGAGCAGGGGACCAGATGACCACCAGAAATAATTTCCAAAGTATATTTTTCCATGATTCTGTATTACAGAAAGATTATCTCCACAGCAGCTATCTTACAGCTTGTTTACAACACGTTGCACTCTCTGGGATTGCATCTGCATCTGACAATCACACAATAATTTTGTTCAAATAATAGGTCACCAGGACTTACGCACTTATTTCTCTTAATTGTCTTTCAAAAGCTACTTGCACTATACCCACATCCATCTGGGACTAATGTCACTCATGATACAGGGTTCAGAAATAAGGGAAGAACAACTTTTGGAGATGCAGTTTGTCTAGTGTAGATCACATTTTCAATGTTACGGGGTTTATTCCATGACCTGCTTTCTCAGGTACTCCTGCCTGATTGTTACAAGTGGAATGACACCCTAAATATCCAGGATGTTTTCTAATCCTGTGAATTGCATAATGAAATATACAAGATTACTGCCTTTTGAAACAGAGTAAAATACATTTATATTTCAATATCTAGTTTCCTGACAAGAATGAGGCAGACAAGAACTGTGTACCATGCTGCAAGTTTAAGGTTTTGGGTATCTCATCCTGACACTATCTTTCTAAATGATTAAAGAGTTCTATCAGTTTATTTTCTTATTACAAAAACTAAAAATGAATTTACAAAACAACCAAACCACAGATAAAACTTCCCTTCTGAGAGAATTATGTCCATTTTGCAAGGCATGTGCAGTGAAAAATCCTGTCTAGACTAAGATATCAAAATCACTGTACAACATAAAATTAATGCCCCAAGTTATAATCAAACATTCCACTCATTCGTGATTTCTGTATTGACAGCTCAACTGAAATAGGACCACATAGACTCTTGATTCCTGTGATTACCTTTGGGCAGTCCCTTTGCTACATACTTTCAGAATACTGCCAGCCATTAATCAAACCAAATCATGTCAAGGAGCTTTTGAAGTATTGTAAAACAGATGAACTTGAAAACGTCAGTATTTGGTGGGGATATGAGGCCTTAAAGGATTAAAGGATATACGGCAGACAAGAAGAATGAAAGACAAATGGATACATGGCGGGGGGGGGGGGGGGGGGGGGGGGGGGGGGGGGGGGGGGGGGGGGGGGGGGGGGGGGGGGGATGGCAGGGAACGAAACCCCTCTCCCACAACTTACAGCTTGTTCATGTATTTTATTAACTCTTCACTGTGGTTTTTTTCCTTCCACAAAGTTTATTTTGGGGGAAGTGTTGGGCAGTATCAAACTCTGTATGCTATGATTAATCAAATGTAAGATACCATTGCAAGAAACACTGCCAAAGTAATTAATAGTGTAACTCACTCTGCGAGTTTTCAATATCAATGAAGAGGTGGAACTTCTACTTCTATTGCAGGGGAAACATACATTGGCTGTTGTATTTTGCTGCTAGAAGCTGAAAGACTGGGCTATTTGCTCTTTCTCTCTCTTTTTCTCTCTGGAAGCAGCTTAATGAAATGAAAGCAACAATGGGATCACTGTTGTCTCCATATATCAAAATGTGATATAGAAAAGTTTGCTTCAGGGTATTTCATTACTTACTTGGTTGAATGAAAAATGCATGGTGTCAAACACAAGACCTAAATCACCTTGTGTTCAGGTGTCTTCTCTCCTTACTGATCAGCAGCCTATGAGATGGAAGAAAAGCTGTGAGAGATATCTGCTGAAAATTATTTGTGACAGAAGTCTGTTTTCCCTAGTGGATTTGCACAATAGTTGAGTAACACTTTTGAGCATTTCCCTTTCCTTATGCAGAGCTTCCTTCAAAGTTTTAGCATAGCATTGTTCTTACTTTACAGCAAAGGACAAACCTCTTGTGATTTGAAGCTGCTGACATCTTCTTTTAGAAGGCCTGTGATGATGATTATTTTGCATCACAAAGGGAGACCATATTCATTATAATTTATACTAAAGGCTGCATCACTGTCTGTGGGCTTATATAAGAATTTAAAAATTCAAACTGCTCATAGGAAAAGCATTTCATGGACATAATATACCATATCTATAAAGGGAAAAATACATAGCAGTTTAGAGCCACTGGATATTTTTTATCCACATTTATAGAAAACCAATAGATTTTCTTTCCTAGGGGAGGTGGAAAGATTAGAGGACAGAGGAAAACGAACCTATCAACATTGCCTTCTTAGCATCAGAAATCAAACAGTATTTTTCCCCCCAAACCATCACAAAAGTTTAAAATATTCCCTGTGTTTCTACATTTTAATTGAATTATATTTATATTCTGTACCCTCATCAACTGTAACAAATACTTTATCTCATGAAAACTAAAAAAAAAAAAAAAAAAAATGTTCCTACCACCTGCAGATGGCATCAGTGGCTGGTGGTCTGCAAAAAATCATCTTCCTGCATGAACTTTGTACTGTTTTAAATACCATCCAAAGTCCCCTGTGATAGTCTTTGTTTTGGTATATAAGGTATGAAGTTAAACATCTAACATAAACAGAACATTCAAAAAGAAACAATGCCATAACAATGCAAGAGATTACCAATCTACTGCTTGGTGAATATGGAATAAGAATAGGTTGCTCATCTTCTTATAATGTGAACTGACTGAAGCATCAGTTAGTGTAAATCAAGTTATGACATGTATTTTAAAAACCGATAAAGTATTTTTGAATTGAGGAGGTAATTTTCATGCTGTTTTAGTCAGAAATAAATGTAAGCTGATAGATGCCATCATAAACTTTACAACAAATTATTATCAAGCTGTTGAAACTACATGTCAATATAGTATTTGCTAAAGGTAAACAAAGCAACACTCTGTTCCAATACTGTCATTGGCAATTGTTTTTCAGAAGTTTACCAAAAGTAAGCTTCTGATAAACTTTATATAGTGAAATTACAACTGTAGCTTATCTTAAATGGAGATTTTAAATTCCTCAGATTTCTAATGCAAAACACTTCATCCAGCCTGACAGCATAGTGTGAAATTCTAGATATCCTGTGCTTTTATAACAATTGCTTACAGACTATCTGCTCATCTGTAATGTTCTCCATTTTGCTTTCTTCCCCTCCTCTTCTGCATCTCAGATGCCTATAGAACGCAAGAAACAAGAAAACAAAACATGAGAACATTGAAATAGGCAGAAAAAAAAAGAAAAAAGATATAGCTTTACATGTTTCTAAGAAAGGTTGTTGTAGATTTAATACAGCAAACAAGGCTGCAATAGCCTGAATGTCAGCTGGGCAGATGAAGGTAGATCAGACATGTTTTGATTTGTCCAAACTCTCCATTTTGTTTAATACTTTGACATTTTCTGACACAAACTAAATATTGTTATCACTTCTTGATCTGAGCAATTACTTCAGGTTTATGGGTTTTCTGTTTCTAATAAAAAGATATGCTGATGGTGGCATATATATGTCTCTAGATAAAGTGGACAACAATGAAGTGTGAATAAAGACTTCCTGCTCCATCAGCATATGAGATACCAAGCAACAGGTGGCATTCATTTCACTAGTGGTTCCAACTATGTCTTATAAAGCAAGAAGCTTAAAAGTCTTTTTTGTCAGAATCATGAAGCCATGATCCTGTGCCTTGTAATTCTTCGATCTCTCTCTCTCTGCTCCTAGTTATTTTTTGGTGGTGGTTTTCCTGATAGACCTATCACAGATTCACAAAGTGGCTGGGGATGGCCAGCAGTTCTAGAGGTTGTCTGGACTCACCCAGACATGCAGAGGAGCACGTTGCCCAGGGCTGCATACTGGCAGGTTTCAATATCTCCAAGAACAGGGACACCATAGCCTCTTTGGGCAACCCCTTCCATTGTTTGTCAGCCTTCACAATAAAACCTCTTTTTCTTCTGTTTAGAATTATTTCCATGTATCTCAGTTTGTGTCAATTGCCTCTTGTCTTGTCGCTGGACACCACCGAGAAGTTTGGCTCCTTCTCCTTAACACAGTGTCCTAGGTATTTATACACCTGACGAAGATCCCCCTGAGCCTTCTCTTCTCCAGCACGAACACTCATAGCTCTCTCAGCCTCTCCCCATGTGACAGACGTTACCGTCACTTCATCAGGGAAGGTTCCTCAGGGGACTCACTCCAGTACATCCATGCGTCTCTTGTACGAGGCAGCCCAGCACTGGACACAGCACCCAGATGTGTCTCATTTGAGCTGAGTACGAGGGGAAGGACTGCCTCCTTTGATCTGCTTGCAATGGTCTGCCTAATGCAGCAGGATGGTGCTGGCCTTCTTTGCTGCAAGGGCATATTGCTGACTCATGGTCAGCTTATTGTCCACCAAGACCACAAGGTCTTTCTCTGCAAAGCTGCACACCAGCTGGTGGGCTATCAGCACGTACTGGTGCACTTCTCCTCAGCTGCAGGATGTGTCACTTTCTTTTGTTGAATTTCACAAGGTTGCTATCAGCCCGTTTCTCCAACCTTTCCAGATCTATCTGAATGGCAGCACACACATCTGGTACACCAGTCGCTCCTCCTAGTTTGGTACCTTCTGTATCAGATTGTCAACTCTTTCTAGCATAATCAGTGACTTCATCTCAGCCATTGCTGTGCTGATTCTTACAAAAACTTCTCGTAATGTGTATTTCAGCTTCTACTTAAACACATGAGCTTGTGTTTTCACTCATGGCTATTATAGTTTCAGCTGTCTCATTACACAGAGACATTAAATGGCTTCTGCTAGTTTACACTGACAGAAAGACAGCTGTTATGCTACCAACTCTGATGGAATGAAATCCAACCCATTCCAAATGAGAATCCACTATTCTGCAGCAGCACTTTAAAATCTACTTGTATCTTCTGCACAAGTCTGGGGAAAACAACACTAAAAATCTTGGCTTTAAATTTGTTGCACTGAATTTAACGGGCATCTTACCATTAATTCCACTGGAACAGCTAAGCCAATGATAAGTGCTTAGGAAAAATCCTGCCATATGTGATTTTTAAATATTCATAACTCAGATAAATAGAAAGGAATTTTCTCTTGAAGACACTGTTAGTGCTGTTCCTCAGTGAAGGCTTAATTTGCCCTAAAATTCAGTATTAAAACAGAAAGCTTTGCACAGTTCTAAGAATGCTCAGAATATAATCATTTGTTTTGCTTTTTCTTATGCTTAAGAACAAAAAACACCTTTACATGAATTTTTCAAAAGAGAACAAGCAAAAAGTCTCAAACCAGAAGTTTTAGATAAACTGTGATATGGAATTTGAGCATGAAAGCAGGTTAGAAATCTATATCAGGGCAGAGTGCAATTTATACCTCTGTACAACAGATATACTTGACATGTTGGGAATACATTCAAGGTCCAGTTGCAATTTCCTTCTCTATCCCACATAATTTTTAGAGGAAATCTGATAATCTACAATGTCTTAAGAATACTATTACTGATACTCAATTATACACGCAGACTTTTTAAAATTTCTTTTATGATATACTTTAAATACATAAAAAGAAACAAGTTTTAATAAGAAATCATAAGCAGTGTTTATCAATTCTTTATGTTTTGTTCCATGTTACTTCTACATTTGAAGCAAGGACTCCAAATTCAATTTAAAAAACATTTTACTTAAAAGTATATTTGTTGTAAGAATATATTTACTTTGAAAATATGAACACCTGAGCAATATTTCAGTATCATAATACGTTAATTTATATTTTGGCAATATGGTCTGATCGACTCGTTGACAAGAAAACAAAGTAGGATCATCAGTCCTTTTGTTCTTCTACATCTGAGGGGTCTGCCTTATTTTCCATGAGGAATAGGCTGACTACCAAATACTCAGCTTATTCAACAGGTTATTCACAGGCATTTTTTAAAAAGACATGTTTACTGCACCATGTATGTCATAGAACTTTAGGTTACGGAATATGAAAGAAATCCTCAAGGGACAGAGATGTATACTTTGCATTCACAGATTTTGATTTGTAGATTTTTTCACTCTTGGCCAGGAGTGAAGCAGCAGAGAATATATTCCGCTAAGCTTATGCTTACTAGTTTTCACTTTATTGTACTGAGGCATGGCAGTCTTCCCCATCTTTGACAGTCATTACAGGCTAATCAGAGTCCAAACAGAGTCCTGGCAGTAACAACACTCTTCTTTTCCAGCCCCTACCAAAGCCTTCTGAGGAAAGATGACCCTTTGCTAATTTCTTCCCGCTGTTCTAAGGGACATGCATTTATCTTGAAGCTGACTTAAAAGTACCTTCTACTGATAAAATATGAAATTTCTGCCAATGAGAAGACTTTGTTGTTCCACACACTGTGTTTTAGGACCAGCTTATTATTTTGTGCCTGGAGTCATTATTTACTCATATGTTGCCTAAAACCCAGCCAAAATAAAACCCCATTTTGTTTCTCATAACCAGTAGTTCAGATTGGTACAATCTGTTTATGGAAAGTGTTGTCAGTTTTATCTATGTATTAGAGGGGCAGATAAAAGCTGCATTCCACCCTTAGTAATTCTAAAGCAACGTTTCTTTCTAGTTTTCAAGTTTTGAAGAGAAAATCAGTGCATCCAACCCATACTTATACAATATTGCAAAATTAGTCATTATTTTGCTTTCTTCTTTCTTTACCTCTGCTTATCTCAGTGTTTTAGTTTTGCTGTCACTTGCAAGTATCCAATTGGCTGATATAAGACATGAAAGAATGTGACAAAGAAAGTCATCAAATGCCTTTATATCAGCATTTTTTCCAGATGATGTGTTAAAAAAAGGTTCCGTGTCAGGAATAGTGAACTGAAGGGGATATATAAGCTACATTTACTCTTTTACTTGCATTTTAAGAAATTTTGCATTTTGTAGAAGCAACATCTAGTTTTAAGTTCTCTTATTCCCTTTCCTTTTGAGGACTTACCACAGGTCCCATGTCTCCCCCTTCCTCTTTTTCGCACTCCTGAAATGAGATAGCTGAACAAATACATATTTGTTGTGTTTTGTCGATTAAGAATCAAAACTTGGATATACAGAAGGTGATAATTGAGATGTCTTTGTGTAAACTGGAAAATAACAAGTTCTTTCTTCAGAATTCAATAAACACCTCAGCCTCTTTTAAATGCAGAGCCAATTTTGTCTCTTTTATATTTTGATGCTGTGTTGATAATTGTTTACACTGAAGCTTTTGCAAAACAACAAAAATCTCTTTTTTTTAAGACTAAGCATGAAAAAAAATATAAAAACTTTGAATGAGAAAAATGAGCAGATTGCTTGAAGTTGACCACTCTCTTGCGTATTGTTTGGGAATAAGAATCCACAAAGTGGATATATTTTAGGTGCCAGCAGATTAAAGCACTGTCTGTGCCTAAAGCTAGTGTGACAGAAGATTGCAGTATATATTGTAATGCATGGACAGTAAGTACCATCACTGCCAGGGATGCTCAAAGGGGCAAATAAAAAGCAAAGATTCACTGTAGATTCAGACAAAGAAAGATATAAACAATAAATGGCAGCTGGTTTTGGCTATGGTGCAGAGTGACGTGTACACGCCACAGAAAGTACCCACCACAGTTGACAAGTCAGTGGCAGACTTCTTTCTTTTACCATATAGACTTAGTTGCATTCAAAAATTTTTAAGTGATTGGCTAGCAGATGACAGGTCACACAAAGCTGTTATGCAGAACTATCTAATTTTCTCCTGACACATGGGTGAATTTTCCTTTAAAAATGTTGCAAAATCTTGCCTTATGAATTGTATATGAAATGATGAACTCTGTTTCTATCTTATCAATTTGCCAGTGCTTTTTTGTATGCATAGCCTTTTAATTTTACACTGTCCACTTCTTTTTAAACATGTGTTTCTTCATACTTAAGATTAGGTTTCAGCAGCTCGCTGAGTCAATCTAATAACTCTGCAGAGAGAGGTTGTCTTACTTCAACACTGTTTGTGGCTGTGTAATTCTGCTGTTTTCTCTGTCTTGGCTCTGTAGCTCTCTCTCAGTCAAGACAGCTCACTAACTTGTCAGAATACTAAGCCAGGAAAGAAAAAAACCCTCTTCTTCTTCATTGAGCTGAAGAGACTCAATAGTATATATATGAATACTATAATCAGAACAAGAAAAGGACAGCTGTGAGTAGGGAGAATTATAAAAAGGGAAAATGAATACCATTTTCATCTTAAAAGAACACTTAGACTGATCTTGCTTGCCAGCTTTTTTCAGTTGAAAGCATATTATCAGGTATCCAAGTTTAGGGTTAAAAGACAATGGTTCTTTACTTAAAAATACATATGCTATATAATTGCCTAGTTCTTACTGAGTACAACTGATTTAACAGATACAGGCCGCCTTGTCTAAGCAGACACCTGAAATGTCTTTATAATTGCTCCCCAGCCAAA
The DNA here is from genome assembly GCF_018139145.2 of Gymnogyps californianus. Taxonomy (NCBI): domain Eukaryota; kingdom Metazoa; phylum Chordata; class Aves; order Accipitriformes; family Cathartidae; genus Gymnogyps; species Gymnogyps californianus. The sequence continues at coordinate 51,240,101 of NC_059500.1, read as the reverse complement.
GAATGAGCAAGAAAAGGCCAGATGTTCCAAGAAGGTAGTAATGACTTTATTTGGGAAGGATCTTTTCTTCTAGTTCAGAACGAAAGGAGCTGCACCAGCAACTTGCTCAGGCAAAGGTTAAAGGATGACATGAAACCTGTGGAGTACTGCTTTTCTATACATTTACATGTTCCAAATGACCTCTGTATTTGGTCAGTTAAGTAAAACTAGAGGGTGTTCTGACTCTATGGAAAGATTTTCTATATTGGAATACACCTGTTTTCTCAGACCATGTTTTTACATGGCTTCTGGAAAAATAAGTCCAGAAGGCCAAGGTCTACAATAGCCAAAAGAACTTCTGGAAAGAACTTGCACAAAACATCAGAGATTTGAGAAGCTTATTCCAAACATAATAAGGCATGCATTTCCTCCATGGATTTCAGAGTCCAGGAAAAGGATAGCTATAGAATCCACTCAGTAGATTTCTTGAGATTTTAAGTCAGTGACAAAGCTTGAATCCTACAGAGAGTTGGGAAGCTAAAAAGGTAACCAGAAAAGATCTTGGTAACCAGCAATTGCATCATCTGACAAGACTCTGAGAGTGCCCAGGAGAGGAAGTTGGTCAAGTACTGTTCCTGAAGTCACAACATAATTGTCATCTTTGCTTTCCCTTCTTTTGCATGTATTTTTTTTTTAATAAATCAGTCAGCAACATGTCTGTCATGAGTCCTAGGAGCTTCTTTGATATTCTAGTCCTAAAAATGGTAATTATGATAACATATAAATTTATCAGTTCTAAAGCAACTACTGTGCAGAAAAATGTTGCATTCTTTTCTTTTATAAATTCTTAATTTTTGTTAATGGTAAAGATCATTTTAAAAGATTTGGCAGCATATATTCTGTGAAAAAGAAAACTGGGATTTCAGAAGTGCATGGCTTCAATAATCCAGTAATTGACTGCTTGTGATCAGTCCATTGAATGATATCACACACACAACAGATGGTTGTGACAGAATGTTTCTTACCCCTACATGACCTGATATAAAAAATATATGTATAACGTATAACTTGTTGTGGGAAATCGCATTACTCTTATACTGTATATTAATAAGGACAAGAGAAACAGGACAAAAGTGTTGTGTTTTGTTTTATTTTGTTTTTTGGGGGTTTTTTTTTTGCTTTGTTTTGTTTTGTTTTTAAAGTCATGACATGTGAGTGTGTTGAATACTGGAGATTAACTGAATTCACAAAGATTCAAGTAAAATGAAGCAAAAAAGCTATCTTTTAAAGTGATATGAAACAGATTCATGTACCTCAACATAACTGACAAAACTGATTAAAATCAATCATGCTAGCAGAAGGGAGAACTTCTTACACATCTTAGGGAAAGTGTCTTTTAGAGTAGAAAACTATCATCACACGACTGAACAGAAGTGGGTTATATATGTAATTTATCCCTGTGACTGGTAATTTTCCTTTTTGGAAAAAAATTCCCTGTTTCTTACTACTTTCCATTAAAATCTATTAGATGAAAAAAAAAAGTAATTCTGGAAGTATAATATTTAATTTCCAAATAACAAATAGAGATGAGGTACTTGAACTACAAGTGTTTACTTTGCCAGCCAATCAGAACTGGAAACAAAAATCCTCACTCAAGATTTATCAAAGTTTAGCAACAGAGCTGGAATTTCACACTTTTGTCTGCAGAACAAAATTCAGAAAGTATTAAAAAATATTTGGTACTAATTATAAGAATTGAATAATACATATTAAGCATTCCACAGAAGAAAGGTAATTCTGCCATTCTTTACCTCATCATTTGGTTCATTTTTTAGTAAGGAAGTTCAGTGGTTGTAAAAGGCAGCTATATATTTTCATTAGGTTAAAAAAAAAAAAATTAATTTTTTAGTGATATCCATGAATTTATTTCTAATTGATAGCACTTTCAGTGGGAAATCCACTGGCATGAGTATACAACAGGTATCGGTTAAATAAAATCTTTTCACAGAAAAAGAAAATAATCTGTCTAGTTCTAGGCATCCTATTCTAACATCCCAATTGAATCTGATATGTTCTAAATTTAACAAGAGATTGATATCGGAAAAGGATGTGGTTTTCCATAAAGCAAACACAAACAAAAGAAGTAAAGGATTAATAACATTGAAATGATCAGCAGCAATTTTTTGAATCAGTAGAAATACCATTAATACAACAGATAGACCTTGAAAACTGAATCCCAAAAGTCATAACAACTATAGGATATAAAAATAGCATAGCAGATCAAAACTGTGCAGTTTTCTCATTGAAACTGATAAGTTTTGCAGAAATGTTTGTGCTTCCACAAATCTTTCAGTAGTAAAATTCTTCAGATCTGTGTTGGTTTTAGCTTCAAGACTACTGCCTATTACAGAATAACCAGTAGCCTGATGAATATGGATGGAATATTTTAAATTATAATTCTGAATCAGGGGATAAGCTTTATCCACTATTCTATTTGAGATACTGAAGGCATAGGTATGTGTAGATTTCTTCTTTGTAATCTTTTAAAGTACTTTGGGGTTTCTTTTGGTTTTGTTTTGAAAAGGAAAAAAAGTATTTTGAAACCTTACAGTGTTTTATTAAAGGAAATGATGTTTCATGTCTGCTGCAGGGAAAAAAAAAAGGCAAAAAAACCCCCAAACAAACCCACCAAAAACACCCCAAATCCTGATCCAAGATAAAAACCAGCAGCCAATTCTACACAGGAAAATTCCTACTACTAAGATGTAGAGATATGTGAAAGACAGAACCCTTTGAATAATACACAGAAAGCATACAAAGATATTCTGAAAGTGTGTTAAGCCAGTGATGAGAGAGGTAGAGCAAACAGAAAGCCAGACATGAAAAAATCAAAGAATGACAAGACGCTAGAAGAACAGCAGTCAACTGTGTTAAAGATGATGCTTGCTCTGACCTGTAAGTAGGAAGAAGTTACCTGGCACTAGTTATTTTGGTGCAATTCAATGAGCCAAAGCGAGACCGGAACATCCAGACTGGAACAGTGATGAACATAACTGAAATGATTGGTGATACATTAATATGCTTTGTGCATTACAAGTACAACATCTTCTACCTGTACGGTTTCTGGAATCTGTATTGTTAAAGAATTCACCTCTGTAGGTTTTGTTCTCTCGCTGATTTAAATCAAAGCCAAATCTCCTATTAACTTCTATGACGTGGAACTTTGGTTTTTGCATATTTGAATTTTATGAAGTGGCTGTAGGTGAACTATATTGATGTATGTGCCAGAAACAAGATTAGATAAAGTAAGAGAATCTCTACTGAGATTTGTATAGTGTTCATTTATTTTCATTTTACGTCCAATAATATGCTCATACTAATGCAAAAAAAGGAAAAAGGACTCCAACAGTGAAATGACTTTGACTAATCTGATTGTATAGCTCAGTAAAATTGGCAGGAAGCCACCAGAAATGGCCTGAACACCTGTGCTGTATGGGCACAGAAAGGCTGCTGTGGACCATATGTTGGGAAAATGGCCCAGGAAGGCTTCCCAGACATTGGATAGACATGAGGAGCTATGCAAGAAGAGAGTCTATCAACCACAGCCACGCAGCCCAGAATTATCAGCATTTGAGCTAACTGCTGAAACAGCTAATAATCTGGAGTGTATTGCCCAGTAGGGAAGAAAAGCATATCTAGCCAAATGGTGTCAGAGTACATAATTCATAGATTTTAATTGTGAAATATCAATGCGGTCAATGTCATTTATAAATAATAACTTTAAAACTAAAATCAACCACATATGTGCTAAATAGCCAACAACTTCCCTACAAAGTATGCAAACTATAAAATATTGGCAGGATTACTCTGGGGGGAGGGGAGGGGCAAGGAGAAGGATGAAAGAAGAAAGGCAAACAAATCTGATGCAAAGACTTCAATTCCATATGCAATCTTTGAAAATGCAAGCGCTCTGTTCTATACAAATGCAACTGAAAAGGCAAAATCCACTTCTTTCCTTTAAATACAATGTGTTCTTAGTCAGGGGAGATCCGGCAAGTATTCATTGCAGGATGCTGTAGAAGTTTATTAAATAAAAAGGATAATTCATAAGTATCGTCACATGGTAACTATTTAGAAAGGAAAAGCATATCTTAAAGAAAACACAGTAAAGATACAGAAACTCGATCAGGATTATGTAATTTTCATATTTGTTTCCTAGAGTTTTTTAAATTATAAATTAAATTCATAATTTACTTTTATTTTGTAGTTCAGTAACTGTAGCACTGGTGTTACTACCTGAGTAAACGTACCAATTTCAATACGACCTTAGAAGAAATAATTAGCACAGCACTGATGTAATGGGATTTTGTGTGGCAGGCTCACTAAAAACCAGATGCCTAATAGTGCATTTCAGGTGCATTCCCTCACGAAGCTTTCCCATAGACAAAAAGACCATACTTCTCAAGTCATTCTTTAACTGAAGCCTTTCCTCACTCTCCTTTGATGCAATATGCATAGAAAAAAACTAGATCTTAACATACTCATGATGCAAAAAGAGTTTTTATTGGCACCTGAATGAGCCATACAAGGAAGGCAAGGAACATATGTCTGCCGACAAACACTATAAACTAGTCTTAATAGAGAGGCACGGTCAATGGTATAAAGCTGACGGCAAACCAACAGGAAGATAAATAATCTCTTGCTCTTCTGTATTTACATGCAGCTTCTTTATTGCCTTATGCTGTTTCAATTTGATTGCCTCTCTTTACCCCTGAATACGTCACAGCCTCAGAGATTTGGTGGTAAAGAGACCTTTTGAATGTTATTAACCAGATCTTCGGGTGTTACAAGTAAGCTCAAGGAGAAATGGAGAAATAGTGAACTTTACAAGGACAAATGATGACATTTTTATGAGTATCTTTTTACACTCTTTTATTATTAATCCTCATTAAGCATACTTTTATCTTAAACATTGCATAGGAAAAAAATTACGTTTTGCTTATTTTTCAGATATTATTTGTGTACAAGAGATGCTACTATTCCCTTCCTTTCAACCTTTTTTCTCAATTTCCTCACAGCCTGGTAAAAAAACATTAGCAGCTCCTGAGACAGCAAAATTAACATTGCCTGTAATGCAAATGAATGATTGGCCTGAGGAGTTCTATGGTTGTTCCTAGATATGATCATTTCAGAGCAACTTGAAGATCTGGTAACAGGAACAAGCCTGTGGAGCCTAATGCAGAAAAAACCCTGTCTTCTGCAAATCGCATAAGCCCTGAGACCCAGATCCAGAAAAAGCAGTTGAATGACGAACTCCCACTGGAAGTTTACGGAGAGTTACACCCATAAATGAGTCAGGTATTTATAAACTTCAGTATTCATTGAGTTTAGTGATCATTAAATGCCACAGCTCTTTCCTTCAGAAACATTAATGAGGAAACATCTTCCATTTAGTACAGAAATAATAACTTTATTCTCTGCCAATGTGTGGATGATTATGGAGGGAACGGAAATGTATTTGCTTTGATTAGGATCATGCCAAAGGGAAAGCGTCTAAAAACCCACTCATCTGATGTCATTAAGTAGTAGAAGAAAACTCATAAATCACTATTCATTTTGAATCACATAAAATAATCATGTCTAATTGGGACCTTATTATTTCATTATTCATCTTGTTTTATTGGGAGCAGTCCAAAATACTAAGTCATAATATATAGTCTTATCACAGAACACTCTGCTATGTGCTGGCACATCTTTTGGTTTCAACAATTTCCTTCCTGCTTTTAATCTTCGCATATTAGAGCCTTTTATTTAAAAATAAATCACTAAAAAAGCACCTCTGCCATGGAAAATAATGTGTTCTTCATGTGAAGTCAATGTAAGTGCCTTTTGCTTTGGACTTGTAGGATTGTTTGATATTTGTAGGAGACTGATTTCTTGCATTATATTATTCTTAACAGTTTGGAATCCATGAGTGAGAATACTTATTTTTGCATATCCTTTTTTTAAAAATGTTATAGTTAATTTTACACTCATTATTATTAACACTTAAAATAAATGCTTCATTATGGAAAGTTATGCTGGCCTCTTCATTTGTCTGTGGCTGTTTAAACTTACAATGAGAGCTAAGAGGTTGTTTCAGTTACCCTTGACTCCGGCCATGGTTTCTGAAACCCTTAATTTGTGCTAAAAATCGTAACTCACTGAATGCAGTTTTTCCTCCATATTCCAATTAAGTAGTCCACTTCTGAGTGGCAGCCCTCAGACCCTTTTAAAAAAGCTGGCCTATATGTGCTGAAGCTCAGTGATCCTTTTGAAGTCTATTCCTCATGATCACTGAGAGCTCACTCTTCTTAAAATAAATGTTTTGTCATTCTTTTAGTCACTGGTTACAAATTACTATCTCCACACCAGATTTTCTTGAGCAACACAAATGACAAAAAGGGAGAACATGCAACAGAAGTCTCAATAACATTCAGCTAAAAGGGACAATAAGCACTATTTCAGCATTTACAATGGAAACTGACAATAATCCCCATTAAATCCACTCAATAGGAATGCAGAAAGTAGGTTCACAATTGATATAAAATTGGCAGAGCTTCACTGAAGTCAGTGGAGCTATGCTGAATTACATCACCTAAGCATTCGGTTTCCTGGTTGGGGGGAATGTAAAGTATTTTAATCTTAAAATAATAATGGATGGTTCTTTTTGCACAAGGGAAAATAGCTTTTCTATAAAAATGTTCTACCATTTTATCTATGTCAGCTGCGTCAATCATGTGAAATGTTCTATCTTGTAAAAAACATTAAATAAGATGCTGAGACAAAAGTAGAATAGCCAGTTGTTTAGCAAAATATAGTTGTCCATTGAAAAAACTTTATGGATGGGTTTCTATATCTGAAACATCTTTGGTCGATGTGACAGATGTTGCAAAAAGAAAACAAAGGCATACTGTAGGTATGTAGAGGGCAAAAGTCTTAACATCAGTTAATAACACCATGAAAAATTAAATTCTCAGATAAGGTGCAAGCTTCTTAGTGATGGTAAATTTGCTGCTGTAACTAGCAATTACATGTTGCATTATGTCATCAAATGCATTCAATGTCATTTAAAGGAAAGTTATTGAAGTTGCTTTTAAATAAAGTATAAAGATGATATCATTACATATGCTTCACATTCACCTTCAGAAAACCTCACGTGCAAAAAGATCACATGCCATATTGAAATGTGGTATCAAATATATCTGTATGCACATTTGTTTGTTAAAATAATTGCCTGATCTTCCATGGTAACATGAATGATGCACTGTATCTGAATTTCTACAAAAAAATTAACAAGCTTCCGGGAGCACTCTGTAGCTATGCTTGTCTTTTCGTAGTTAGAAAACTAGTACAAACCCAGGATCTTAGACACAAATGTCCACTGGAAGAATGTTCCTTATTCCTTATCAGTCTGTGCATGCTATAATAAAATATTTATGATGTTTGTCACATCATCTGGTAGAATTCCAACGGGCCACAGTCTTTTCAGGAACATACCTACTGTGGCGCAGACTTTTCTGTGGCCACAGAAGCTTCAAAGTGTTCCAGCATGAGCTTATCCACAGCCACAGACACTTTGAGGTGTACTGGCTCCAGCATGGACTTATCCTTGGACCACAGTCCCTTCAGGGGTGTACCTGCTATGATGTGCACATAACCATGTCCACAGATGCTTTGGAGTGTACCTCCTCCCATGTGGACTTATCCACAGGTCACAGTCTCTTCAACTTGAGTTCACACTGGAGTTCTATCCTGTCCCGTACAGCAGCACATGAAGACCAGAAATGCCCTGGCCATCTGCGAGCCCAGACACATGGCCGTTGCTGTTACTAAAATGTTCCCAGGCACCGTAGACTAAGATGGTAAGGAGTACAGCAAACAGCAAAAGCAAAAAGCAGCTGCTAACAAGCACTAAATTTCAATATACAGTCAGGCAAGCAAGCCCCGGCAAGCACAGGAGCCTGCCAATTAGTAACTAAGCAGCTATAAATTTGTTCTAGCACACTCTAATCAAATCTGTCATTGTCTCGAACCCTTTGAGCCCCACGTTAGGCTTCAAAAAAGGACTGCTGTGGTTTAAGCCCGGTTAAGCTTAAAGCTAAGCCCCACACAGACGCTTACTCACTACCCCCTAGCACAATGGGATAGAGAACTGAAAGGGTAAAAGTGAGAAAACTCATGGGTTGAGGTAAAATAGCTTAATAGGTAAAGTAAAAGCTGCAAAGTAAACTAAGGAATTAATTCACTACTTCCCATCGGCAGGCAGGTGTTCAGCCATCTCCAGGAAAGCAGGGCTTCGTCACATGTAATGGTTATTTGGGAAGACAAACCACATAGCTCCAAATGTCTCCCCTTCCTCCTTGTTCCCCCAGCTTTATATGCTGAGCACGACGTCATATGGTATGGGATATATCTTTAGTCAGTTGGGGTCAGCTGTCCCAGCTGTGTCCCCTCCCAACCTCTTGTGCACCCCCAGCCAGCTCACTGGCAGAGCAGCATGAGAATCAGAAACAGCCTTGATGCTGTGTAAGCACTGTTCAGCAGTGACTAAAACATAACTATGTTATAAACACTATTTTAATAAAAAGTCCAAAACACAGCACTGTATGAGCTACTATGAAGAAAATTAACTGTATCCCAGCCAAAACCAGTACAACTAGAAAGAAGGAATAGTCGTGACAGATATGGTACCACAGCTTGATGACATATATTCCACTTGGACTAGTTCAACAGAATTTTTATTCAACTATCTTTCCCTACTTTGGTCCCCTTCATCCATCACCTTCTTCCTGATGCTGTATTTTATTTTCATTTTACAATTACTGTTTAAGTACTGTCAAACATCATGGCCTGGTCCACTCCCATTCATACTCTGTAATCTTATCTTCTTGTTCCCTAAAATTTCTTTTCTGTCCAAAATGCTACTGAGAAAACTTCACGGGCAGACCCACCAGAGCACTGTGCATAATGTATGCCAGGAGAAGAAGGCCTCTCCTCCCCTTTCCTCCCCAAAAATATTTGCTTTCAGATTGAAAGATCCTGTGGATTTCCTCATGCCATCAGAGGAGATACCTGTTTTAGCCTTGGATATGACTAATGGGAAGAAGTTTTAACTTTCTTAAAACAGAAGTAAATAGAGCTCCTACCTCCTATTCTTGCATCTCAGTTTGAAGGTAATTCCCCTACTAAAAATACAAGAAAACCTTGGAAAATCCTGGAAAATCCTGGAAAATTTTCTTGCAAAAGCAGGATGGCAGCAGTGGCTCTGCAAAAGAACTTACATCATGGCATCACTAGTGTTCCATGTTTCCTTAATTTAAGGTTTATTTGCTACATATATTTTTATTACCTTTGGATTGCACCAATGAATGTGAAGTCTGAGAGCCAGAGACCTTATTTGTATCATTTAAATAAATTAGCTGGTTGGGGTTTCTACACCTTCAGTTCCATGTAAAAGGAATGAATGAGTCCTTCATCTCCTCTGACCTACTATCTCATTCATCATTGATATGCATGTACTTCACTGTAAGTTCACTTCCTTCTTTTCAACTGTTTTATCACATATAAGTTACTGACATCTTTAGTACTAGATTCCCCTTCTTCTATTTTAAAGAAATTATTTTCTTCCTTAGGGTTTATTCTACTGTTTAAACTTCTTAGCTGGATCTTATTTCACTCACTTGGGACTGATAAATATACTTAAGAATCTCACTAAAGTTATAAAAAACTAGCTCCCAAAGAAGCTATTGCTCTTTCCTTCTTTTTTTCCCAGCAGACGAAGATGCTGCTTGGTTTGTAACTTTCATACACACTCAAAAACTTTTTCTGTGAAACTATCATCATCATAATTTTCATCAATGTCGTATCTCAGTTTTCACACTGCCAGTTGATCATGATACTGAAAGAGTGAGTGAAGCAAGACTCTGGAATATTCAAGTCTGGGGTCAATATTTTCTGAGAAAAACTTCTTTGAGGCACAAGATATGTTTATTGAACTGTCTCCCAGTTTGGGTCAAAAGAAAGTAACATGAAAATATTTGGTTTTGCTTTTATACATAACTGCATCTGGCTGAGATGGAGTTAATTTTCCCCATAGCAGCCCTCATAGTGCTGTGCTTTGTATTGGTAGCTAGAAAAGGTGTTGATAACACACCAGTGTTTTGGCTGCTGCTGAGGAGTGCTTGCACAGCATCAAGGCTCTCTCTCCAACATTGCCCCTGCCTCACCCAGTAGGCTGGTGGGCAAGATCTTGGGAGGGGACATAGCCAGGACATCTGACCCAAACTGACCAAAGGGATATTCCATACCATGTGACGTTTGCTCAGCAATAAAAGCTAAAAGAAAGGAGGAGGAGGGAGGGGGGCATTCATTATTATGATGTTTGTCTTCTGGAGCAACCGCTACATGTATTGAAGCCTTACTTCTCAGGAAGTGGCTGGACATCAACTGCTGATGGGAAGTAGAGAATAAATCTTTTGTTTTCCTTTGCTTCCATGCGCAGCCTTTCCTTTTGCTTTATTAAACTGCCTTTATCTTGACCCACAAGTTTTTTTTCCATCTTATTTTCTCCCCACCCCAGTCCTGCTGAGGAGGGGAGTGATAGAGCATCTTGGTGGGTACCTGGTATCCAGCCAAGGTCAACCCACCACAGCATCTCAGGAAATGAAGCTGTTAATTTATTAGCAAAAAATTTAGTGCTGTCAGCACTGGAAAGACAATACACTATGTTATTCTTTTCCATGCACTATCACAAGATGCCTGTTAAGTTTTAATTCCAGAATATTTATTGTGGGTGATGAGGTAGGAGACAAGAAGAACTTAGTTTGATTTTCAGACAAAGGACAAGCATGTATTTCTGACAGTTAGAAAATCTGGTTTTAGCTTACGAATGACTGAATTTGATATGGAAGTCAGCGATGGAAATAAACACAGAAAAGCAGGATATGATTTTGCATCAGCTATTCTTCTCCCCTCCCTCCATCTTATCATGCTTGAAGGCTAGCAGGAAGACATTTGAATGAGTGCCAGTTCATCCTTTTCCCTCATGGCCATCTGATCAAATCACAGAGGGTTGGGCAAAAACGTTAAGAAAGTGACAGCATGGAAAATGAATGACAAACACAGCTGCTATTATGTCCAAAGGATAAAGGGGGGGTGGGGGGGGGAATGTGAGAGAGAAAAAGAAAGAGAATGAGGACAAGTGCAGCTAGAAAGAGATGGAAGGATATAGGCCTTAAAGTAGAGTCATATTTAATAGTCACTGATGGTGTAGAGGTACTTAGGGGAATAAGTAGCAGGTTTCCAACTTTGTTACTTAAACTAGGAATTAAAGCACTTTACCTGAGCAGCTAATCTTTGTGAGGCAGTTAGGTGTCCACCTAATGGGCTGCAGTGTGACAGTGAGACATGTTAGTCAGCATAGTTTCTACAAGAGATTTAACTGTGACAACAGGTAGATGAATTAGACGGTACAGTGTGTGTCGTTGCTTCTGCCTTGCTTTCAGTATTCAGGCTATCGTGTATGACTAGCTCAGCTATGTGCATAATTCACTGGAGCCTGAAGTGGAGAGACCTTGAGAGTGTACATGCAGGGAACAATGACAATAGGTCAATTCAAAACATAAGGCCAACTGAGAAAAGACAATCTTTTCTTACTACACTTGCACAGCCCCTGGCAATTGTTCAGTGCAATTAGAACAGCATGCATATGAGAATAAAATAAACATTTTCATAGTAGTGATGACTTTCTTATGATCCCTTACACTGATATGAATCTTTCACAATTTTATTATGGAAAATTTGAATAGTTTGCCCAGCTCCTTAATATAGAAGATTTTAGTAACATGAAGCAGCTAAGATCACTGTATGTGTGAACACATTCTTCCGTTTCTGACTGTTGAAAGCCTGAAATTCCATGGTCCTATCGCTACCTAAATGAAGAGGTGCTCTGAAAGTACCCTTCTAGGCCACATACTCTTGATGAGACCCCTGGTGTATGGCTTTTTCAAGTTTAAAATTCTGGAAATGCAGAAGAAAGATTATGATGCAATTAAACTTGTTAGAGGCCTAGGAAAGAGATCTGGACTGAAATATATGAAAATTGTAATCCCAAGGCAAGACAGAAGTATCTTACTCAAGATTTCTGCAAGAAAGAATTGTAAATTTGTATCTTGCTTATACTCCTGTTTTAAAAGACAGAATTTTGCAAAATTATAGTTTGAGAAACACACTCTGACCCGCAGAGGTGATTCATTTCAGCAATGGACAATTACTTTAGTAGTAATTTATTACCTTTTCACTCGGGGTTCTGGGTATCATGAAAATAAGATGCTGTGACACAGGTGTTAAGGTAATTTACACATGCACAGTAAACCTAATATATTTGGGACACTCCTGCTGTACTGCTTTCAGACCTGACAGTGTTTGAATATCTGAAGTCTTGTCTTTGATTTGTCTGTTTTTACCTCACATAGTAATCTGGAATGCCCACGTTTCTGTTACCACTGAGTGACAGAGAAACACTAAATCATGTCGTCATATATAACCATTTTTCTTCTGACTATTACTGAAGCACTAAGCAACCTGTGTATACAAACCACAACTGCGCTGTGGAATCCTAAAAGAAAAGTACCAGTATGCAGCACACAGAATAAGATTGCTCTCAGAAACCCAATCATTAGCAAAGTCTTTTAGGATTATGGTATTTGGTAAACAAAGGTTTTTCTAGATATTTCTGAGCTAAAACTTATGTCCCCACATCCCTTCATCCTTCATCTATTTGCTCTCATTGAAATCTATTTTGAAAGATTCAGACTCAAAAAGACCGTTGTACAACAGTAGTTTAGGACCCCTTTGTGATTCTTTCTTTCTTTCTTTCTTTTAAGGTAAATCTAAGAGGTTAGTTTAAAAACCACCCAAAGCTAATCAAGTAAAAATACCGTAGACATTACTGAAATGCAGCCACTGTGAGCTAGATCACTGAATGTCAGGTAATTATAAGGTGTTAACAGTTTCTTCATGCTAAGCCCCATCCGTGTTCCACGGAGTTAATGAAGCAGAGAACAACTTTAAATCATTCCTGTATTCATCTCTTGTTAGAAAATATTATTACAATTTATAAAAAATGAATGCATGTTAGTAGTGAAAATTCATGCAACGGAAGTATATGAGATTAAAAATCCTGGCATGGTTTCATTTCAGAGATGGTATTCATAGTGCATCCTAATTCTTCAATAAATATCAAACAGGTTATGAACAATTTGGGAAAATTAACCATCATCACCCAATCAGAGGAGCTGACAACTCCAGTTTAATTTGGGTAGTTGAGACCTAGTAATGAAGTAGAGGTGTCATTCTATTGAATTCTGATATAACACTTGACATGAAGCACTGGCACCACCTGTAAAATCTTTGACTTGTCATTTGGAAAGCTGAAATGAGTAATTCAAGACTTGCTGTTTAAAAATATATATATTTTTTTTTTCCTAGTGTGAAGCCAGTTTTAAAAAGGAAAGGCTATCATCCCTTCTTGGTTGTTGATAGTTTGTATGTAGATCTTTATAAATTTTAATTACCGTTCAATAAGTTAATTATATGTTTTCTGAAGACATTACTTGTAACTATGTTTCAAGATTTATATTTTCACCTGGAAGAATTGTAACCAAGAAACCTGTTAAGAGCAATGCAGAAATCCAATAAGCAAAACACATCTTCTGTGTACCACGTGCTGCAGTGAAATCAGGGAAGGTAGAAAGAATAGCTTAGCCCTTTAGTAAGATTATTGCCTGTATTTTACAAGAAAAGTGCACACTTAAAAAAGCCAGCTAAGCAACATTTTCACTTATCATCACATATATATATATATATATATATAAACAAAACAAGCTCTTAAAAGTGCAAGTAAATTAACAAAGACATTACATTTCAGACCCACCAAGTTCATGCATTATCAAGTACAGGCTTGACTGATTTGTAGGTTTAGGAAGAGTTTGTGAAACTTCACTATGGAAAAAGAATATTGTATTTTTATCTCTTTTTCAATAAACCTTGAAACAAGACAATCTTTTCCCCCTCCTCCTTTTCAAAACCTTTGTATTTCTCATGACCAAAAAAAAAAAAAAAAAAAAAAAGAGAGAGAGAGAAGAAATGTTTGAGTGAATCAATTTGAAATCTTACTCAGAAGTGAAGTAATGGTAGCCTTTGTGTTCTAGACCTGAATGCTCTGTTTCTCACAGCTACTACAGGTCAAAGAGAGAGCCGTGGAAGCAAGAATGTGCAACATATCAAAATATTTTCGCAAGGAATTATTTCTGACACACTTGCTTGTATTAGAAATTATTTATATTGTTATTTAACCCATGGTTACTTTTTTGAGTAAAACTGATTTAGCATTGAAGTTATGCCACTTTGGCATATCATCAAATCTCAGCAGGGAAGCATTCTCATTGAAATGAATACACATTCATTCAGGATGAGAGTGAGAAGTGGCAAAAAATCATGCTTTATGGTATTGCTGTGGGGAGTGAGAACAATGTGACTCTGAAACTATCATATCAGAAATTTGGCAAGGTCTTACTGCTGGCAATATATACACAAATCCTGCAGTCAAAGTGTAGATGTCTTTGCAATGGCAGAGCTTAAAATGTAAAAGTAAAATGTATAAAAAGAAGAATTAGGTAGAGGAAGAACAAAGGGATACAAAATCAGACTCTGTATTTTAAAGCATTTTTTAAAAATCTCTCTTCGCCAGGAATCAACAGATTTTTTAAAGACAAAAGCAGTACCCCCTCAAAAAAAAAAGACACTTTTAATGTATTCAGTAGGTTTTAGTGAGACGGTCAGATTCAAACTTCTCCATGGAGATGACTGACAAGAAATCAGTGGATGGAACATCATTAACGTGATGCAGCAGGTCTTTCATTTACAGGAAAAATATCTCATCTGGAGATGAGATTTTTGTCCTCCTAATTCAATAAATTAAATTAATAGAAAATCAAAACACTGACTTGCGTACAGATTATCACCATCAAATAGTAGCACTAAATGTGTGGTACACAGGATTGCTTCAATGTTTAGTTGGTTAAGAGGCAGTAAAATGTCAGTAATTAACCAGTTTAAAACTCATTTGGTTATAGCATATACTAGATGAAAAAACATTTGCAATTGCAATTGATTCTACAGCTGCTTCACAGGACTGGTGTTTTTTGACCCTTCCAATAAGAATCTGGGTGGCACCTCCTCTCAGGGCTGAAGATGGTACCCTTCTCTGGGAATAAAATGTGCAGAAGTCACACTTACCCTCCTATTTTTGTCTTGGAGACTGAGAAATTTGACATCTCACTGCCATTATTTGTGCAGCAGAACTTGAAATGGATTTTTCCAAAACAAATGATTAATGTATAAGAGTTTGCAATTTAATACTATTTTTTCCATGCACAAGCATCTTGGATCCTGTTTTCAGCAATCGATTTAACATATAAATTGGCCAAACTTGGCAAAAGTCGAGAATATTTAACAGGATACAGATGGTACAGCAGAAAGCAATATCCAGAGATTTGGGTGACTTGAGTGCTCTTTAGCCCTCTACCAGCTGCTTTGGCTCACGTGTGAATAAAGACCTTTTAGGAATCAATAAGTGTATCTTATGTTGTGCCTAAGCATTGCCCACCCAACCAAACTGACACCAAAAACAAAAGCAACCATATGGTTTTAAGTATATTAATGAACAGGGCACTACAGCTTATTACGCAAGACTAAATATGTTAATTTAATATCATCAATTGCTTTCATATTGCTAATTTCCATTGGCCATCTAATACAAAGAAATGTACTTCTCTCCAGATTTTCAGTTTTAATGGTAACAGAAAATAAGACAGACAGCAAATGCCTGAGGCTAGAGGAAAATGGAAGAGACACTCAATTTTGTTCTTTACAAACCATAATAAAATCACAGTCAATAGATTTTAGTTATTGGAATCATAAAACAACACTAGCTTCACTTAACAATTAAGTCCTTAGGGGCTGTAAGTGCTCTATATGGTGTTTTCAGCTTGTAATGAATGATTACTAATTACAAGGCTCAGATTATATTGCAGGCACTTAAGTGCTGCTATCATAGAATCATAGAATCATATCCCAATATAACACAGAAGAGAACCTCGAGCAATGTCTTATTTTTTTTCCAGCAGCCTGCATTTGATAAATTGATCTTCAAGTTCCTAATAAACGTTAAAACACAAGTGATGGAGTGGATTCCAATTGTAAGTGGATTCCTAGGGCATTAGATGCTGCAGGCAATATTCTAACAATACTCCATGCTTTCCTTTAGCATTGACTTGTTATTACACTCAGAGAGGCGTGTGGCTGTGTATATCAAGAGCTGTATTACTGCCACAGTTCAGTCCATATACAGTTGTGGAATCTTCTTTCACAAAAAAAAAAAAAAAGAAAAAAAAAAGATACCAAACAAATCTACCCCATCACAACAGTACTGGCAATCATGATCAATCAATCAATCAAACAAAACCTTGTTGCTTCACGCCTATATATGTGCTAATTACATGAAATTGTACATTTAATGCCTTAGTGTAAGATTGCTACATTTTGTCTAAGATTTTGTACTCTGCAAAGTTGTCACATTCAAAATTGAATGAGACTTTGGAATCAAACACATCTTTCACTTTGCATTCAAAGGAGAACTCTACCTTTTTGTCCAGTATCTGGGACAGGAAACAGTGCTGGCATCTTTTTGTTACCTTTCTTTTTACTGTTCTATTCTATTATCATTCCTTCCTCCACCTTTGCTACCTTTGAAATAATCTATAGTCTCTTGTCTTCTACCTACTCCCATAGAATATTTCCCCTAAGGTCTCCTGCTACTCATATTCTCCTGCTTCCTTCTTCAACCAGACCCCCTCTGTACTTGCAGAAACCCTAATTCCCTTCTTCACCTGCAGTCTCTATTGTGTTAAGACAATCTTTATTTATGTCATAGCACCACACTGAGCTCTGGAGAACACTTAATTACATGGCACACTGCTGGATCACTGTCTTTAGAGTTTAAAAGATATATCTGTGTGCTAGGGATGTACTGTAGGAAGTTAGCCCTTCAGGGAGGCACAGATGCTTCTGGCTAATTACTTAGATGTCCTGAAATCCGTTGCATTTCCCTTGCCTTCTTTATATATCTCTGATGCCTAACAGTTGGCTAACTAGTTTCCTAACCTTGGAAAACAGAGGTCATCCAACTTCCATGAAGATGCTTTACTTTCAGTTCCTCTGGAAATGGAGGTGGCTTCACTTCTGAATGTGGTGAAAAGAAAATTGTGACGATTTCAGCAAGATTAGGAGTCAACCCTATTGGATATAATGAGAGATCTAGACTTTACCTGTAGAGGTTGTTTCAAACTTATTTCAAAGCATCAGGAAGATCATAAGAATTAAAGAAAAATAAGAGGAAGATGTTATCGTAACGTAGTAAAATTATAAGTACAGGTTATGAAACAACATTAAAGTTGCATTCCTGCATTATCAGACCTCCTTATGAAGTGTTGAAACCAAGACTTGATTCATAAGATTTACTTAGCAATTTTTCTCTGGCACATATCAGAAAACATCCGCTGGGAAGTGGAATAAGGAGTTGCAGCTTGAGAATCATATATTTCTTCTAGTTTTGAAAGTTCAGACATGGAGTAAAGCTCCTAGTATAAATTGAGGGAAGAGTGACAAAAGTTTACTTGTGTTTTTCCTAGTTTTAAGTTGTTGTTTTGTTGTTTTGTTTTTTGGATTTTTTTTAAGTGAACTTGTTTTAAAGTGACTAATAGTGTTGGATTAGTATCAACGTAATGAGAATGCAGAGACATGGAAGACCCCTTGGATATGATGGTCTGGTTGTTGAGTATCTGCTGCCTGACTTGTGTTTGTCACAATATCTTCACATTTACTTTGCTGGAGAGAAGAGAATGGGAATGTGCAAGACTATGGAAAATGAGCTTGTACAATGTACGTAGTCTGTTTTCTATATTCCATATTCACTGTCACTGTCAGAGTTAGTAATATGTCCCTCTGAGTACACTTCTCTGTCTTTTGAAAAATCATCCTCAGGTGCTTTATGGTTTTCCAAAATAGTCTATTCTTTCCCTTTCTAATATCCCCCTGACTATCAAGGCCAGCCATGTCAATGATTTTAACCTTTTACCTTTAATGCAATAGTGTAAATGTAACAATAATTAACTTCTGAAATAAACAAGTCATTAACAATGCTTTTCTGTAGCTATACATTCACGTTACAGTAAAAAAGAAATAATTACCAAAGAGAAAAGAAGCCTCAAAATATGAGTATGCTAATTTAAATGATTAAACAGAGAGTAAAACCTTGCTGTTGGCTACCTAGAGGTAAATTAAATAATCAAAAGATGTGACTATAGAGTTTGATTTGGAGAGTACAATATTTGGTCTATAATGCAAGCTATTAGGCCTTTCTCAGTTATAGAAAGTTGCAGGTGAAATTCCACCAGAGTCATAGTGTGGGTGGGAGGGGATCTTCAGAGGTCACGAACCCCAGCCCCTGCTCAAAGCAAGTCCAATTAGAGCAGGTGGCTTAGGGCTGTGTTCAGTGCAGCTCTGAGTATCTCCAAGGACAGTGATCCCACAGCTTCTCTGGGCACTTGTTGCCGTGTTTGATCACCTCCACAGTGAAAAAAATCTTTTCTTACATTCAGTCAGAATTTCCCATGTTCCAGCAAGAGTCTGTTCATTCCTCTGTACAACCCTGAGAGGAATCTAGCTCTGCCTTCTTTACACCTCCCTACTGGATATCTTGAAGAATTATTAAGGCCCCCTTGAAGCCGTCTGTTCCCAGGTGAACAGATCCAGCTCCTGCAGACTCTCCTCAAATAACCCCTGCTCCAGCCCCCAACCACCTTGGTGGCTTCCATGGGACTCACACCAGTACATCAGTCTGGCCCATGTCGAGAAGCCCCAGGATAGGCACAGCACTCCAGGTGCATCTCACAGGTCCCAGAGAGCAGGGCAGGATCCCCTCCTGGACCTATTGGCTGAAACCTTGCTTGTGCAGCCCAGCAAGTAGGGGCTACTTTGCTGCCTGGGGGCACTGCTGCCTCACGGCTAATGTGGTGTCCCTGAGGCTCCAGACCCTTTCCTGCAGAGCTGCTTCTGACCAGTCAGCCCCACCCTGTCCTACTACAGGGCTTCATCCATCCCAGGCGCCAGGCTTTGCATTCAATTTTGGTGAACCTCGTCAGGTTCCTCTCTGCCCACTTCTCCAGCCTGTCCAGGACCCTCTGCAATACTGCCCTCATGCATATTGACTATTTCTTCCAACTTGGTATCAAACGAATTTGCAGGGAGCACACTATGTCCTATCATCCTGGTCACCAGTAAAGATGTTAAGCGTTATTAACCCTAGTATCAATGCCCAAGTTAACACAGTTGTTTGTAAAACTTGCAACCAGGCAGACTGGTTGAGCTAATCACAACCCTTTGCGCCCACCCAGTTGTCCACCATTCATGCTGTTGTCCACTTGTCAAATCCGTATCTCACCAATTTGGCTATAACATTAAAAAAACTCCAAACTTATAAGATTTTTAGTACTTTTAACCTCAATTTAGACACAGTCACTTCTTTCATTACAAAAATGAAACAATGTAAACATGCTTACATATTTAAATACAGATTTAAAACAATAAACATATGATAAAATTCATATAAATATAAAAACAGTAGTTATAAGAATAAAACTTTAGTAAGTAGATAAGTACTTTTAAATGTCATTAAATTTCTTTTTAAGACACATAAGGAAATTACATTTTTACATAAACAGGCTTTGGAGGATAAGTATTAACCTTTTTCAGAAAATGAGATTAAAAGCATGCCATTTTAACCACAACTTGAAAATTTATACAGGTTAGTTAAAAATGTCCAAGCAGTTAAGCAAAATAGAATCATTGGATAACTAAGGCTGGAAGGAACCTCAGGAGATCCCTAATCCAAACCTCCACCAAAGAAGAGTCAGCTTGAAAATCTCCATGGGTGGAGATTGCACAACCCCTTAGGGCCCCTGCTCCAATACTTTACTTTCTGCATGGTGGGGTTTTTTTACTTATGTCCAGCAAAAGTGTCTTGTGTTTCAGCTTGTGCCTGCTGCCTCTCACTCTCCTGCCATGCACCACTGCTCCTATGGAATATATTAAAAAAATCACTTGTATTTCACAATAATTGCCTTCATCTAAAACATCTAAGCCACATTTTAAACTCTTAACTGAAGACACAGAGTGGGCTTAACCTCATTCTATCCCAGCTGAAAACCCATTACTAAATCTCCTTTGTAGAACCTCTCGTTTGCACCTGCAATTTCTTGGAGCCTGCTTTTGTGTTCGTGCATTTCCAGCAGTCACAAAACCATGGGTGAAAAGGGATCTAGGCATCTTTATGATGCCTCTATCAGTCTGCTCAGGTCAGAGGCAGGCAACAGAAATGTAAAAAAAGTCCAATAACTCTTTGGATCACAGCTATTGTCATTAACAGTTACTGGTGACTTATTAGCCTTGGATTTCCTAGTGAAAATAAGGGCATTTTAAAGTGGTGTTGATAACAGTTCATTCATGTTAATACCACGTCAGATATCATCAATGCAGCTGCAGCTGCCAACAGCTACAAAATGTGCTTCTAAAAAGGTAAGAAAATACTCTTCTGATTTCTTTACACCATTCATTATATACTGGAAACATCTCTTTGCTATCTTTATTTTCTCCTTGTCAGCATCTGTTAAATCAGAATTCACTTAAAGGAACTTTTCTTTCATTTTCCTCTCTTCTCTGTTCTTTTCTCTGTAACTCTTCTGATCTTATTTCAAATGTCATCTTCTCATCTACAGTCTTTATCTCTCTCTCTCTCCCCCCCCTTCTCTTTTTTTTTTTTTTTTTTGTTTTTTAACTTAACTTCTCTCTCTCTGCTTCTCAGTTGTGTTCTGCTTGATCTGACCTCACTTTGTCTGGGCTCTTTTCCCTATTACTACCAATGATATTTGTGAAATGAATTTGTGAAAACAAAGTGAAAAAACTTTTTTTCAGTTAAAGAAAAGCACTCTGTCATTGTCCCCTCCCCTTCATCTCCTAATAATTTTTAGTGATCAAAATAATTTTATATTTTACCTTTCTTTACCATCCTTCAAAATAGGGTGAAAATCATAGCCAGAGACCTTTGTGGTAAGCCAATGTAAGCTAGCATTGCCATATGACTAACACAGTTCTGCAAAATAAAAGCCTGGTTTGGGTTTGACTATTTTTTCCTCCTCACATCTAACTCACACTTTCCCCTTTTAACTGTGGCTATCACTGGGGACATCCCCAGTGGATTAACTTAACATAACAGAAAGAAAAGTTCAGGATTTTCCTAGTACTACTATCTTTTAATAAATTGCCATTTATTTTTTCGAATTAGGATCAAAAATACAAAAGAGCAAGCACATGCTAAAGGATACTTCAGTGTTGCACCTTAACCATTGTGCAATTTGCTTCTTTGAGCCTACCCAGTGCCATTTCCAAAATTAATAGACATCAGCTACATTTTTTTTTAAATGTTTATTCAAGAGGTGCAAAGCTGTGATGACCAGATCACTTGTACTTTTTTATATTAGAAATAAAACCACAGCTTGGCAGATGTGTGAAGGTCTGTGCAAGACAGAAGGAAACTGAATAGTCAAAATTTACTAGAAGAAAATAATAATTGCAAAAAATTAAACTAGTCAGCTGCAGGCATTTGGGAGGTCATTGTGTTCAGAAATACTTTGACAAATGGATATGGCAATTAAATACATATGGTGGATAAAACTACCGGTATTTGCCACATATCATGGCATTAGTATCATATTAGATATGCTAATTTGGTACGATTAACCTTTTGTAATTGCTTTAAAGACCTTGTCTAACCAGGCAGAATATTACTTCATCGAAGGAATAACTGATGAAGTATAAAACTAGAGGCAAGCCTTCAAGAAACCAACTACCTTGTCTGTATACAGTACATATTTTCCTAGCAGGGTTTATGCAATCTTTTTTAATCATATATATATATATATTTTAGTATTTCTTTTGTGAAGAGTTCCCAAAGGGACTCTGATTTCTGAATAATTTGTGATGTGTTTTTTGTTCTTCCACAGAATTTTAGTAACGGAAAATGATTACTCCAAGTTAAATGTTTGTTTTTCATTCTTCTCTCAGAGCTAAGAGATGCAACTGAGTACTTTCATGGAGTGGGGCGGGGGGAAGAAAGATGATAAAAACAGAATGCAGTTTACAATTGTGTATTCAAATTAAGGAAACCATTTGCAAATTTTATGCTCCATTGACCAACATATGCTGATACAGACAAAAAGAGCTAGCACAGACATTTTCTGCGTAATAGGTTCTGGATAAACTGGCCAAGTGGCAGAATGCTAGAGATCAACCACCTGAGAAGAGTAAAACCACTGTGTGCTAGTATGAACCTGGAATGGTGTAAGCTATATTGATCAGATTTCATGGAATAGAAGTTTACTCTATTTAACCAAAAATGAAACACACTTATTGAAGAAAGGTAGTCTGGGCTAGCTTCTACTTTTCCATAGTACACCAGAACCTAACTGGTAACTAGGTTCATAATAGTTAAGTAAGTGGAGAGTCAGACCTGTTCTTTAATCTGTGGTAAAGGCTTCCACATTTAATTTGGTATTGCCTGAGTCAGTTATTAGTTTACTAAGTACACAGTCCTTTAGTTCCACCTCTGGACATTTCATCTAAAGAATTGATTAGGACTATCTCACTGCCATGTGACTCACGTCAGAAATGAAGAAAATTATCCATGAGAAATATCCTGACTGGAAGCATAAACTTAACTTCAGAGGCAAGGAGAGTTCCCTCAGCTTCTAAGCACCTGCCATCTTCACAAGTATCCTTTGCAAGTATCTATGTTTGCAAAGCCAGAAGACTAGTGCCTGTGTTCTTTAAGAAAATATAAAAGACATGCAGCATTAGCACCAATCACATTTCTTATCTGTTACTAATATTATTTTAAAGAGTTATAAGAAATATGGTATCACCTTGTGGCTGAGCCCCTGCTGAGCTAGTCACTACATAAACTTATGGGGAAGAGTAAGTTCTGAATCTTGAACACTAATAAATGTATTCAAACAAATAAATGCAAAAATGCAACATTAAAGCAAGGAAAATAATTTTCAGGTTTATTGTTTTATTGCTGTTTAATTTAATTCGTATGTTTTTGAATATATAAAAATGTTTGTGGGAAAGTGGTGATATTTTTATTGGAAGTAGATTTCCAGGTAACTTTTCTGTTTAAAAATTCGTATGACTCTCAAGTTCCACCTGAAATTATTTGCAACATAAAACATGGCACAAAAGCAAGCCCACCTGGATGAACTGAAATAGCCAGTCTTCCCTCAAGAGTCTAACTGAACCTTGAACTGAAGTTCCAGAAAAATTAAGCTAAAATCATATATTTCCACAAAACTTTTAACCTGGAGATCTAAGTTATTCCAAAGGGGCCTATTAAGGACAAGAATATGCTGAAAAATGGAAAAGTAACATTCACAACATATTTTGAATTCTGGGAAACTTAAACTTATCTGACCTTCTTTTAAAATATTTCTTTAGCCTCTATTAGCATTGCTGGGTTTATATTTGCAAGAAAATAGAGATGACTGTGCAACAACAAATCTGTTCTTCACTTTGTCATTTGCTAGTGGGCCATCCAAATTAGAAAACAGAAGAAAGGGGTGATTCAGATGACTGCTTACTTACCTCAGGCAACAAAAAAGACAGGCTAAATCTTCTTCTGAATCATTGAAGTCTTATTTTCAAATGTAAATTTTTTCGTCCTAGTCCTGTTGGCTATGTCTACTAACACTTCAACAAAAAATGGCAAAAATAGTTCTACAACTCACCTGTTCCTACAGGTATGCAACTGCATAGCAGAGAGATGAAGAACAGCCTTACAGTGTAGAACACTTACCCAGTTACCTACTGCCATAGGAGTAAGCTTGGGCATGAGGAGTACTGTATAGTCAAGTTACGCTTACAGATTCCTTGTCTGTGAAGAGCCAGCACAGAGTTACCCTTAGATTTTCAGTACTGACACCCTGGAGGAGCATCAGAAATTTAGAAAATTTAACTGAAGAGGAACATTCCACTGTATTTGAAAAATCGTGGCAGTCAGGCAAACTCCCAGTGACCAGAAAAAGGGAAACATCACACTCATTTTTAAAAAGGGTAAAAAGGAGGACCTTGGGAACTACTGATCAATCAGCCTCACCTCCACACCCAGTAACATCATGGAACAGATCTTCCTGGAAGCATGTCAAGGCACATGGAAGACAGAGAGGTGATTAGAAACAGCCAACATGGCTTCACCAAGGGCAAATTGCGCCTGACTAATCTGGTGGCCTTCTATGATGGAGTGACTGAGTTGGTGGATAAGGAAAGAGCTATTGATGTCATCTATCTGGACTTTTGTAAGGCCTTTGACATGGTACCACACACATTTTTGTCACTAAATTGGAGAGATATGGGTTTGATGGATGAACTGTTAGATGAATAAGGAATTGGCTGGATGGCCACATCCAAAGAGTTGCGGTCAACGGCTCAATGTTCAAATAGAGATCAGTAACGAGTGATGTCCCTCAGGGGTCCATACTAGGATCAGTACTGTTCAATATCTTTATTAATGACATAGCCAGTGAGATTATTTGCATCCTCAACAAGTTTATGGATGACACCAAGCTGAGGTGCAGTTGATATACACTAGAGGGAAACAATGCCATCCAGAGGGACCTTTACAGGCTTGAGAAGTGGGTCAACCACATGACAGTTCAACAAGGCAAAGTGCAAGGTCCTGCACCCGGGTTGGAACAATCCCCAGTATCAGTACAGACTGGGGGATGAATGGATTGAGAGCAGCCCTGCAGAGAAGGACTTGGGGATATTGCTGAAAAATTGGACATGAGCTGGTAAAGTGCGTTTGCAGCCCAGAAAGCCAATTGTATCCTGTGCTGAATCAAAAGAAGAATAGCCAGCAGGTCGGGGGAGGTGGTTCTCCCCCTCTACTCTGCTCTCATGAGATCCTGCCTGGAGTACTGCATCCAGCTCTGGGGCCCTCAGCACCAGAAAAACATGGACCTGTCAGAGAAGGTCCAGAGGATGGCCTCGAAAATGGTCAGAGGGCTAGAACAACTCTCCTGTCAAGAAAGGCTGAGAGAGTTGGGGTTGTTCAGCCTTTCAGTATATAAAGGTTGTGTGACCTTTCAACATATAAAGGGAGCTTACAAGAAAGATGGGGGAATGACTTTTTACCAGGGCCTGTAGCGACAAGACTAGGGGCAATGGTTTTAAACTGAAAAAGGGTAGATTTAGATTAGATATGAGGAAGAATTTTTTTACCGCATGGGTGCTGAGACTCTGGAACCGGTTGCCCAGAGAAGTTGTGGATGCTCCACCATTCGAAGTGTTCAAGGTCAGGTTGCATGGGGCTTTGAGCAACCTAATCTAGTGAAAGATGTCCCTGTCCATGGCAAGGGGGATTGGAACCAGATGATCTTTAAAGGTCCCTTCCAACCCAAACCATTCTACGATTCTATGATTCTTGAACCATGAGTATTGCACAACTTCACTGAATAATCAGAGACAAAATTCATGGCCATGAAAGAGAATGATTTCCAAAAGGTAATAAAAACATCTACAGAAAGCTAAGTTATTTTTCACAATGAACGATTGGATCACCTCCAGTAAGAAATTGTACCTCACAAATTTTATGTTGCACAATAAAGAATAAATCATGAAGTAACTTCCATGAGTAGCCTTCAGAAAATTGAACAGCTTATTACAAAATCTTCTCTTCAGACCAAAACAAAATCTATGTTACCACTCCAGGTCCCAAGCAACTTATATTACTGTTTTATACTATGAAGCTACTGTTTCTTGCTCTAGAAGCAACCGTGATTTGGTGGAGGCTGCAAATCTTGTAAGTGACATAAATGGCTTTGGTGTTTTAAGTCCCTCTGAAATCACACAGATTATGGCCATGTGAGGTATTAAAATGATTGCGCTAAATCTGCATAAAACATTTCCTAGGAGACACACAAAAATCACATTTATAAATCAGTATTGTCATTATTGCTGTTTCACTCATAAGTGCTTACTGTCAAAAAATATGAAATAAGACAATGGATTAACTTGCTTACTTGATGGGAAATTATCTGAAATGTTTGTCCTTGGTCAGATAGAGACTACATGGTTAGCTCTAGTAGTCCCAATATACTTCCACTCTTAGTATTTTAACAGACATAATTGGGTAGCTCACACTCAAAATGATTCCTCCTTCACATGCTACATGAAAACTTCATCCAACAGGCATAAAGGTACAGTCAGTTTATACTTGAATATATACCTCATTTCAAGTAAAATTATGCTGCGTTTCTACTGAGAGAACAGGTAAGATCACTCTCCCCACACTTCTGAGTAGAGCACTGAAAGTAACAAGAATACAGGGTTTAGAGAAAAATTGTTTCTGTGGCAATCTACCTAAAATGCAAATGATTCCTAATTTCTTGAGTTTATTCTGTTGGCTCTTCCCTAGCTCATTTGTACCATTGCTCTTTTCTAGAGGGACAAGTGCTGACAACGATTTGGACACAAGAGATATGCATCTGGAATTATTACGTTGGTGAAATACCTTTTGGAGCTGAACAATGCAGCACACCACTGAGCTGTAACATCTAATTATGGCTAGTGGCACAAACTACTGAATTGGTCAGCTCTTCTATAATGCTGCTTCATGCATTGCTTCTGTTAAAATGTCCAGTTGTCAATTACTTAGAAGCTGATGGATGCCTCCATTCATCCATCATTTGAAAGGAATATTTCTTTGAAAGCAATGGATTAGTCTAGGGTTTTGAAAATACAAAGCTGAGGGGGAACAACTGTCTCTTTTATAGACTACAGAATTCTCCTGGAAAATTACTTTTGGTTAACAATCTGCCTGGCACAGATAAAAAATAAAAATAAAAAACCCTCATGTTTTGGTGCTTATTTCTATCCTTTCCTCAAGAGTAAAAGATCCACTCCCTCAGCAGGCTTGCTCTTTGGAAAGATTACCATTCTCTCCCTCTAATCTTTTCCATCCTGCAATGCACTGCAAGCTTGAGTTTCATAGAACTAATGAAATAATTGTTATAAATTATAGATTTCTTTCCTATGAAAGATATATCTGAACTTCCCAATTAAAAAAAAACAAAACAAAACAAACTGCATTGTTTTATTTATTTTTCACACATTTTTTATTTACAAACAAGACAAGTATGACACCATAGCATGATACAAGAGCTATTTTCTTATTTCCTGACAACTTTTTTAAAACCTCTAGCCAAAATTCACAACTATGTTTACTTAGTGGTAGAGTGGTAACAAAAGTCAGTAGACAACATTTTTAAATAAAACACTTCTTTTGTAGCATGGGTACCTCTTACAGTAAGTGGCTGTATTATCCTGCAACAGACATGTTTCTGTATGCAAAATCCTTTCTCAAGCTTGCCCTTTTGGAGTTTTTTTACAAATTTTGTTTTATATTTTTTAAAACACACTATGGCCTCCCACTTTCCTTCATATCACTTGTAGCTTGTCAACAAGTGTTTATTTCATCAGAGCTATTAAACATCTGACACTCCAGTGTCAGATGCAATAACTATCTCTTAAACACACAGCTCTGAACTAGGGTCTGTTTATTTCTGTAACCAGATTATTACTTTACTAGGTGTATTTTAATGATTATACTTGCTCAGTGAGAAAAAGAAAAGCCCTAAGTCCTATTACTAACTAAAAACTTCCATCCCAAAAGAGGTTCAACAAGCATCGGAACCCCTGTCACGCTGCCTGAACAGAGTTTCTCTAAAAGAAGGATGGAGAAAGCAGTTCTCAAATTCTGGCACATGGGTTGTAAGTGGTGGTGGAAGAGATTTTACAAAATGCTTGCAGCCACAGACTTAACACAGCAAGTTAATTGCATAAGAAAAAAATTTTTTCCAGTGATCTTTTTTGACCTAACTTTATTTTTAATGAGGTAAAATTTACAAGTTGTTTCATAGCCTGCATATTTCACTTTCCCAACCCACTTTTCATTCTCGTTCTACTGAACTCAGATGATAAAACTTTTTGCCTTTTACTGATGCATCTTTCATCTGAGGAACAAAATACATTTTGCAAAGAATTAATACCACCTGTGAAAGTGGTAAACATAAAGGATCATCAGAAGGCATAAAATATGTCTGCAGAAAGGGGGGTTTGGTTTGTTCGTTTATTTTGTACTGATACTGGTAATGTTAAATATGCACCTGTCAATAAATGAGTGAATGAATGACAGCTCAGTGAAAACTGAAGTCTTCATCTACTAAGACTAAGACACTGAGATGTATCTAGAAAGCCAGCTAGAAAGAAAAGCTTAAATGAGATTGGTTCATGAACATCAAGGGCCCTGAGCAAAGTGAAAGACAACTCTGTGAAGAACTAAAAGGGAACAAGAGAGCTCATGCAGGACCATAATGACAAGATCATGGTATACGAAGACTAATTTCTCATTCAGCAAACTATTTTAAAAGTTTTTTATTATGTAGACCCTTATTATTTACTAAGCAATTTATAACAAGGAGTGAAAAGGCGAAAACCCAGAGAAGGTATCATTCTGTACAATCTCCACTGAAGGCTTTGATCAATAGAGATAGTTATTCTATCACCATTCAGTGCATATCTCACCAGTTTAGATGTGCTAAAGAAGGGCTCAGTTACTGTCTCTGAATTCTCCTTCCTCCCTGGAAAGTATCCCAAAGCCTTGCAATAAGACTGGATGTTTTCACTTTCTCCTTATGTCACTTTTACGCTTTACATAAATAATTAAATATTTGTGGGCATGAAAAGGGAAGATGTATTCTCCAGCCTAGAGATCTGGACTCTCATCTGGGAGTTAGGATAGTCAGATTTTATTCCCTGATCCACAAATGTTTAATTATTCATGCAAAGTGAAACAAAATGTGAACGGAAGTAATTGAGAACACCCCACCTCAGAGACCCATATACTGTGATGACTGGGGATCTTTACTGTGATGAAGTTAAAATCTCCTCAGAGGAAGGAAATTAATCTCTTGTTTCTTCCCCCAGTTTCAAAAGTCTCTTCCTTTGTGTTTGCATGATTCTGAACACTAAACTTTCTGCCTAAAATCAAGTGTTTTCTTAGACAGCAAGAAGTACTTCTTATATCACACTAAGTTAAAAAAAAAATCAGGCAAGTTCATCAGCTCTTCATCAAGGAGCACTTTTTGTCTCTAAGACTTTTTGTTTAGCAGAAAAGATCACACACACACATAACTACTTGCAGAACAGTTCAGCCTTTTCTTTATTTTCTTTCACAAGCTATTGGTCTGAAAAACCATGATTTGAACAATGTAAAATAGGAGGTAAAATACATGGTGTATAAAAGAATTACAAAACTCTAGGGATTTACCAAACCGGGTCAAACAATTCTGCAAAATCTTTGGCTTCAAGGGCTTTAAAGTATAACATCAGAGTAAGCACAGAGCATGGGATTTAATGACTTTGCTACTGTGTCAGGCTCTGGTGCAAGATGGTTACCTCCAGTCAGTCTCTCGCCCAGTTCTTTCTCTCCAAAACCCCAGTATTTCAAATGTAGATTCTAAAGGAAGGTTTGTAATGTGGATACTCATGGTTCCTACTTTAAAATTTACTTTCCATGAGTATTTTGTAAAATCAAATGAACCGTGAAAAAGATTTGGACAATCTTGTTAATTCACTTACTAAAGTAACAGTGGACAGTGCACTTAATCAAAATAAATACAGTAGATATTTATTTGATATTACAAAGTTAAATGTAAATTTGTCTTTAAAGAAAAATATAAATATGAATTCACCCAGCCCTGCTTAAAAGTCAATAAATTTTGAAAGTCAAGGTTTCTCTGACAATGCAATATATATTTCCTATCTCTAAAAGGAATAGTCTCTTATTTCTTTTCTGTGGAAACTTTACATATTACTCTGCTTTTTGTGTTGGCTTAAAGTATTTATGTATGCAATATGATCAACTAGAGCAGTGTATTTGTGTGTTTGGTAGCTACTCATAAGTGCTGTACAATTGCTTTTAGAATCTTAGTTTCCTTACGTCATGATCATTGATACTAAAGGAGCCTTTAATAGCAACAACTGAAAGAATTGCAGTAGGTATAGCCCCTGTATTTAGCTAAAAACAGATTCTCACAGGCTTCAAAAGAAAGGCAAAAGGGGATGGAAAGTGAAATGGAAACTCATTTTGTGAGTGGCAAGTTGAGGCACAAAGATGATAGGTGGCTCCTTGTCACAAAAGGCCAGGGCCAGATTTCTAAGAGACTAGATTCTGTGGCTGGCAGCACTCAAAGATATTAGGCTCTAATGGCTTGCTCTGTGAAATGTATGGCCTGGTTTTCAGAGCAGTTCAGCACCCGAGGAACTAGAAAATGACTTGTTCCTTATTCTGCATCTCGACAGTGTAAGCCAAACCTTATGAAAATCTAACCTCAGTGATGAATTCTGACTACTGTATCAAATCTATCAACATGTCACTTTGTACAAGGTCACATAAGAAGTCCATCAAAGTTTCTGGAACTGAACCTACGTCTCTAGAATTTTAGCATAGTACTTCTTTTTGCATGCACAGGAAAGCACACCATCGTAAACTACTCTCAGTGAATGCATTATCTTGTTAGGAGACAGTGAAAAAGACAAGAGAAAAAAAACAGAAAGGGAAAGTTACTTCAGCATTTTTAAAAGAATTTATGCATCCTATTTTTATTTTAGATTCAATTTGCCTTTACAAGTTGGGGTGAGGAAAGTGATCCTTCTTGTTTGTTTTCTAAGAGATGTGCTAAATGGCCAGGAAATATAGAACACACTAGAGAGTTTGGAGACTTCTTAATTCATTGCCCTGGTGTACAGTAAATCTATTCCTTGAACAGGTTTATTTCTTTTATCCAGCAGGATTTCACCTAATGGATGGCATGGATATAAGATGGTGACTGTATAGTGAGTGATGTTACTAGGGGCAAGACTTATCACTGTGATGAAAAGTAAAGAGAAGCAGCACTTTACAAATAAGTGCTTTGTAAAGAAAATGGAGTTTAAACCAAACACTTCTTTCATACCTGCAAACAAGTTCATTGCCTTGAAGGATGTAGACTTAGAGCATTGCCTTGACCGAGGCAGTCCACTTCACTCCTACTCATCGACTCCAACACTGTGTTCATTCTAGTCCTGGGTGGAAGAAGAAAATTTAGCAAGTTAGTAGCCTTGACGTTGCAGTGATTTGTGTAAATTGTTCTGAATATACTCACCTATTCTTGTTAGTACTGCAGATGTGACCTAAGCCCAAACTGAATTCAAGGTTAGCTAATCACATTTTAATTGATATGCTCTTTGGTGGCATTTGGCTTCTAGCGTAAGCTAAGACAGCAGGACTTAAGAATAGGTTAGGTGTTCAAGAAAAATGTGGGTTCAGGGGTTTTTTACCTTAGAGAAACAAAGAAAGTTCTGGCTGTGAACGCACTGTAAAACAAAACCAGGATGTTCACTTCTGTCTGCAAGCAGCAGATTCAGGACTATGAACTCTCCACCCCTATTTTTTCCCCTGGAATATTATTACAATGATAAAGCTTCAAAGTCAGTCATACTAACTATTCCAAAGGTGAAAGAAGAAAGGTGGTATGAATGATGCCTTTAAAGGTTATAATTTAGGACTGGCTGCAGGGAAGAAATTCAGAAGAAAGAAGGAGCAGAGAGGACTGCAGGAGAGGAAGGGATAAAGAGAGGATAGATGGACAATAACAGTGGTGTGAGGACAGGCAGGTACCTTTCACTAATCAAAGCTCAATGTGGCATTGCAGTATCAACTAAACATATCAAGATCACTTCAAGAATTGCATTCTCCCTTTCTTTGTAGATCTTCTGCTGACAGTAGTATAAGATTCTGTACAGTCTCAGGGGACTACCAAATCCTCAATTTTATTCTCAAGAAAATTTGGAAGTCAGTCCTGTCCTCAAAAGAGGTTTTACACCTTGCTCAGTGACAATGACAATGATGTGATTAATTCATGACTGGGGTAAGGCTAACAGTTATTGTAAGGACCCTGCACCCCTC
This sequence comes from Gymnogyps californianus, assembly GCF_018139145.2. Taxonomy (NCBI): domain Eukaryota; kingdom Metazoa; phylum Chordata; class Aves; order Accipitriformes; family Cathartidae; genus Gymnogyps; species Gymnogyps californianus. The sequence goes on along the minus strand of NC_059500.1, from coordinate 51,207,844 downwards.
TCAGTACACACACACGTACGCACATATAGAGACCACAAGGGTTTCGCTGCCTGCACTTAAGGACAGCTTTGACATGCCAAGGCTGCCTGGACCTGGGTAACAGCTGTGAGAAAGGGCTATGAATAATGCTCGTGCTCCCCCACCTTGTTCAGGAGTCCTCGCAGCTGTGCCAGCACCTGGTGACATACCGTGCTGATCCACACTGTGACCCACAGACTCAACTCCCTGGCTTGACCTCTTGGTCTCAACGAGAATCCTGGATGGCTCTGGTCACCATCAGGGACCTGGCCTGGTTGCCCTGCTCCATTGAGGGGGAACTGCACTCGTCAGGGACACTGCCTGCCCTGCCCTGCCCTGCCCTGCCCTGTGCTGGGGTTGCCCTTGGCTCTGCTGCCACTGCAGAGCAGCTCTGCCTGCTGCTTCCTGAAAAACTAGGATTTTAAGACTCATCTGCCTTTGCTGAGAGAAATTTGCCTTGCTGCTTGAGAAATGTAGCACTACATTGTTTTTTTCCAACTTAGAATACTTCTTCACCAAAAGGAGTTTCAAGTGTTGTTTTTGCTAATTTTTCACAGTGGACTTCAGCCCAGTGAAGAATTTTATGAGACATGAAACCACCACAGCATGTCTCACCTCAAATATCCTCCTTGAAGGTAACAAGGTGGGCATAACTGAAATACAAGCAAGATAATCTTGATTTCTGAATTCTGACCAGTAAGTGCAGGCAAGTTTGAAAACTGATTACTCAGACCTTTGGAAAGGTCTTGGAAAACCAAATTATCCAAGGACAGAAGAATTCAGGGATGACTGAAAAAATCTGTATCATTGTGCTGGTTTTGGCTAGGGTAGAGTTAATTTTCTTCATAGTAGCTAGTATGGGGCTACGTTTTGGATTTGTGCTGAAAATAATGTTGATAATACAGGGACAGTTTCGTTATTGCTGAGCACTGCTTACACAGAGCCAAGGCCTTTTCTGCTTCTCACATCACCCTGCCAACAAGTAGGCTGGGGGTGCACAAAAAGTTCAGAGGGGACACAGCCGGGACAGTTGACCCCAGCTGACCAAAGGGATATTCCACACCACATGACTTCATGCTCAGCATATAAAACTGGGGGAAGAAGAAGGAGTGGGGAGACGTTTGGAGTGATGGCGTTTGTCTTCCCAAGTAACCGTTAAGTGTGATGGAGCCCTGCTTTCGTTGAGATGGCTGAACACCTGCCTGCCGATGGGAAGTAGTGAATGAATTCCTTGTTTTGCTTTGCTTGTGTGCGCGGCTTTTGCTTTACCTATTAAACTGTCTTTATCTCAACCCATGAGTTTTCTAATTTTTACCCTTCCGATTCTCTCCACCATTCCACCAGAGGGGGAGTGAGCGAGTGGCTGTGTGGTGCTTAGTTGCTGGCTGGGGTTAAACCACAACGATAATCCCAGTAGAAATAGCTCATGGGTGAATCTAATTCATAGGTTATAAGATTTTCATTAGTTTCCTTTCACTGTTCAATTCAGCAAAACTTGCCTTTGATAACATGTGATACAAACAAGAACGGACAAAACAGCTAAGCTGCTATAGCTACTGGGGGTTTACTGACATGTTGTCTAAACCCAGACTAAATGACATGACATCTGTATCCACAGGAATCTTGTTAATACAAAGTCATCAACAGTGGAATTATACCAATGTTAGCAACAGTGATGCATACATTCCCAAAACTCCCTTTTATGGACATGGTCATCAGAAGAATTCAGCCAGAGCGAAACAGTAATAATTATGTAGGTTTTGGCACATCTAGGGTGCCTTTGTCTCCAGGATCTCAAACAATATCTCATACACTTTGCAAACCTAATTTAATCAAGCTTTATAACTTCATAACAGAGAGCTAAAGTACACAGAGATCATTTTCACCATCACCCACCCAGAACAGCTGCCAATCAGTAAACCGTACTAGTGTTTCAGCACAACTTTGAACCAGAAAACCATGAAATAGTGACGAAAGAAAAAGACGGTGAAGAAGAAGGAGAAGGAAGAAGGATAGGGAAGAAGGAAGAGGAAGAGGAAGAGGAAGAGGAAGAGGAAGAGGAAGAGGAAGAGGAAGAGGAAGAGGAAGAGGAAGACTTCCCTTCCTCCCACAAGTGGCTGTTTTCTGGATCTAAAAATGAAAGTACTTCTTTGTATTGAAACCATGTGAGATTCACTGCCCTCACCCTATCAATTGTTTCAATTTCACTGGGAGTACAATACAGATTCTCAAAGAGAATGCCTTGTCGGACATGAATATCACACAAAATTTCAGATATAATGCTAACTAGTGAAGATATCAGAACAGAGACCTTGTCTGGAATATTCACAGAAATACAGCAGAAAAGGTGAAACTGGTAGTAATTACAGCTATGGTTAGAGATGCCATATAGATATTGTTACACTCCAAACATTGATATCAGTGGCTCAATGAAAGGAATTTTCTTGGCCTTTTCAGCAACTTTACTAATATAAATTAGTTGGCAATGTCTAGCCATGACCCTTTAACCTCTTGTTTCCACAAGGTAAATTCTGTGAGAACAATCTTCCTCCACAGGTTTTAATCAAGTTGAAAATTTTAAGAGAAAGATCAGTCTTGTGCTAAGTGTTAAATACAGAAAATTCAGAAAAGTACAGGAACAAGAAATAGGGTCAGTAAAATGAGTATGATGTTTTGAATACTTGGGAGAGAAAAGGGTCATAACGAACAGGACCCTACAAATCCCTTATCTTGCTTTCATTAAAATACCTTTCTCTCACCTAGTTACTGGATGAGAATAGTGTTCACAGTCTAGGGTTTCAAATCTGTTCTTTTACTAGCATCAGCTTCAATACATTTTATGCCCTTCCATAACTATATTTCCTAAAATGATAGGCTTCTGAAACTGATCCTTTACAACAGTATTAACATATTGACATGAACAGTAAAATATTATCTTTACATTACTTAACTTCTAGGGTAAAAGCATGTACACTTTTCCCACCATCTTCACCCATAAAACTGACGTGATGAAAAAGGACTCTTTGCAGGGGAGCAGAACACTTTCCCCTGTATGATCTGTTGAGTCCAGGAAGTCCTGAATTTCAGGCAATGCGTTGTTATAGGAACTCTCCAGGTAATCTTTGCAAAAGAGGGGTAGCTTGCCCATGCAAAGGGAGATTTCTATAGCAGTACTTTCTGTTTTTCAAAAGTGAATGAAAGAGAGCTTTTCATCTCCAAAAATTTTCTCTTTAGGGTTTGTGTTATTATTAAACCTCCTTGGAAATCTTATCTTCCACAAAAAAAAACCAAACAAAGCAGACTGTTTTGGGTTTTTTTTAACATAAACAAAAATGTCATTGAAAATATATGTATATTTCACAAAGGTATTTTGACTAGAAACTAATCCAGTGAACTTTTCCTGACATTCCTTTGAGTTTTATTTATTGTCCCGTGGAGAGTTGACCCTGGCTGGATGGCAGGTGCCCACAAAAGCCACTCTATCACTCCCCTCCTAAGCTGGACAGGGGAGAGAAAATATAACAAAAGGCTCGTGGGTCAAGATAACGACAGGAAGATCTCTCAACAATTACCATCACGGGCAAAACAGACTCAGCTTGGGGAAAAAAAAACAATTTAATTTGTTACCAATCAAATCAGAGTAGGGTAATGAGAAATAAAACCAAATCTTAAGAACACCTTCCCCCCACCCCTCCCCTCTTCCTGGCCTTAACTTTACTCCTGATTTGCTGTACCTCCTCCCCCCATAGCAGCACAGGAGGACAGGGAATGGGGGTTGTGGTCAGTTCATCACACGTTGTCTCTGCCACTCATTCTTCGTCAGGGGGAGGACCCCTCACACTCTTCCCCTGCTCCAGCGTGGGGTCCCTCCCACGGCAGACAGTCCTCCATGAACTTCTCCAACATGAGTCCTTCCGATGGGCTACATTTCTTCACAAACTGTTCCAGTGTGGGTCCCTTCCATGAGGTGTAGTCCTTCAGGAACAGACTGCTCCAGCGTGGGTCCCCTGCAGGGTCACAAGTCCTACCAGCAAACCTGCTCCAGCATGGGCTCCTCTCTCCACGGGGTCACAGGTCCTGCCAGGAGCCTGCTCCAGTGCAGGCTTCCCACAGGGTCACAGCCTCCTTCGGGCATCCACCTGCTCCAGCGTGGGGTCCTCCACGGGCTGCAGGTGGATATCTGCTCCACCGTGGAGCTCCATGGGCTGCAGGGGGACAGCCTGCCTCACCATGGTCTTCACCATGGGCTGCAGGGGAATCTCCATTCCGGCACCTGGAGCACCTCCTCCCCCTCCTTCTTCACTGACCTTGCTGTCTGCAGAGTTGTTTCTCTCACATATTCTCACTCCTCTCTCCAGCTGCTTTTTCGCAGCAGTTTTTTCCCTCTTCTTAAACATGCTATCCCAGAGGCACTACCACTGTCGTTGATGAGCTCTGCCTTGGCCAGCGGCGGGTCCGACTTGGAGCCAGCTGGCATTGGCTCTGTCAGACATAGGGGAAGCTTCTGGCATCTTCTCACAGAAGCCACCCTTGTAGCCCCATGGCCCCATGTGGCCTGCTACCAAAACCTTGCTACACAAACACAATACATGTCTTTATGCCACATAAAAAAAGGAAATATGTAAAGGGAGAGACACCTCAACTTGTTTCACAGTTTCATTTGCTTACATGAGCTTTTTGTTCTTTTTTAATCCTTTAGTTTTTGGTGATTTTTTTCTGGAAAAGGACTCAGTAAGCTAAGAAATCCGTACCTTATATCTAGAGCGTTGAGGGGCTGTTTTAATCCAGAATGTGAATTTTATTCCTGATTCGGGGTCCCGTTGGAATTTTTTGTATATGGAATTCATTAACCGGTAATGATAACACAGGGTTTGTAATTTTAAAACTCCTGTATACCTCATAAAGATTGCAGGGTCTGAGGGCTTTGTTTCCCTAAATTAAGTGTTAGATAGTTAATTGCTTTTAAAAAGCAGTATTCAAATATTAATTCTACTTTTATACAAAAACAAAAAAATCAAACAACCTTCAGAATAATAGCAAAAATTTCTAGGTGATTTTACAATATGGAATTACTTTAAAAATAACCTCCTTCACTGGAAAGTTATAGGGCATATATTCGTAATGTGAAATCAAGTGAAATTCTTTATTAGTTAATATGAAAGTTAGCTAGTATAGTTTCTCTACCTAAATGACTGCAATTAAAAAAAAAAAGTAATCAAACACAACACAAATAACTATATTATATATTTCTGTTGATCAATATATGTACCATATAGTTTAAAAAAATCTCATTTATAATGATCTTTTGAACACTCAAATTCAGATCCTTTTTTCCCTATAGCAATTTTCTTCCTTTTCAATTTCTTGAACAATTATGGTTATTTTCAACTCATTCTTTGGAAAGCAAGTGAAATTAACATTAGTATTTGCTTTTAAACAGTCTAGAGATACCTGATAACATCTTATTGCCACTGGAGCTCAGTGACTTTGAGACATAATTTGTTAATGTTTATCACAACATAATATCTTTGGGGTTTTCCCCCCTTCTATCAGTATTCGCATAATACCCTAGAAATACTTTTGTTTGTTTGTTTGCTGCTAGTGGAGGATTAATTTACTCAAGAAAGTTCACTGTTCTACTTCCTGAATCCCACATGAAGACTTAGGTTACAAGGTTCCATCAAGTCTGTGTTTCAGAAGGAAAATGCTAATACCTTTTTTAGCAGACTAAGTAATTCACAATGTTTGCTGTTGGTTTGTGCTACACTCAATAGACTCAAGGTTTTTGAGATTCTATTCAAACATTGGCCTGTGGTTCCCTGCTTGAAATACCTTCATATAAGGAAGTCAGAAGAAGAGGAAACTCAATTAAAAAGGGAAGTTTCACCCCTTCATGTAGCTTATTTGGATATCATAAACTCAGGAAAGGCCACTCCTGGGGTGGTTTCAATCCAGGGATACAGATTTTATATTGTTGCCAGGTCCAGAAACCTCTTAACAGCACATTTTCTTTCAAAATCACTGTACTGAAGAGTCCTCTGGTGATTAGAACATCTTGCAGCACATTGCTTAAATTTAAATTGAGGGATCCATCTCTTGGCTTTCTTTTCCTATTTGGACAGGCATAGAAAAGCTTTTGCTTTGTGCAAAGTGGATGCTGGACATCTAGGAATAGGAAAAGGTTGAAAGATGTAGGGCTTTCCAAGTGTAGGTAACTCACTATTATTTCCCTTTACATTCCAACATGAGCAAGAAGGTGCTTGCACCAAATCCATCACTGCAATATCTTTGCAGGTTTCAAGTTTACAATTGGATAAGATTACTATCATTTGTCTAGTGAAATTTTTCTGCATTATTCCCTTCTGTGACAGATAGTAGTAGGAATAGCAGGAATTTTAAATGTGTTATTGTTTTAAGAAGCAGGGTCAGAAAGAGAAGTTTGAGTTTTATATAAAAGTGGAGAGATTTGTTGTCATACCCAATTCCTGCAGGAGTATTAGAACATCTGAAAACAATACCAAGCCCTTGTAGACTCCACAGATGAGATTCATACTGGAGTTAGCTGAGCATCAGAGATTGCTAGATTCCAGTGAATGATAAGCTATATTTATGCTGTAACTGTATTTTCTTGTCCAAGAATGAGAAGGAATTGTAGGAAATTGAAAAATGAGGAAATTGAATTGTAGGAAAATGAGAAGGGATTGTACAAACATTGTGTGCCATCAAAATATGTGTCCTAAGCAGCTAGCCATGGTAGGATACATTATTCAAAGATGTTGCAAGTTTCATTGTATTATTTCCAGTCCAAGCAGAGGTAAAAAGTATTGTAAATATCAATAGGAAACCTGTTTTCAGAAGACTGCTGATTCACATTTGCTAGCATAAGCATTTCACGTAGCTTGTATTCATAAGTACAGATTTTTATCTAAAATAACTTTGGACTATTTTTTAGAATAACCTTACTTTCTTCTATGACGTGTACACTTGCAAGAAAGTTACATGAACTGAAACAAATTGTTGGGCTTTATGTACCCACATAACATCAGATTTCCCTACAACATAGATTACTTGAAAGCATCACACCTGGCTTTCCCTTTTTACATGGTTGCCATATGGAAGATAGACAAATTTACAAATGCTTTCTTTATCTTCATGGCACTCAGTAGACTATGCCCAACCTACTGAAAAAATAATCTTTTACCCTACAGTGAAAGCTGGTGTCAGCACTTCTGTTGCTTTAGCACAACGTATGTTTGTTCTCTAAGATTAAACCCTGTTTTACGCAGATAGAGAGCTTCCCCTGAGAACTGAGGACCAACGAGATCCTCACTGTCATCTGTTCCAGGCACAGGATACATTTTTTTCCTGATCCTGACTTCTAATGTAAATCCATAGTAGCACATTCTGGAAGTCTCCACAAAGACAGAAAACAAACAAACAAACAAACAAACAAACAAACAAACCTCCACTGTTCATTTTTCTCTCTTTGGGGATAAAAAGAGAATAAATAAATACAGAACAGATGTTAGCCACACTACTTAATCTTCTACAAGAAGGCACTCAGATGTTTCAGTAAGTGTAGGCAGAGCCGAACCTGAATGGACGGAGGCAGACATTCAGCAGAGATGTGGGGCTCCCACAGAAATAAACCTGTGGTATAGCCAGAAATGTAAGGCACAGCTGTTTTGAAAAGCACACCTTAATTGTTAAAATTATTTTAATACTTCTTTCATTCTCCAGAGCTTTTGTAAGTTTCCTTTCCTGCACTCTCAGATCCTTAATCATCTGTTTACTCATAAATATAATGTAGAAACCTCACTAAAACTTCTCACAAACTGAGCCAGACACAGTCTTTTACCATGCAGTATATCTATATGACAGGTTGCAAGAATGTATCAGGTGCTAACTTGAGCCAGTTGGGAAAAGGCAGCCTTTTCTTTATCGAAGCTAGTAGATCATCAAGTTATTAATCTTATCTGTAGTGTCCTTTCTTGCCTTTAGGTCTCACGAAAATGTAAATCAAAAGCTTTTTGAGTTATAGTTCCTGATGATTCACAAGGTAATCTTGCAAACACAGCAGGGAAATACACGATTTGCAAATTGCTTAAATGACATCTTTGCTATTACCTTAAATTATTGTTGCAGTAAATCTCATTTTACAATATTTCAGTTTGATTATATTTTAAAACTTTACCTTTCTCAAGATAAATACTCTACTTCCTATTTGCATACTTTATTTAAAAAAAAAAAAATATGCTTACTGAAGGACTGAATGTTTTATATCAAAATGACTTAAGGTTCATTTCTTTATGACAGCATCTATGTGTATTTTAAACTATTTCTAAATCCTTAACTAATGCAATTTCTTATACAGAATCATAGTAGGATTTGCCTGAAAATTAACATTTCCAAATTGCTAAAGATTTCAGGTTCAGAATAACTTTGGATTAAGCATAATGTTTGCCTATGTATCTACGGAGTGTTACGTTCTCCTCCAATTCCTAAAAGCAAATAGCAATTTTATTAACTATTTCATTCCTTGGAGTTATATTTTGAAGTAACATCTTTTGGTTTGTAACTGAAAATACCAAAGAGATGCAATTAATAGTCCCCGTGTTTAATTTTGCTCTGCAAAAATGCAGTCTAACTCCCTGAAGAGATAGCCACATGATACTTCTTTCCAGGTATGCTTTGTACTTATGGAGAGCAGCACCTGATAGTTCTGAACATCGGAAAACCTAGGGAGCAATTTTAGTCTCCATTTTCTGTATTGAATGTATGATAACCAGAAAGAATTGAGGTTGTAAAAGGCTAAAACTGACCTTATGCAGCTCTGGATCTGCCTAAATTACAGTAATTTTAAAAAAGCATGCTTACTGGGACAGCTGCTTTCAAGTAGTTGTTTTTTGTTGTTGTTGGTATTGTTTTTTAATTTATGTGTAGAGAACCATCAGAAAGTGCAGTGACAAACAGTGAGTTCTTGTAAGATCAGAATGTGCTTCCAATCTACAAAGACTAGATCGATGTCTTTCAAATAACAGTATTTTTAGTATTTTTAGGGATTTTAGTGATTCATAAATTTGGTATATGTAGTATATATATTTAGTGACATATTTAATATGCCATATGCATTTCCAATTCTATTTTTTCTGTTTTTCATTATAATTTACATAAGAATAATACCTCAAACATCATTCGTAATAATTCTGATCAACTAATAATAATTATTAGTATTTAACTTTCAACAATATATCATCATTTTATCAAGTTTGTCATTAAACTTATATATATATAATTTTATTAAATATTTATGCTCAGGTCTATTAAAAATAGTTGGATGTAATTATAACTTCAGGGAATATTATTTTTATTTGCTAATTAGCCTTCTTGTTACCTTGTTACTAGATTTTTTTCAGCATTTCCCTATGACAAGCAAAAGTCAATTAAATTGAAAGAAATCCTACATCCAGTAAACTCAATGAGAAAAGAAAAACAAAACCCTAAAAACCTGTTCCAGTTCTCGCCCAACTAATTTGAAATCTGACTGGCTGCTTCTGTGAAGACACATCAGCACTATGTAGTATCTGGCTAAGCCAGGGAACCACATGATTAGCTCCACCTCTGCAACCCTGAAGGTACGAAATTGGCTTGCAGAGTAGACTTGCTATTCAGCAATTGCCTACATGTCTGGAGGCACCATTTTGTGCCATCCTTTGTGCAATAGCTTTCAAATAAACCCCTGAATTATACAATCTTCTGCAGATATATATCTATATTAAAGGAATAATTATTTGTAAACAAAAAATTGCAATCAGGAAAATAAAATGGTTATTAAAAAAACCCCAACAAACCCTAAGGAAAAAAAATCCAAACCCAAGGTCATCGAAAGACCATGCACTGTATCTTTCATCAGATGGATGGTACTCACTATTAAATATGACATTACACAATTAAAAGACTACTTCATGATATTTTGATCTTGATTCCTTCAAATATTTTCCATCAGTCCCTATAGGGAAACACCAGAATGTAGATCACTTGAGAAAATAACATGTGGAGTGTGCTAGGCATTACTTTTTTAACTAGGATGATTAAGGGAACCTTTAATATGAAATGTATAATATCAGGAGATGAAAAATTATTTTCTATGATAAGAATGATTGTTCCAATATTTCTTTCAGAACAAAAAACTATACTTCAGTCTTTCATTTGTAGGGTTTTTTTTGTTTGGTTTTGTTGTGGTTTTTTTCTCCTTAGCCTCAGCCCTCAGTGGACAGGTGCTACATAATGCATTCTAACGGGAAAGTATACCGTTCAAATGCTTCTTGGTAGCACTTAACATAGTTATAGTAGTCAATGAGAAGCAATGATTACATGCTAGTTTAAGAGGGATAAATGTTACTTCTGCTTCACAAATTGGAGAATTCTCCCATTTCCAAACAGAAGCACTTAACTGTAGAGATCTACAAGTGCAAAAATATCCAGTAATTGCCCACAGACATCTTGTGGATGATGTCTTACACTTCAGAACTTCAAGTGATCTCCCAGTAACTAGGAGCTTAGCAGACAAACTGATGGACTACTCCAAAGGGGTTAGTGGAAATGATTTGTCATGCAATGACGTGTTAGCTGCAGGCATCTCAAAATACCCGGCACTCAGTCGAAAGCACTTTGAACTCCAAGTTCTATTATCACTTTCACAAGCAGAAACTTTGGGGAGTGACGTCTTAGAACAAGAAAAATCTGATTTTCTCTGCACAAATGTCACTTCTAATGCAATGTTTCAGACATAAGACTGGTTTTGGAGAATTCATTTCTATGAATAATATTCAAGCCTACAGAACAAACTACTATACTAAAGACAGTGACATATCCTGGATAACTCCTACAACAGTAAGAAATGCATTAAAGCAATTATATCATCAAAATAATGTTCTCAGAGTGATATTTGCCTATATTTATGAAAACTGATGAGCTATGGGGCTAGCCACTTGTCATTTCTTCTCAGCACGCCCATTATGAATGTGGATTATGTGAAAGAAAACACAAAAGCCAATGGGTTGCAAACAACTGAAATTTTTCTTTTTTGTGGACACTGGCCTGGAGCTGGCTGAATACCAAGAAATTTACCCAGCATTTTTAATTTAAAAATTAATTTCCTTTGGTTGCATCCTCTTACTATGAAAATGAGCATGATTGAGATTTACTTGCATGCATGTGCAACAAATGTTAGGCTACAGAAAGACTGTCAAGTGAGTGTGACCAGACTAGTAAACTACACACCAGGAACTGTAATGCAGTTATTATATTTTTCTGAGGGATTCCTTAGAATGCCTTTGCCAAACCTTTGGTATAGGAGGATTCAAGTGGGAAAATTGTTTGGAGAGGAATATACATTTTTTGTTTAAACTCTACATTGCTTATCATTTCACATAAATTTTCTAGGAATGTTAACACAGGCAAGTATTTTGCAATCTAGCAAAAGGTTTAATTGTAAACACTGTAATTAGGAAGGAAAGTCAGTATTTTTGACAACAGAAACTAAACTGATGCAGTTACTCTTTTTTAGTAAGGATCCAATAACAGACGAAACAATGCTGGCCCTTCCGTTTCTTTCTTCCTTCCTTCCCTGCTTTAAAAAAAAGAATAAAAAAATGAAGGCCTGCACTGTTCGTAGCAAACATGAGGCCTGGAGGTAGGAAAGGGGGAAGATGAGAAGGAATTCCAATACCTTCGGAAACAGCCAAATATTCAACAATTTTTGTGGACTTTCTGCTCTGTTTGGAAACACAGGGACAAGCTATAAGCACTAAGAAAACAAAGGAACAGTGATAAAAAGCTATGATAAAAGTGAAATCCATAGGCAGCAGGAAGTGTGTTTATGAGTTGTAGATTGTTAAACTACTCACAGGCAAACCTGGGTGTAAAGTAGCCCTTGATTGTGATTAGCGATATCTGTGGTGATCATACAGTATCCTCTTTTCCCTATTTGAGATCTGCAATATAAAGCTGGAAAGCTGCAGTTGATTGGTTTCAGTTTCTAGCAGGAAAGTCTTAATCTACTAATTGAATAGAAATTGATTTTTCCAGCTGTAAGATACTGGAGCCCTCTAATAAGATTCAACAAGTCCTTTGAAAAGTTAGATGCAAACAGAAAATTTTAGATGTTCCAGAAAGCAGAACTGGAAGGGGGAGCAAGGGGGCCATGCAGATATGACATGCATCCGGTGACCCCCAGTTGATTTTGGATTGACAAGTGTAGACAAACTGGAAGTGAAAGAAGCCCTCAGCAGTTATGCAGAAGTATCAGAGCTTCTGTGCCATTACCTGCACAAGGTAATTCTCAGTCTTCTGTGGATGATACAACCAATAATCCATAACAGAGAGGATCTCAGAAGTTTCAGAAAGTCTTTGGAAAAGTTCTATGTTATTGCAGGGTATGGCTTGACTACAGAGCTATATAGCATAAGCATAGGACAGAAGATCAGTCTTAACTACTGAAACATTCCTTCTCAGATATATTTTGAAGTAGAGAGATCATAACAAAATAGAGATAGCTGTATTTATGATTTAGATCTTTTATGGGTCAGGTGCTCCAGAAGTGCATAAGATTAAATATAAAGGGGGAAGTCTAGAGAAACATGTACACCTACCTCTAAAGGTCCAGGAGGTTAGCAATAAGAAACATATACAGAGGGAAAACATGTCATGGAGGCTAAGACCCCTTCCATGATCAAAGCTCCACATGATTTTGGAACTAGATCTGGGACTGCTCTTTCCAGCATATGATCCTCCTCTGGAGCTTTGGCGGTTCTAGAAGCAGCATTGACAATAATTCCTTTTGAAGTTTTCTTCTGTCATGTACAAATTCACAAATTGGCAGAGACTACTGCCAGTTGCCTGGAGAAGCAGCCTGAGCCCCAGCTAGCATTTCACATTCCACAGCACTGAAAAAAAGCAGAGAAGACCAAGCCAAAGAATGAAGTATATAAGGCAGCATTTACATAAGATTTGTTCTCTGTCATTTTTTAGATTTAACAGTCAGATTAAGTGCACAGCTTTCACAGATGAATTCTTACCTCTCCATCTTTGGCTTTTACGAATTTGAGTCCTTTGTCATATGTTTTATTCTGATCACAAGGGAAAAACACAGTAATTTTAGAAAATTTATGGTGATGGCACACGTGCAGATCAAAGATGCCATCACAGAAGCATTATCTATCTATTGTGTCTTGCAAATGGAAAAATTAACCTCATTAGAAGAATCAGGTTACTGATGGCTAAACACAGAAAATGTAGTTATATGACAATGAAGTTTGCCATTCATTGTCTTCATGGACAGACAAAAAGAAGGACACTCAGCTTTTGGATTTAAGCAGGGACCAGGCAAAACATCTCTTCCAACTACATTCTCTTATGAGAAAGTGGAAAAATAATTCTGATCATTCAGAATTTGGGAGACAGTTAACAGGCCAAGGAAAAGATGTTACTTTTACCTAGTGTTTACTTACCCAGAGGAAATTCTTATACTTCAGGGCATCTTTTTTTCCACTGGGTTCTCTTCCTGACTATACACAATATAAGACAGTAATTTCCAGGGAAAAACTGAGCTTGTTGGGGCTTTACTTCTTCCTGTGACAACAGTGTCCAAATTTGCATGAGCACATCAGATGACCACTAGATCCTGAGTCCTTTCATGATGTAGGCTACCTACAGAACATGAACGAGCCATCTGAAAATCAGGAGTGCTCTTTTTTTTTCTGCATTAAATATGGGAGTAAATCTAATTTCCTTCTTACCCTTAAGCGAGAACAGACAGTGGCTCAGCAAACTTCTAAGACAATTCTGGATTTTCTGATGGGGGTTAAAAAGCAGACCATTGGAAAAGGAAGTAGTATCCGCTCAAACACACTCTGGTTGCCTCAAGCAAGCACAAGCTTGCTGAGTTAAAATTGGAGGCTTTTCCCTCTGTCTTTTAAAAGCATTATTTTAAGACGTGAGAACAGACAGTGGCTGTAGGGAAAGCAGAAAGATGAATTGGCTGGTACTCCAGGAAACTCTCTAAACCTTTGGATGTCGAATGAACTAATATCCCCTCTTCATGAATCTGTAATAGAGTTCCTTAAGCACCAGAGCATACACAGCATTTACTATGAACACCCAGAAACCCTAGCCTTTGACAGAGATTCAGCCCAATGATTTCAACAAATACATTGCACCTGTAATGTGCATTTTTGGCAGCTTGATTCTGCTGTTATCAAGACAGAAACTACATTTTTAAAGTGAATATTTGCTCAGGTACGCTGCTTAACTGCATGCTTGGCCTCTGATGAACATGAGATGAACATCAGATCTGGACAATCACAAACCTGGAATCTAGTTGTGAAATAGTGACTAGACCTCTGATGTGAGCCAGCCCAGACTGTTTGCAAAAAAGAACATCAACTTTCAAATAACACAAACAAAAAAAACCAACTACTATTGGGTTTGACTTACATTAAAAAAAAAAAGGTGTGGGAGAGGGAAAAAAAAAAGGAAAAAAAGGGGGAAAAAAAGGGGAAAAAAGAAGAAGAAGAAAACAGAAGACTCCTTTCTATGCATGGGGAAATGACCAGTAAAGTGAGTGATACCAGAAGAAGCAGGTTTGGGAAACAAATGAGAAGGAAAAAATCCTCTTTTATCACAATGCCCAATGAGTTGAAACCAATCAATCAGAAGTAGCATCTCTATATTAGATTTTTAGTTACCACTTCTGAGAAGAGTTAAGTTCATTGTAAGATGTAGAAGCATCCTGCACTGTGATGTAAAAATTGAACTTGTTTGCCTTGCTGAAATATCTCTGTCCCAAAGGAGGAAATCCTGATTAGAGAGTAATTTTGTACTAACAAAACCAGTAACTTATATAAGGACTTCCTTTTATGGGACCTCTCCTACATAACTCCAAAATGCTCATGTATATGCAGGCCCAAACCATGTGATTATCCACTATAACAGCTGTTTCCAGTGAGGCTCTTCAGATAACTGACCCAGTGTCTGTTATATTCCTTATATAGTATCTGACTTCAAGTTAAGTCTGCAACGCAATGAAATATTTCAACAGTTTATCAATGTAGAGTCCTTTAAATAATTTTTGAAGCTTCATGCTTGTCTTTTATTACTCCATTACTGTGCACATTCATTTTTCCTACTGAATATCTGTATCTCTTCATCTTTCTCTTCTATATCAGTTTTTAAAAAACTGATAGATACATATTAAAATATTTAAGAAAAGTATATCCTAGATGCTTGAAATCTGCTTACTTGTTTTCCTGTGAAGCAAAGAAAATTCAACGTCATATCACTCTGTGAAGTATTACCTAGACAAAAATGGTGCCTTACGTGTATGCACAATTTTACAGCAGTCTCTGGAGAGCTATGCATAAGCTAGCTTGTGCTATGTGGGAGTGTGTGTGCATATGCCTGTGTGTCTGTGAGTCTGTGTGTCTGTGTGAAAGAAATTAATAGGCTGCAGAGAGAGAAGAAATCCAGGACTTTCTCAGTTTTAAGCTTTGTTAGGAAAGAAATATGATTATTACACTGAAAGGAAGAAAGGAACACAATTAAAGAAGGGGAAGGACAACGGCCAAACTATTGGGGAAAATACCTATTTCTTTATCAGCTTCTGTGGAATCATAATGATTTTCAATGCTTGAGGATTAGATCCTCTGTTCACATTTGCTGAAAAAGTTAATTATTGCTGCAATAATTAAGAGGCATCAGGAATTAAACATGACTTAAAAAGAGAATACAAACTATCCCATCAGCATACTTGATCAATCATTGATCAGTGTATTTTCAGGAGTAGAAAACACACTTCCAAACTCTCTTGGATTTTCTGCTGACTCAGTCCCATTTCTGCTTTTATCCATTTAAGAGCGCTAAAAGGTCTGCAGCCAGTACACCTCAGAACCTGGGCACAATCAGAATAGCACCCAGCAAAAGGAAGTTAAGCACGTGCTGCCAGAAAGAAGACAATTGCGTAAGTGATGGTAAGGTTGTGATAAATTACTTTTCTTTACCATGGTGTTCTGGGGATGGAGAAAGACTCACATCACTTTTCTTGCATATAGGATGACAAAGAAATTAAGAAGTCTTACGTAGCATAAACTTTTGTTGAGATTTCCTAGGAGATAAAAATGGCTTATATGGCTTTCTTAGCTTGGATTTTTGCACCTAAATCCTTCAGTCTCTTTAGGTAATTCCATCCTTAAAACTTCAGCTGGCTGGATTCTAGATTTACCAACATATTTTTATATCTGAGTTATATAGCAAATTTGGTGCTGCCTGATAATTAAAGTGAAAATGTGATTGCACGTAGAAATTTTAGTGCAAAATGTTACTGGGGCTACTGTCAGCTGCCTTGAGAGTGCACATCTACAATGAACTGGAATTAAACAAAATGCACATTATATCAGACCTTATGAAACACAAAACACTTGTTAATGTAGCTCTAGCGAGTGAATGCATTTGAAAAAACAAAGACAACCCACATTAACGGTGTCATTTTATTTGTAGCTCACCTCTCCCTTATGCAGAGGTGCTATACTTGATTTGTCCATATTCTAGGCAGATCCTTTCTGTACCTCTAATACATGTGATTTTTCAACATGTATATTATTCTCCATTTTAATACTACTCCATCATATTATTTTCCTATCAAGAGTTAGCTAAACTCATTACATTGATTGTTGCTTAGTCATCCAAAAACACTAAGCCATTTGCTTGAACTACTATTTATGTCAATAATCAGTACCCTATGGCCACTGCATATTAGCATTTCATTATTGTTCATCTCTCTGTGCTTAAGTGTAATGAAGTGTGTAATTTCCCTGGAACCATCCACTGAGCCTTAAGGTGTGAATCAATTTCATATGGTCCACCTCTGTCACACTGCAGTTCCAAAAGCATACTTATCACAGCCATGAAATGCAGAGGGAATAATGATAGAGTATAGATAGGTTTGTAACCCCCTGAGAAATTTTTGTCCCATTCAGTCTGTTTAGATCAATGCTGAAACTGTTTACTAAGTAGCACCTGTTCATACATAATCTTAATATTCTATCTACTCATAACAATCCCCATAAATTAACATATGTCGTAGTTTAACCCCAGCCAGCAGCTAAGCACCACGCAGCTGCTCGCTCACTCCTCCCCGGTCTCAGTGGGATGGGGAGGAGAATCAAAAAAAAAAGTAAAACTCATGGGTTGAGATAAGAACAGTTTAATAAGTAAAGTAAAACAAAATATAATACTAACAATAATAATAAAATATAATTATAAAAATAATAAAAATAAAAAGGAATATAACAAAAAAAAAGGAAAAAAAAAAAAACAAGAAGAAACCAGTGATGCACAATGCAATTGCTCACTACCCGCTGACCGATGCCCCAGCAGCGATCCACCCCTCCTGGCCAACTCCCAGTTTATATACTGGGCATGACGTTCTATGGTGTGGAATATCCCTTTGGCTAGTTCGGGTCAGCTGTCCTGGCTATGCTCCCTCCCAGCTTCTTGCACACCTGCTTGCTGGCAGAGCACGGGAAACTGAAAAATCCTTAACTCAAGATAAGCGCTACTTAGCAACAATTAAAACATCAGCGTGTTATCAACATTATTCTCACACTAAATCCAAAACACAGCACTGTACCAGCTACTAAGAAGAAAATTAACTCTATCCCAGCTGAAGCCAGGACAGCATAGAAAATGATTCAACAAAAATTAATGTTTTGCATGATCTCCTTAAGCTAAATCTGTTGGGAAAATACTATTTCCTAGCCCTAAGTTTTTTATTTTCTATACTAATAATCACTAGTTGGCTATATACAAGGGAATTAGACAAACATTGTATTTTTCCTCACTTCCACTAATCTTTTTTTCCTTTATTAAGAAATATCTATTTGTAGCGACATGGTCTACAAGTAATGCACTGGATGATGAAGAGGGGTTGGTACAGAATATTAATAACAGGATACAGTACCTATCCTACCTTTTCCATCTGTGGGTTGATCCAAATTTTCTGATATCCAAAACCCACAACTATAATTTACAATATGGAGCATAACTGTAAACACATATGTTGATCACACATATGCACAGAACTACCTAGAGTGTATTTTACAATCTTCCAAAACTCTACTCCAGCATAGAATGACTTCATAACAAAAACCTGAATAACTCTCTGAGGCATCTAGTCATCAAACGGTATTCTTCACAGAGGACACATTCAGAGACTTGAGTTCACACAGTATGGATGCAGACAAACCCAGCCTGCCCACTTTCTTGAGCAGCTTTCTTCTTCCTCATTTATCTGACTGCTAGCAGTCTCTTCAAAACAGTCATGTAAGGTTTTTTTTGCTTTTTACTTTGTTTTAATTTTCATACAGAATCAAACAGTATTGAAAGGTACCCCCATATGCTCAGAAATACAATGTTTCTGTTTGATTTTTAAATCTAAAGTAGACTCAAGAACATAACACATTTTGCACAGGAGATGCAAAGTTCTTGCTCTGAGTTCTAAAATGGTAGTACAGTTGAAAAATAGGGCAGTTTCTGTTTAAGAGTAGGTGGGTTAAATAGCAATAGCATTATTTTCTTCACCCAGAGTTAAGGGTATTGACTTTACAGATTCTGGTGCTGCTATGGTGACTTCCAATCCACAGATTTTTTTTTCTTTTTTTTTTTTTGCAAGGTTGTATCAATACAATAATGTCATGGTTTACATAAGAAAGACTATTACTCCCTCTGCTACAGGTGTGTAGACAGTGAAGAGATGTAGAGACAAGAATTATTGTCCAGATAGGAATCCTTACCACTATCTATTCATTATTAATAAATAAATACATGAAGCTGAATCAAAATCCTACTAACACAAAAGGAATAAAATATTTAAATATGCTACTACTTAAAAAGAGAGGTTGAGTTTAATTTTTAGGTATGGATTTATATTCTCATATAAATAAACCAGTTTGTAAAAGGAAATAAATTAATTGCATAGTTTGAGAATACTTTTTATTTAGAAAGTATCCTTCTGAAGTGCATACTAAGGCAGATACAGCAGCAGAACTGAATTAAATTTACCATTAGGCTAACATTGCCTGCTCTTTACAGGATGCTGTTGTTTGACCATCTCTGTGCTTTAGATTTTGGGGAATCAAGACAGTCCAAGATTTTTGTAAGGGAAAAGCCTGATTCTGGAAAATGAAATAAAATTCCTGGATAGGACCCAAATCCACTGAATTGACAGATTTCTCTCTCCTATAACCATGTGCTACCTGACCAAAAAGAGAGCTGTTGCTAAGCAACGCCGTTCCCCTTTCCCCCCGTCGGGTTTCAGGCTCAAACAACGGCTCGCTGAGCAAGTGGCCGAGCCAAAGAGCACTAAAAAGTGAAAAGCTGGCACATTAAGCAACAGCAGTTTCCAGCCCGGATTCCAGCCTCACAGGACCCAAGTATGGGGATTTTTTTTTTTGAGTGAGGCATACGGCAATGAGGAAAGCAGGGCATGTGGGTGCTTTGTGTTCTCTTTGCCATTTTCTGCACACATTTTAAAATGAGAGGGAAGCCAGAGCCCCTATTTCACACAAGTCACATGACTCATTGGTCCCACTTGGCACCAGTCTAGCAAAAGATAAATTTCCTCTCCAGAGCTGGTCCAAATGTGGAGGTTTGTGTTATAGTGTGAGGGGCTACCACAGAAATGGTGTGTAGGCACTCCTGTAAGACTCTAACAGCTGTTTCAGTGTCTGCTAGATCCTGGCTGTACCAAGTTCTTAACAATTTGCCCATAAACACAGCCAATCATTCAGTCATTAAGAGGTGAATAAATTAGGCTAATACGTTTTTTCCTCGTCGTATTCCAAGTGGACCATATTATGTTTCACTCCGCTAAATTCATTTCCTACTGCTGTTACCATAAATTGCCTCAGTGTGGGGTGCAATAGAGGTGTACGATTATACTTCTGCATTTAAGGTTTAGGTTTTTTTATTGTTTCCGTTTGTTACTTTTAAGATTTTACTGCTTGCTATTCATGTTGATGAATGATACCCTTGCCAAGACCTCTGAGTTCATTCCTCTGATTATTTGGATAAAAACCATTAAATTCCCTCCTTTCTATTCTGGCTATCCATACAGCTAAAGCATGACCAGTGTACCTCCATCTGTACAGGACACTTGCTTTGGTGACAGATTATAGCACAGCATTATAGACACTCCAGCTGTAGTAAGCTAGAATTTTAACCCAGGAGAACCTGTGTCAAAGGTAGCACAAACAATGCTCTGTCCTAGAAGGCTGAGCGCCAGTGCATAGTATTTTGTTTTGCAAGTTCAGTAGATCATTAAGCTTGCATTTCCTAAGAGGAAAATGGTAATAGGGAGGTGACCAGCATAATAGACAACTGTTGTAATGCAAAAGCTGACCGTTCCAAATAATGAGAAAGTTAAGCGAAGATCACACTTAGGACCAACTGCAAGTGAAAAGCTCATAGACAGGAAAAACAGCTAACACCTATACTGCGGCTAAGATATTATTTAAATCTTGATGCATTAGACTGAGTCCAGGAATCCCTGAGAAGCTAGTAGAGCTCACAGGAGGACTCTGAAAATAATCCATTTTTACAGGTAATTATTTTTTCAAACCTTCATTTAACTACCAACATCCATAAGAGAAGTTACCTGGCTCCCTTGGAAGCGTTGCTGTAAATGTCACATTTTGTGTATCGGCAGAAAAATATGGAGTGCATTTGGAAGCTCATGCATGCAATTTACAAGCCCTCTACAATTAAATACAAACATAATCATCATTGGCTTTTTAATCAGGTTTTGTTTTGGAAACTAGTACTTCATTTAAAGAGAATGGATAATATTTAGGGAAATCATTACTTTTTCTAATTTCATGTGCCTTGAAAAAGTTAATTAAATCAGAATTATATCTTGACAACACATAACACCAGCAAATCACAATAAATGTTTATCAGCTTTATCTCATTAACAAGACATGAGAGAAAGAAATGAGAAAGTTAAACACACAAGATTCTTCCTAAAGGAAAGTTTATCTAAACTGTCATCTAATGTCAAAAAAACCGATACCTTTGTAAAATCCTCATGATGGGTATAGCTGTCTGGAAAATTCATTCTTAGACACTTGAGTGTGCTGGCTGTTAGTATATTGTAACATTAAATTTATCTATACATGATTAGAACTGAGTCAATTATTCATTGTCTTTAGCATATTTGAGAAGTCAGCTTTTATATTTGTTCACAAATATGGCATGACTTAATTCACGATTTACAATTGCTTGACCAATTATTTGTATTAAAAAGAGTTTTGTCCTGCAGCTCATTTGTCAACTATTAAATATGAATATTTTATATTCACTGTAGCTGATTTAAAAAGTTACGTTGTACTTATTCTATGTTGTGACTGGATTGCCTAACGCTTCCCAAGCTTAAAAGAACTATTTTGCTGTATTTGATTTTTTTTGTGACAAAGTTGTGATTTAACAAATACAATTAGTATTGGTCAATGACTTTTTTCCTCATCTAAAAAATAATTTCAAGGTGAAGTGTGGCCACAGACTTTTGCACAAATAGTTGGTTTGAGCTGCAGATAAATAGCCTTGGTTTTTTCTCCATTTGCATGATATTTTGTATGAGAGAGAGAATCTTATAAAGCCTCTAAGTTGGTAGAATGACACTAAATTTGTGGTTATAAGACCCTTCTTAGTTAAAAATTAACTTTTTCACTATGGTAGATCATATAACAACTGGGTAGCAATACAAAAAGAAAATAGGAGCAAGAAGCAAATTTCTAAAGCAATAAGTTATTCTTTTTAATAAACGTGTAGCCCATCTATTCCTTCTTTCTGCTCCCCCATGAACAATTTATCTTGAAGAGGCTGGCTGGTTACCAGTGGTGCCTTCTTTTAAGTATGGACTCATCTTATCTCAACGTGTATTCCAAACTATGAAATAGAGATAATGGAAAGGAACAGATAATTTTTGTAAAGTATAAATAGCACAGTGTGGTGTTTAACTCAAGTCATGCATTATTGAAACTGTATTTCCCAAGGAGCCAGCCATTTTAAGTAATTAGCAACTAGTTTGTTAGTTTTCCATCCTGAGGCAAAGCTGACAATGAGTAACTATCTAATAAAGTTGTTTGCCATACTAGTGGCTGCTTCCATAGGTGTTATTATGAAGACTTAATAAATAGTTTACTGTAACAATATTTCATTTTCAAAGAGGCTGGGCAAGAAGCGTAAGAGTGGTGCAGCCATTAAGAACCAACTGTGAGAGAAAATTGGTTATGTTTACTAGCATTTACAAACTGATTTTCTAGCACTCCGAATGGAGAATACTTTCCATTTGACAAATCATTAATAAGTACTGTAGCTTCATCTTTCCTGCTGCTACATGACATTGTGTTCTCTTTCAGTCGTCTATGCATTTCGTGTTCAGACCAACAAGATTATCCATTGCTGGTCCATTATTAGACCAAAATTGTCAGCTTAGATGCTTCCTTTCTTACCTGGTGTCGTGGTTTAACCCCAGCCAGCAGCTAAGCACCACGCAGCCACTCCCTCACTCCCTCTCCACTCCCAGTGGGATGGGGAGGAGAATCAGGAAAAAAGGTAAAACTCGTGGGTTGAGATAAGAACAGTTTAATAAGTAAAGTAAAATATGACACTAGCAATAATAATAATGAAATATAATAATAATAATAATAATAATAATAATAATAGTAATGAAAAGGAATATAACAAAAGAAGGGGGCAAAACAAGGAAAAAAAAAAAGGAAAAAGAAAGGAAAAAAACAGTGATACACAATGCAATTGCTCACCACCCGCTGACCGATGCCCCAGCAGCAATCCACCCCTCCTGGCCAATTCCCCCTGTGTTTATACACTGAGCATGACATTCTATGGTATGGAATATCCCTTTGGCTAGTTCAGGTCAGCTGTCCTGGCTATGCTCCCTCCCAGCTTCTTCTACACCTGCATGCTGGCAGAGCATGGGAAACTGAAAATCCTCAGTTTAAGATAAGCGCTACTTAGCACCAACTACAACATCAGCATATTATCAACATAATTGTCCCACTAAATCCAAAACACAGCACTGTACCAGCTACTAAGAAGAAAATTAACTCTGTCTCAGCCAAAACCAGGACACCTGGTCAAATAACACAGGGCAGAAGGAGTAGCTAGGGGTGGTTCCTTCTATTGAAAAGCAATTCCACATTTTAAAGACTGTTATGAATATTCAAAACAACAACAGATATCTAAATAACCCATTATTGAAAATACTGTTTTGGAAAGCCAATGCGTGAAACTATGAACTGAATGGAAATAAGTGTGCTAAAAGAGACCAGTAACTCGTAGATAAAGTAATTCATTTAGCTATACTCAAATATCTGCCTACACTTTTATCATAAAAAGAAACACATGGTAATATCATGATATATGGCAATATGACAAAATTAGACACCCATTCCATAACAGTAAAATAAAATA